>NW_006769605.1:0-72265 GCF_000442215.2 Lipotes vexillifer | reverse complement strand
TGGATCTTGGAGGATAAGCAGGAATTTGACAAGCAGAAAAAGTCCATCTATGAAGGGGAGGTGCGTGTGTCAGAATGAATAGTGTTGACTTTGGGAGCCACAGTCCTAATAAGGCACAGCGGGGTGCTGGCCAGCTCCACTCCTCAGGACCCGAGGACAGGGGCCAATGGGGCGAGTGGCCAGGGAACCACTCAGGGCACCGCGGCCCTCCAGGAACAGACAAGAGAGCAGATCCAAGCTGAAAGCTGAGAAACGTTTCTGTGCGACCCAGTTCTGGGACACTGGTTTGGCTCTCACAGGATCAACTTCGTGTGGGATTTCCTCTGAGAGTCTCCTAATTACTCTGCGGTCTAAACATCCCCCATTCTGTTGTTGGGATTGCTGTGGACAGCCAACTCCATTCTGCTCAACAAAACCAGTGATTTGGAAAAATTACAGCCCTGGATGCTATTGCTGGCACCACAAGGACACCCTCCCTGCTAACGGTTAAAAAAGAGAAAAAATTGGCTGGTGCAGAAAACCAGGAAGGCCTCTTTGTCAGTGCAGAATGCGGTGCTCCTTTGGAAAGGGAGTAGATAGAACACCGTGAACTTGCACGAGCTAACCAGGTGGTGGCATCTTCAAAGGTGGTGGCTCCTTCTTTTTGAACAAAAATGGCACATTCCACTCCCCAGTGCTGACCAACCACGTGTAAGTGCTGGTTAGCAATGTGTCCGCGACGGCCAGTCCCTCTGAGGGGCTGGATGTTTGTAGACGCGGGGCTCCTCTTGTGAGCGACTCGTCAAAACACAGGCCTGTGAATATCTGAGTCATCAAATCTGAAGCAGGATGCCGAGTGTCACTTGGATTTCTGCCCCCCTTCCTGAAACTGGCCTGAGATTTCGCAGTTCCTGAAAGGAGGCATCTTGACTCAAAAGTTTTGCCACTTGATACTTTCTTAATATTCTACATACTGTAGCCCAACCTTTTTCTCCCACAGACACAGTTACTCCGTGAATGTGCACTTCCTCAAGTATGTGGGTACAGACAGGGCACTCAGCCTTTCCCATCAGAGGCAGGAGAGTGAGTAGAATGATACTCTGACAGACACTGTATTTCTTTCATAACAAGTATAATAATAATAACAGCATAAGTGGCATCCTCTCTCCCTCTGATTCCCTAAGGTATGTGGCTGTGAGCAGGTCTCAATCTTAACTCAGCTCCTCAAACCGGTGCAAAAGCAGATGAGGGGAGACTGGGAGTTTAGTAAGAGTGGAGTCTGTGGTCACCGAGGCAGGTCAAGTCTGGCCGCTGGTCACAGGGATGAGTCTGGTGTTTCCTCCATGGGATTGTCTTTCAATAAGCAGAGTCAGGAGTTATGTTTCATCCAACATCTTTTAATTGTCACATGACTTTTTTCCCCAAATTGTTCAAGCAGAACCCGTCTGGTCTCACATCCAGACACAGAAGACCTGTCTTATTCCGGAGCATTCCATGTTTCTATTGTTCCTCTTTTCAAAAGATTGAGGCACAAACAAAACAACACAGTATTTCAGGTTAGGGTTTTGCTCTATTTTGTGTATTGTTTTCCTGATTTCATTAACTTTCAGTACTCTGGATGGGGAGAGAGAGACATGGGCCTCTGTGACAAGGTCTTGTGCAGCTGGGAGGTCAGCACTGTTGCACAATCTCACTGTCCCCCGAAAGGAGAAACCATGGCCCTTGACTGTGCCACTTGGGCAAAGCCAGACTGCTCCTGGTCCCTCTTCATTGCATCTGCTCCTATTTTTTTTTTTTTTTTTGCTCCAAAGGTGTGTGGAACTTCTCTGCTGGACCCCTGGACTTCAGGAAGGCTCTCGAGTCCACAGGTGATCATCTGAATTGGGGGGCAGACAGTAGAAACTCTTAATCTTCCATGATGACATCACTCCTAACTGTACATTTTGATCTGAGGCTTTGGCACCATCCTAACTATGGATTTCAGTAGTAGAATGAAGTCAGCACATTGTGGCTAGAATATCCAAATAAATGGGAAATCAACATGAAAGCATGGTAAACCGTAGAATTTTTTAGGACAGAGAACTTTGGGCTTCTGCTGAACACGTTGCATGGAGGGAACCAGCAGCAGTGTTTAGACAGAGGCATTTGGGGAAAATAGTTTACAAGAAAATTGTTTATAGTCAAAAAAGGTTATCCCGAAGACAAAATGAAATGTACAGATTCTTCCTTAGAAGAACAGACAGCCTGGGACCGCAGTGTGGCTGGCCCCTGTCAGCTGGCTTAGAGATTTCAGGGGCTCTACCCTCTGTGCCGTCTGCCTGCAGCAGGACCTCACTCATGAAGACATGGAAGCTCAGGAGTGGGCTTGATGATGTCATTTCTTACCTCTTCACTTCTGCATAACTTATCAGCTCAGCAAAACATAATCTAAAATAAACTCATGATACTGTCGCATGTTTATCTGTATGATCAAATGTGTTTATACCCTGACTCTCAAATAAGACTGAGGACAAGTCCAGAGGTCTTCAGTCAGAGGAAGGACAGGTCAGGTGGTCTTACATCATATGGCGGACACAACGTATTCCTAATACTGGAGAAAACAGGCATGAGACTCACTCACAGGTAATGTAAATCTGTTCAGCAATCTGCATGCTCCTATTCTGCTGTACTCACAATGCTTCCCACTTCCCTGAGCCCACAGGCCCCTATCTGCCTCCTAGACTCCCTGAGGTTTTTCACGACATCCTCTAGAACAATCACTCCACAACCAGCACCCTCCGCATTGTATTCACAAGCTCTCATCAGAGCACACGTACCACCTTCGTGTCTAGGCACAAATCTAACTCTACTCTTGAAGCTCTCTATGAACTGAAACCAGTTAGTGGCTTTACATGTTCAGTATGTGTCAGTGTCCAAAAACAGCATGTGTCTTTACAATTCCCCTCTTCATAAAGCCAGACTTTTCATCCTATCCTCTCTCTATTGTCTGCATGATGTAGACCCTCATTTGTCAAAGACATTGGCCCTTGGTCCATAGCCTTCTCCCCAGCCTAAGTGTAGCTACTGCTCTGTGTGATCTCAGTGCTTGGAGACCCTGGCTTCCAAGCGTGAACATCTCAGTGGCCGCCTCACCCATCCTGCTTACACAGGCCGCAAAGAAAGTCTCGGGTCCTGCTACTCCCTGACAATCCTCCTCATCTAAACTCACTGTCCAAACCTCTCTTCCTCCCAGATTGCTTATCAGTCATTCCTGTTACAATCCTCTGCTGATTCCACTGGGGTGTCTAGTCCATCAGAGACTCTTGTATCCAATTTATCACCACTCTCCCTTCTTCATGTTCCTCTTATGGAAACACCCACGTTTAGTCTTTTTGGACTGTCGTTGTCATTTCCTTTGAGATCATTTCTGGAAGTACAGGTGGGTAGAGAGGTTCGCTTGCATTTCCTACTCAAATACCTTCACTACACCTTAAATTGTCATCTATCAAGTAGATCAGTTAAACCACTGCTCAGGTAGAAGCCTCTGAAGTTGTCCTTTTAAATCACATGGTTTTCCTCTTCTCTGCTTTTATCACAACAATGGCCATGAGTTTTCATGATACCTGTATTGGGAGGAGTTGGGCTAATAAACTGTTTCTATGGACAGACTGGAGAGTGTTCACAGGATGGTGACTTTTCTCCCCAAGAGTGCTCAATTAAACCACATCTTACGCCCTTCACATTGACTTTCTCTTCCTATTACTCACAGTAAGTAGGACCACTGCTTACACAACCATTTTTTGTTGCTACTCTCATGCCCCAAATTAACATATATTGGGTTCTTGATTACTATGAATCAGGCATGATGACCATACGGGGTAGAGAATATCTTCCTACTCATTTTACAGATGAGAAAACTAAAGCTATGAAGTGTAAGTTCGTTGCCAAGGGCATCTAACTCTTAAGTCTAAGAGAGCATACATTGGGAGCCAAGTCTGATTACAGAACACTTAATCACTCTGCTATTCTGCCCTTCTGATAGAAGTATCCCCTGGCTTCTTGGCAAAAGCTAAACATCTAAACAAAATAGAGCAAACAAATCAAACTACCTTGCATGGATTCCTAAGTAGCTGACTCATGGGGAATGAGTGTGTCTGTACACAAGCAATGTTCACTGCTGGGTTAAAACACATGGCCATTCTCACAAAGAACCTGATTCTCCAATGTTTCATGTTTACTAATAAAGTTGGAGGCCACTGTGTCTTTAGGGGGAAATGTATATAACTGCAGCTAACAAGTGAGAAATTGATCTGATTCATAAAATTGGCACCTGTAGCCTCAGCACCCTGGGCCAGCCTCACGTAAATGTTTTCAAATCAGTAAAACTCATAAAGCACCAAAACATTCTAGTGAGTTAAAGCCTCAGCTCCTGTGCCCCTCCAGGTAGGTCCTCCTTAGCTTATTTCTTGGTCCCTTGTGGCACAGACACAAGCAGAGAACCAAACAGGTAGTCAAGGCAACAGATGTGCCCTGGTTGGGGTCTTGCGAGGCTCAGCAGACCTTGTGAGCCAGGAAGTAGCCAGAGGAGGACCATGAGGTGGCCTCTCTGTGACTCTCCTTCCTTACAGGTGGAGTGAAGAACTGAGGTGACACTCTCTCAAGCTCAGGCCAGACTTCAGAATTAGACTCTAGGCATGTGGAGGTTTTGTCCCTTTCTCAGATTAAATTTTAACTAAAGAACGTTTTGGTAGAAACAGAATACATCCATTGCTGGTCCATTCTATGTGTCAATTTCATTAATTTATCACGTTAAAATTTTGACATGATCTGCATTCTCAAAAGATTCTTTTCTGAAAGTCATCATAGGCACTGAACCTGACCAGGAAAGACTTCTATTCCATCATGTAGTTTGTAGGGTTCAGCCCACTTCCACTCTTGTCCTAGCCTATCCCATCTGAGTAGTCTCATATTATTATAACTCTCTGTTCCCAGTTTGTTTACTTGGTTGTATATGTTGAACCCCAATGAGTAAATACAAGTACTGTTAAGGTAATTGTTTCTCTTAACTGAGTCTCATATTTATCCTTATCCACATCCCTCCCTGTGATTGAATCTTTCCTCATACAATGCCTGATGCAGAGAGTTTCTGGGGTAAACTGACATGACAGGAAAGGAAAACTCTTCACAAACATTCTCTCTAGAAAAGCTCTTTATATGTGGCAGATGAAACTATTTCAACTGCAAGTAAATAAGGAAAGGCAAAATTGTTTTGGAAAATCAATAGATACGTTTAAAAACTGTAAGATGTTTGTTAACTATGCAAAAAAGGTGAAAGAGATGCAAACAGCTGAATATCCACAACCCAGAAGTGACCATTGTTAATGTATTTGCCTCATAGTTTTAAAAAAAGAAATAAAATACATGGATAAACTTAGATTCTTCAGTGTAGCCATAGGACACCCTCAAAAATAAAGGGAACTCCGTCTAATCCATATGGAAGCTATGGATGCCCTTCCTCCCTCTTTCTCTCTCTCTTTCATATCTCTCTATCAATGAATCAACCCATCAATCTTTCTATCTCCTATCTATCTATTGATATCTATCTATCTACCTATTATCTATCTATATCTGTTTATCTATCATCTATCTATATCTATCTATCTATCATCTATCTATATCTATCTACATTTGTCTATTATCTATCTATATCTATCTATCATCTATTTCTATCATCTATGTGCATATTAATGGACCCTGGCACATATTTATCGACTGAATTGACATGCCTTGGATCAGATAATAAAATTAGTTTGGTCACTGAGATCTTCCACATCAAAACATGTGGATAGATCTAGAGTCTCATACAGAGTGAAGTAAATCAGAAAGAAAAAAACAAATATTGTATATTAACGCATATATGTGGAACCGGTTTGCAGGGCATAAATAGAGACACAGATGTAGAGAACAAACGTATGGACACCAAGGGGGGAAAGTGGGGGGGGAAGAAAAAGGAAAACAAAAAAACCCCCCAAAAACCCCCAAAACAAAAAACACAAAACACATCAGACGTTTAAAATTTCCACCACTGCCCAGCAGAGTGTGGAATTAAATCACATGCAGGAGGCGTGTAATGAAATGGTTATCAAGAAACGTACGTGGCTTGCTCAGCTCTGTGGTTAAATCTCTTATGAAGACTAAAATGCCTAAAATCCCAGGTCCCTGTTAGTCGTTGGTAAAAACTGACTCATGGTCCCAGTCACTTCCTCACGTGGCTCTTTTCAGAAAACAGCGTGTAAGCAAAAGTGTTCAGAGGAGCCCACAGAACTGCGCGGAGGCAGTGCAGCACCTCAGCAAGCCCCACCTGAGGGATGAGTCTCCTACATCAGATTCCAAGGCAGGTGCTTAGCAGCTCAGTGCTGCCTCTGGGATCCTGAGGGCACAGGGTGTGCTTGTTGCTAGGAAACTTCATTGAGGAGAGGTGTGGTGTCTCTGCCATCTCTCTGTCCTGCACCTTCACAGTCCCAGGCAGATGACAGCTTCTCCGTAAATATTCGTTTACTGATGAAGAGGGGATGACATATAAGTGGAATTAACATGGAGAAAATGACATGCGATGCCAGAGTCATTTTATTAGACTGCTGAATCGGAAAGGTCTCAGGAACTGCACCTATAGATAAACTATGGGAGAATAAATTTCCACGAATTTTATTCTGAAAGAGAGGGGCTTAGGTTCCTTTGCTGCTCATCCTTCTTATCTCAAATGCTATGACTTTTGTTCAAATAGCTTTCCAGCCCCCACTGCAGACCTCTGTTCCAGGTAGAGAGTTATTCCCCTCAATGAGCTGTCTCCTTAATATCCTCCACTTCAAAGAATGCTTAATAGTTTCACTAACCTTTCTGAGGAGCTAGGAAGATCTTGGAGTATCAGTATGGTTCTTGCTTTCCTCTTCAGCGCAAATTTCATTTCTGTAATATCAAATTAAAAATAAATTGAGCATAATATTCTACAGTATCAGACACACCTTTCTAGCACACCTAACCATCACTTTTGCATGTTTATCTGAAACGTTGGCTCATGTATTTCAGAATGCTGTATACTCTTGGGTTTACAATATATTTCATTGTTTTTATTTCAAGTGTTTCTATTGTTTCATGTTTTATATTGCTGAACAAAATAAATAATACAGGACTTCCTAAAATACATCCACACATACTCAACATAGAAATAAGCTTCTACTTCGTTTTTGTTCTGTGTTTTTTCTGCTTTGCTTACCCTCATGCCCCTCTCTCCTCAGGCTGCCTGAGCTGCTTGCTGAAGAGCACTTCATGCTCTAGGCCATTTCCGCATCCATGAACCAGTGCTAATTGTTTTACCTTTTACTAGCACTCTGCTACATGATAGATAAATTTATTTAATACAGTGGTCCATACAAAACGATTTGCTCATCTCCAGAACTGTCTCTTCTTTCCAAATGTCCAGTTTGGAATTCCTCAACATTGGACACTAGGAAATGTGTCTGTTTCTCTCTCTACATCTGTCTCTCATATACTAATATTAATTTAACATTATATGTTTTTATAACATTTACATATTTATATATGTATGTAAACTACATGCCTGTAACTTCAGAGTGACTTTTAAACTCCTTTTACCTTCTTTATTCAGTATCTACATCAAGTGAACAGAGACTTCTGCACAGATAAATGTTTCCGTCTCAGTTTAGTGGTTGCTCCTAATAGTGAGATGAGCTTGATCAGATATATAAAGATACCAAGTCCAGACATGGAGAGAAATTAAATGTTTCTACCGTGTGAAATCCCACAGGATATGGAAAGGTGGCCAAGGGTTATTATATAATAACCTTCTCTATTTCTGGAAGTTCTCTATTAAAGGACAAGTGGTTAGAATCAACTTCACAAAAAAATGTTTTATTGTAATCGGCATAGTTCATTTGATTAGAAATATCCCAAGTGTAATAAATGCATATAAATCCATACCATATAATGTACATAAACACCACAATACATACAATACTGTGGTAATGTCTGCATTCATCTCAAGGTCATACCAAATACACAATTATACAATTTACATTTTATTTTTCTCTCATACACTGAAAATCCTTCTTTTTGTTTAGTAAGCTGAAACTTCTTCTTCTAGATGTTTAGCAAATATAACACCTGGACCAAAAAACTTTAAGAAACATCTTTCCACGAAGTTCTTTTTCATAATTTTTTTAAATGTATTAAATTATTAGGAACCATTAACATACTGTTATCAAGAAATGTTTACGGCATCTGACATTTAAGACATATGCTAATTTAAAAAATAAGTTTAGACACAGATGTTTCCCTTTTATGTCAAAAGTCAGTTTTGGTAAATAAACATGAACTATTCTTTTCAAGGAAATTCATCTGAATGCAAACCAAGGTGCACCTGACCCCCAAACACTGCTTCTGTCAACTTCGCTTCTGTCCACCACAAACAGTCCTTCTTCAGAATCTGTCCCAATACACATCCTGCTGTGGACCTCTGCTGTCTGCCTGTTCCACTGGGGAACGCTTCACAATTTGTACCTCCAGGAGTTTAACTAAAGGTATAGCTGAATCCGTGGCAGAGCAAGGTCCTTTGTGGCGCCTTCATTTTTAATCAGATGGTATTTTTCTTAATAGTTATCCTATCTCAGTCTGCGTCTCCTCTATTCTCTCCAAGTATTCCCACAAGCACTCAATTCTCCCGTGATCTCTCTAGATGCCTTGGCGTTGGGGTATAGACAAAGCCTGTTACAGAATCAAATGAGACACGCAAGCTTTTCAGATCCCTGGGCTCCACCACAAACTTGCTGAATCCGCAACTCAGGGAGTGGCCAGTGTTTCTCCATTGTGCCTGAAATGCAGTCTTTCATAAGCTGTACTGACGGTTTCATTGAAGGATGTGTCAGTAGAATGGCCCCAATTATGTCACTAATCCCTGTAACCTAATAATATGCTCTCTCACATGGTAGAATGCTCTTTGCAGATGTGGTTCAGGTCATGGACCTTAAAACAGAGACATCCTGGATTATCCAGTGTGCCCATCTAATCATGTGCGCCCTGAAGAGGTGAGAACATTCTTTGGCTGGAGGCAAGAGAGGCTGGCAGAAGCAAAGTCTGAGAAGCTCCAAGTGTGCAAAGAGATGGACCCCAATGGCTGGAGGGAGCCACATGGAAACCTGAAAAGACATTCAGGGGCCTCCAGGAGCAAAGACCAGCCCTGGCTAGAAGCCAGTAAGGAAACCAGGGACTTCAGTCCTACAACCACAAGGAACTGAATCCTGCCAACACTGGAATGAGCTTGGAAGCAGATTATTCCCCAGAGCCTCCAGCAAGGAATGCTGAGAAATCACTCCAGGAATGCAGCTCACGCCTGGAGGAGGTAGAAATGTCTTCCTATTCGGAATCAAGTCCTTCACGAGATACATACATCTGTGTGCCTCACCAAGGGAAAATTTTCTCCTAAACGTCACAGAGAGCTTCCACAGTCTCTAGGGTGTACGACAACCTGGACACCAGGTCTTGCTGGGCCTAGCCTGAGGTTGGGTTTGTTGATCCTCAACAATCCTCCTCCTGGCTTCTCTTACCAGTGTCACTAGCTGGTATCACAGAGGCTGCAGATGCCTTTTCTAACAGTATGGTGCTTGGTGCCACAGCCCAGATATACCTGGGCATACACAGCCATCACCCAGAACTCCTGCTTCTGCCCTCAGGTGTGGGATTTCGACACCAGTCCAAGTGGACGCCACTTGTTCTCTCTCCACACTGGATGCTGCTATGGCAGGTGCCATCTTCCTGGGGACCATCTGGGCTGCCCGCCCTGGCCTGCTTTCTCCACCTCTCCCTTGCTTGCCTTCTGCTTCACATCAGGCTGTGGTTATCTCAGGGTTTTTCCAACCAGGCCCAATTAGGTTTTGATGTTTTAAGGGAAAACACAATATTTCGAATAGGACACTAGGGGATATTTTGTATCAAAGAGTAAACATGTTGACCAGACCATTGTGTGTGTGTGTATTCCTGGGCATGGAGCCAGGACTCTGCAGCTATGACAAGTGTCTCCAGGTGATTCTGAGTAGTTGGTATAAATGCTGAGAACCACACTCTAGGTATTTCTCTGTTCCTTCTGAGCCCTCGTCATCATTGTCTCCTCCAGTGGACTGGAAGCTACATGTTAATCTGATGGACCTAGTTCATGCTCAAGTACAAATGGCTGATGACTTATTAAAACCTGTTACTCTCTTAACCCCAGAAGTGAACTGGCATTTTCAGCAGTAAAGGTGGTGACAAAGCCTTTATGGCTCCTAACAACAACTGTGCACAGCCTTCTCCCAGCACTCAGCCCTGGCAACCTTTGCCCTATCAGCCACAACCTGCGGCTCTCCAGGCTGGGAGGGGCATATGGCTGAGAAACACATCACCAAGGCTAAACAGGATACATTTATGTTCACAGTAGCTTGCCTATGGGGACCAATCCCTAAAATTGGATTTCTTCTCTTTTTTACTGACAAATAATAAAATGGACAGTTAAAAATCAATTGGATGTTTGACCTGCATGTAAATGAAATAGACCCCAGGCCCATCCTGTGGGAACCATGCCCTCAGGTTACAGTGGAAATTGCTTTGTCGTAATGCTGTGGACAATCTCCTGTGAGGAAATCTCATCCAATTCTCCACAGGGACAAAGGGTGTTATTGGTTTGTACTTTGCTGGAGGGCTGATCTGTTTGTTGTTCCCCTTCAGCCTTGATATCATTCCTGTTCATGATTTACAGCTCTGAAGCCAAATGCACTTCAGAGTCTGCAACTGATAAAACCTGGTGGATAATGACGGAGACAAAGTGCTAAAGGCAGCTGCTTACCCCACCTCCTGCCTGACGTGGTGGGGACCTGGAAAGCTGTCCTGGAAACCCAGCGTCTGTCACCTGGTTTACAGTAAGTCAGTCTGCATTCAAGGGTTTGGAAAGAAAGGAGTGAAGGCAGGAAAGAAGTAAGACAAGAGACAGAGAGCCTCAGAGACAGAGACAGAGAAACACGAAGAGAGAATGTTCACCTCAAGGTTTCATATGCTCCAACTACTAGTCCCTTGTCCCATGTTCACTGGCAAATTGTGAAACCCACCCACACTTTGATTTGTATTATTGAGTCATTGTGACAAAAGGGAGTCCCACATACATTTAAATGCACAGGAACTGGGGGGGTTTGATTTAGGCCTCCCTCCCAGAAAGACACTAAGAGCTGCAACATGCTTGGTAGGTACTGGCTGTGTGGGGCATGGACGGAGACAGCACTGCTCACTCCAGCAGGGGCATGGCCGAAATCAGCCAACATCTTCTGATGTCATATTTTAGCTCTGTGATGGATGGGCAAGGTGCTGTGGCTGTCGGGATGAAGGAGAGGATCTCTGTCCCCTTGGAGTTCAGATCCAGGTGAGAAAACAGAACCATATGACAGAACAGTCACGAAACGGCCCGTGTAATAGGACAACTGTGGAGTTAACCACAGGGTAAGTGCTGAGGGGCTGGAAGGGGAGGGGAGTGAGATGAGTGGGGGCTGCAGCAGTCAGAGTTCTGGGGGTGGCTGTGAGGAACCCCTTATGCTTCTTCTGAGAGAAAGGACTGATTCACAGGAAACCGTGGACCCATATCCTCAGGAGATGGCAGTGCTGGCACGCCTGGGGCTGGTAAGACAGCGGTTCTCACCGAGGATGTTTCCAAGGTGGTCACCCTGTGGGGTGCATTTGTCAAAGGACACCTTCAGGAGCAGCACTGGACTTCAGTCTCAGACACACCAAGAAATGGTGACCACAAAAGAAGGAAGCCTGAGTGTGGAGAATTTTACTTTATTTGACTTTGTACAAATGATTGTAGCTAAGAGGATTATTTTTCTCCAAAATACATTTCCTTAAAAAATGTAGGCAGCAGATGAGTAAATTTTACAGGAACTTAAATGGTTTTTATTTGTATTTATAGATGAGTAATCTGTTTCTTAGTTGAGCTGTAAACTGAGGTCTGTATTTGGTATTCTTAGGAAAACAATTAAATCATTAGCATGTTTAAACTTTAAAAGGGACAGTTAACTGTGAGTAAAACAAACAAACCCAAAACACATGACTCAGAAGAAAAAAGCCATCCCTCAAAAGCTAATATTTTTCTTCGCTTTTCCTCAGTCTGGGGGTCCAATGGCCACTGGCTGTAATAGGACAGCAATTTTCCCTCCTGGAAGCAGTGACATTTTAGTGATTGATAAGGCGCATTATTTTAAGTACATAATAAGCTTGTGGCCATTCCAGCTGAGTGGAGCTATCTAAGTGGAAGGTCATCATCATTGCCATTAGGAAGGAAACAGTTTCTAATGATAATCCCCTTTAACTTTGGCTGTCACTGCACTCCAGTCAGTTAAAGAGGTGATCTGGCCCCATTGCAGCCTAAAGAGCCTGTTCGGTGTGTCAAGGAGGCCACTGCTTGTGTATTAATGTAATGCGCTCCCTTCCCAAGCGGCTGACTGTTTCTTGTTGCTGTGTCCACGGGATGTGGGTGGAGGAGGTGGCCTGACAGATGGAGTCATTTTTCAGGTGCTTTAGTGGTCATGTCTGACCAACTGATATCTCCTAAGGAACACTTCTGGTGAACTTTTTCCCAGGCAAAAATGACGAACTGGGTTTGTTTGTTTTTCTTCTTCATCTCTGTTGAGGCCAGATTTATGGAACTGAAGTAATGCAAAATGACAAAGACTGACCACAGGTCAGGCATGAGGGCTGTCCACAAAGCTCTCACAATCCAGGTGACCCCTCCTGGCCTGCCTCCTGTTAAACTCTTTGCAGCACCAGCATGCTTTTAAGATATTCAGAAACAAGCATCATAATCAGCCCCACGTGTTCTGGGTGGGAGGTGGGGAGAAGCTGCTCTGTACTCTTGGAAGGAGAGAATAAGGAGAGAGTTTTTCACTCTTCCCTTTGGTTTGACTAAAATTTCAGGATGAATTGAACTTGAGCTTCATGGTTAGTATGAGATAATAGAGAATATGCAATTAAATACTCACTGAACCCAATACAAGGATGATTCAAACTGAAATGAGTTTCAGGGTCATCCTGGCTGTCAGAGACCCAGACCACCCACTCAGACACAGCAAAGCAGGAGGCTCTTTATGAGGCAGTGGATGCAGAGAGGGCTGTGAGTGCCTGGAGGTCACCTCTTTGCAGAGACCCCAGGCGCTCCAGGAAGCCGACGCCAGCCAGCTAAGCTGACACAAACCTACAGTCAGATTCTGCTGAAGAGTCAGAGTTCCAGTACAGCGAGGGGATCCTTGGAGTGGGTGCTTGGCAGTTTGGGAACTAGAAATGGGAGGCAGCATTGTTCAATTGAAGAATCCATGCTGCCTGTTTTTAATTAACAGATTTCATTTTTGGAGCAGTTTTAGGGTTTCAGAAGAATTGAGAGGAAAACACAGTTACCATATACCTCTTCAGGGCTGAGTTTCCCCTATTATTAACACATTTCATTACTGTGGTATATTTGATGAGCCAATATTAATACAGTATTATTAACTACAGTGCATAGTTTACATTAGAGCTTACTCTGCATTGTACATTCCATGGGTTCGGACAAATGTGTAATGACACGGGCCCAGCATCATTGTATTGTACAGACTAGTTTCACTTCCCTAAAAATCCTCTGTACTCTACCTATTCATTCCTCCCACATCACACCCACCCCTGGCAACCACTGAACTTTTTACTGTCTCCACCATTTTGCCTTTTCTAGAATGTCTTACAGTTGGACTCATATAGTGTGTAGTCTTTTCAAATTGGCTTCTTTCACTTAGTAACATGCATTTAGCTCATTTCTTTTTAGCACTGAATAACATTCTGTCTGGATGGACCACAGTTTATCCATTCACCTGAAGTACATCTTGGTTGCTTCCAAGTTTTGGCAATTATGAATAAAGCTTCTATAAACATCCATGTGCAGATTTTTATGTGGTGATGTTTTCAGTTCACTGGGTAAATAACCAAGGGGCATGACTGCTGGTTCACAGAGTAAGAGTTTTGGTTAAAAAACTCTTTTTATGACTTTTGTAAAAAATTGTCTGTTTTCCAAACTGGCCATACCATTTTGCATTCCCACCAGAAACAAATGAGAGTCCCTGTTGCTCCACATCCTGGCCTTTGATGTTGTCACTGTTTTGGATTTTAGCTATCCTAATAGGAGTGCAGTGGTATCTTATTGATTTAACTTGCATTTCCCCAATGACATATGATGTTGAGCACTTTTCATAGGCTTATTTTCCTTCTATGTATCTTCGGTGATGATTCTGTTCTACTCTTTTGCCCATTTTTTAGTTTTTTGGGGCTTTTTTTGCGGTACGCGGGCCTTTCACTGTTGTGGCCTCTCCCGTTGCGGAGCACAGGCTCCGGACGTGCAGGCTCAGCGGCCATGGCTTACGGGCCCAGTCACTCTGTGGCATGTGGGATCTTCCCGGACTGGGGCACAAACCCACGTCTGCTGCATCACCAGGCGGACTCTTAACCACTGTGCCACCAGGGAAGCCCTAGTTTTCTGTTTTTTAATTGTTGGATTTTAAGAGTTCTTTGTATATTTTTGATACCAGTCCTTTATTAAATATGTTCTTTGCTAATATTTTTTTCACAGTCTGGCTTCTCTTTTCCTTCTCCTAATAGTGTCTTGGGCAAAGTAGAAGATTTTAATTTTAATAAATTCCATTTTATCAATTCTTTCATGGATTGTACTTACAATGCTGTATATAAGTTGTTGCCATACCCAAGGTCACGTAGGTTTTCTCCTGTGTTATTGTCTAGCAGTTTTAAACTTGTGTTTTACATGTAGAACTATGATTCATTTTGAATCAATTTCTGAAAAAGATGTAAGGTCAGTGTCTAGATTCTGTTTTTTTTTTTTTTGCACGTTAATATTCAGTTGTTCCAGAACCATTTCCTGATGAGACTGTCTTTGTTACACTGAGTTGCCTTTGCTCATCTGTCAAAGATCAGTTGATGATATTGATCTGGGTCTACTTCTAGGCTACTTTGTTCCATTGATCTATTTGTTTCTTCTTTTGCCAATACCACACTATCTTGATTACTGTAGCTTTACAGTAAGTCTTGGAGTTGGGTAGTGTCTGTCCTCCGACTTTGTTCTTCTCCTTTGATATTGTGTTGGCTACTCTGAGTCTTCTGTCTCTTTATATAAACTTTAGAGTCCACCTATCAATATCCATCAAATAACTTGCTGGGATTTTGATCAGGATTGCATTGAATCTATAGATCAAGTTGGGAGAACTGGGATCCTGACAACATTGAATTGTCTAGTTTTGTTTTGTTTTTAACTTGTGCTATGGACTGAATTTAACTGTCTGCTCCAAATTTATATTTTGAAGCTCTACCATCCAATGTGGTGGTATTTGGAGATGGGTGTCTTTGGAGGTAATTAGATTTAGATGAGGTCATGAAGGTGTGGGGACCCATCATGGGATTAGTACCCTTTATAAGAAGAGACACCAGAGAGCTGGAACTCTCTCTGCCATGTAATGACACAGAAGAAAAGTGGCCTCTGCAAACCTGAAAAAGGCTTTTCCAGAACACAACCATGCTGTCACACTGATCTCTGATGTCCGGCCACCAGAACTGTGAGAAGTCAACTTCTGCTGTTTAGGCCACCCAGTCTATGGTATTCCCATGTATCAGCCCAAACGGACCATGACAACTTGCAAATAGGCAATATGAGGTTCATAAACTGAAATTATTTAAAAAATTTTTTACATTACTTCAATGTAATTCTATACAATTATTTAAAATTGATTACTTCAGACTTATTTGAGTTCTTGTAATACATCAATTTCTGACAACTTGCACATGGATTATAGTGAAATCAACTGATTATCATTCTTTGGAGCATATTTTTTTCCAAAGAGAATGCTTTAAATACATATAAGAGGACATTTCAACAAAAAAGACTGCTCAAGTGAAACTGTGATTGTCTAAGAAACACAAATATTTTCATTTCAGAACAGCATTGTGTTATACTGATGGAGATTCTTCATTTTCTCTGGAAAAGCAAGATATGGGTATTTCGATATCAGTGTAAGTACCTGAAACTACAGAGTCTTTTACGAAGAAAATAATCTGTTTTGAAAACAAAGGGCTACTGATCCTAACAAGAAGTTTTTTTAAAAAACCTGTTTTCTAATAGATTTGCAAGAAGATTATAGCACATTTACCTTTTAATGGAAGTAATTTGTGTACAATCTGACTTCAAAGACCCAGTGATGTGGATTACTGTGATACTTTATTCTGTGCCTAGTATGACTGGCAGTTTAGAGCACAGCAGTAATGAGATGAGGATTGTGATGGAGGACCTCTGAAGACCAGTTAGATGCACTCAATCCTGCTGCCACACTCTGTCTCTCAAAGCAGGACAAAGTACCTTGATGGCTGATGATCAAAAGCAGATTGCAGAGGTGTATGGAGGAATTGAGGCACATGCGGATGGGGTGGAGGCTCAGAATACTGGCTTTGCTGAATTGATTCAGAAGTACTGTATGTAGATGGAAAAAAAATACACTGATTTTAAAGGCTAATTCTCCTAAAGTGGGATTCAGCCTTCTTCCATATCTTACTCTTACATCACTCTTAATTTTTATTTTTAAAGTCTGGCTTCTGAAATCATTTTCTTCTTTTTCTTAATTTTATTGCCATCAATTTAGTCAACTGGTGTCCTTAGTAGTACAGTAAGATGCAAGTAAGCATTAGCTTGATATTTATACACTGAGTTGGTTGCTGGGTAAAACCAAATGTGTTAATAAGCTAAAGAATAGGCAAAAAGTATTCATGAAAACTTACTTGGACATTTTATTTTCTATCACATTTAATGTAATCATACTACATTTTCCCCTTTGATGTCACTAAATTAGTGCATTTTTAGTGCTCTAAGTGTAAAAAATGAACATATTGCTTCATTGTATTTTTATGGTTTTAGCTGATTAGTTTTAAAGTCTTGCATAGTTAAAAGCTATACCACATTGCCACCAGATGAGCCACAAAATTATCTTACTGTGAGTGCAAATAAGAGAATGGTATAAAGAGGGAAATAACTTCTTTGAGGACATGACCCTCCCCACTGTCAACAAGAATGGATTTTCAGTGCACTTAATGTCAGCAGTGACCAGATATGTACTCAGAGTCAAACATCATTTTTGCCCAACAAGCTTGAACTGGAGTGGAAGCTGTTGTGAAAACAGGAAAAAATGTAAAGAAGATGAACACTTGAAATATGGACACAGGGAATGAAGCCCACAACAGATTCAAATCAACAGCTGTCCTAAGGGACTCATTTTCCACTGGGGTTTGCCTGAAAATACGCCCCAGAGCTTTTTCTGTCCCAAAGGCAACTATTACTTTTGAGCTAACACATACCATTTGTTACTATAATTTTCAGAGCAATTAGAAATAAAACCATTTTAATATCAAATCAATATTTTCACCTGATTCAGAGTATCTCTTAAAAATATATCGAGATGTGTACTTCTCAGAAACAAATATTAAACATACTAACTCTGTTACCAGGCAAAAAATTCTTAATCACTTCACTGAAACAGAGGTTAGCATATCAACTTTCATTATCCTACAGAAGTTGACTCTGGGGAAAAACACATGCACCATATTGGAATTTGTTAAAGCCAGGAATTTATGTTTTGATTTTCAACTGAAGTATAAATGTTGCTGTGAGTTCTATGACATTTCAAAATACTCCACTGTTTGGACAGATACCATTTTTAGAAAAGTGCATCCATGTCCTAAGCCTTGGCAATCTTCCATAGATGGAAAGTTGAGATTTCCTCAGGCTTACAGTAGGAGAAACAAGTTGCTTAAATTTCCTATTCTCCCACTACACCTGGACCATGTTAACTGTTCAAGATTTCTACCCACCTGTGCTGTTTTGGGTAGAAGACGAGAAGGAGGAAGAAAGAGCAGAGGAAAGCTTAGTGTTAAGAAAGTACTAGGGGGCCTCCCTGGTGGCGCAGTGGTTGAGGGTCCGCCTGCCGATGCAGGGGATGCGGGTTCGTGCCCCGGTCCGGGGGGATCCCGTGTGCCGCGGAGCAGCTGGGCCCGTGAGCCGTGGCCGCTGAGCTTGCGCGTCCGGCAACGGGAAAGGCCACGACAGTGAGAGGCCCACATATCGCAAAAAAAAAAAAAAAAGAAAGAAAGTACTAGGGATGTAATATACAACAATAATAATTAACACTGTGGTATGTTATATACATTAAGAGAATAAATCCTTAGAATTCTCATGACAAGGAAAATTTTTTTTTCTATTTAATTTTGCACATATTTATCTTAGAATTGGATGTTCACTAAATTTATTGTATCAATAATAATCACTTCATGCTGTAAGTCAAATCATTGTGCTGTACACCTGAAACTTATACAGTGCTGTATGTCAATTATATTTCAATAAAACTGGAAAAAAAAAAGAACTAACTACAGAGCAATTCTCTCATTTCTGTCACATCCTTTTTTCTTACTCATATATAACCCACCAAAATCAAGTCCTGGATTTAATTTGTAGATTACAAAGGCAGACAAAAACTTTGCAACTTCTGCCATCAAGAGGTGGGGTCTTTTCTCCATCCTGTGAATCTGGGCTGGCATCTGACTTGTCTTGACCAATCAAATGTGGCAAAGGTGTTGTCTTGAGTTCTCAGTCCAGACCTCAAGAGGTGTTGCAGTGTTTCCTTAGAACTCTGTTACCACGTGGGAAACACTGTCTACTTTGCTGAGACACCTCGTGGAGCAGAGTCCTGGGTGAGGTTTTCTTCAGCCGACCAGGCCTAGCAACTTCCAAGCTGTCCACAGACACGTTACTGATCCCTGCTGAGAAATAGTGTCCAACTGAGCTCAAACCAAACTGAATTCAGAGTTGTTGTTCTAACTCACTAAGTTTTGAAGTGGTCTGTTATGCAGCAAAGGTGAACTGACAGAGGAATTGGTATCTGGAAGTATGATGCTGAAAACAACAACTGAAAGCTAAAACACCAGCACTGGGACAAGGCAGTGAGTGGAGGCTGGATGCAAAAGCTAGAAAAATGATGAGCAAATTACTGGTGGACGCTTGTTAGAAAAATTCTACACAAAACTGGGGAAATGGTGGCCTGTGTTACGCAGATGAGAAACAACTGGGAAAACATCTCCTCTGGTAACTGGCATGAGAGAAAACACAACCTAAAGCACTTGCAGACTTTGCCAAGGTGATGTCCAGGCAAAATGTGGGCCCGGCTTGTTGGCTTCTTTCAGTTATTTATGATGAGATACAAGAAGAGTGAGAAGGACTAAAGAAAAATTATTCAGCTCTGCAAATGGGATTTTGAGTGAATACGGAATAGGCAGGGCTTGCTGGTTTGGAAAATAAAACAATTTCCCTTTCCCACGCTCCAGATCTGGTGAAGGATTCTTATAGTGAAAGGAGCCCTCTGCAATGCTGACAGTTCTGCTCAGCAGACCTTCTGACCTACATCAGGACTTGTAAGTTTCCTCAGGGTGCAGCCTCCCAGAAGCTCACTCACAGAATAACTGTAAGAATAGGTTGAGAAAGACAAGTCTCCGGGTCCCCGAGGGTGTGGCTCTGATTGACTGAAGAGGACTGACTTGTAATACATAAGAAGCCCACATGATTTTAAGAAAGTTGTGTATGAAAATGTGATACCAGCCTGCATTATAAGAGCCCAAGGTTAATAAAAGCAGAGGGCCTCTGAGTCCTCAGTTTTCTATGTGCAGGAAGCAAGTTGAGAAAGGTGATTATCTGCCAGCCCAGCCATTCCTTGCAGAGAAGGAAGGCTGTCTTGGAGCACAGATAACAGAGCCCAGTAGGTGAAACCAAGATCCGGAAAGTGATGGAATTCAAGGTCACCCCTAGGGAGCAGAGCCAGGCCCAATCGGGAACGCTGCCTGCACTGCTAAGGGGCACGTAGTAACTATGGCTTGGCAGAATTTCAGAGTTATTGTGGACCAGCAACTACAGTGTGTCTCTATTCCTCCTCTGCTTAAGTGGGAGTGTCCGATGCAAGAATCTCCTCCCCTTGCCATACTATTTCTAGGGTTTGTGAAGGACAGATAACTCATCTTCTAAATCCTAGGTCTCTGAGTCAAGAGGGGTTGCATTCAAGCTGCATGTGGACATGATGTTGATGAAAAGAGCCTGGATTTGAGCTTGACACCATGGTATGATGAGACATTTGGCCTTTGGTTGGGTGAGGAGTGAATCTTATAATAGGGATGGATGTGGATCACTTGGGACAGAGAATGGATTGACTGTCGCAGTCATGGTCTCAACTTGGTCATTTCTCATACGGTGTGACCTATACTGAGCCAGGGTTTGGCCACTGAACTTGCTTTGGCCAGTGGGACAACAGCACATTTGATGCAAGCACAGTCTTGAGAAGTGCTTTCCAAATGGGACGTGCACTCCTTAGCTGCTCATGGAATGCTGCCACCAGGCTAATGTGATCAATGATAACAAACCTGTGGGGTGGTCCCTCCCACTGCATAGCTGACAGCCAGCCAGTGAGCAAATATGTGAGAGAAGTCACAAGGGCAAGTAAATGCTACCATAACACCAAAACAAAATATATTCTGTGTCAAGGACAGAGCTTTAGAGTAAAATACTCTGGATTACTTTGAGATTTCCATGTTTTAGATGATTTAAGTCTTCATGTTCAGAGATATATGTTGTCTTTGATTTGTAATGTGCTGAGAAATACTGTCCCTTATCTTTGTATCTAGATCTTTCTTGGGCAAAGGTACCATTGAAGTGTACGATATTCAAGCTAGAGAACTGAAAAAATGAGTATATCAGGACCTCTTCTTTCTTGCTGCATTCATAAGATTAGGCCTGGCATGTGTAAAGAGCATGGATTTACTTTAACTCTGTTCCAGTTCTTATTGAAAGTTGTAATATTTCTTTATCCTTATCTACACAAAGACAAAATCTAAATGAGCAAAATGTGCTATTTACCATAATATTTGCTAGTATGTTGGTATAACTACAAGTATGACCAGATACTTATGACCCAGCTTTTTAAAAGCTCTTATTCCCTGGTTCTGCAAACAGTGAGATGGTAAAATAACTGAGCAGTGTACTGACAGTGAGAGTCAGACACATCCAGCAACGTGCCCTTCCAGAGGGACACACCTCACCTCACCAGGCCTCACATCTTTTCACAGCGCGTCCTCTGAATTCTGTCATTCTGTGGTTATTACTATCATTTGGAAACACGGCAATATATACTGATGACAGCCCTAGCTGGAGACATCCCCCAAATATGTAATTTTAAAGGTTCACGGGCTTTCCATGACTGGTGTGGGCACGGGCTCTCGGCTGTCAGTGTCTGTCAGGGTGCTCACAGCAGCACCCTGGGACTCTTCTCCACGTGAACTGCGAAGGCTACACCGCAAGAGACAGATGTGCTGTTTGCATTTTTGTTTTTGTTGCTTTTTTTAACCATAATACAGAAACATCACACTTGCTGGGAGAAAACAGCATATCTCTTATGAAACATACCTTTACTTGAAAGGTGCACAAGGGAGATTTTGACTTCTAGCTGTGATACAGTAACTGGCATGGGGCTAACTCCCCCCACTCTCAACAACCACGACACTGGACAAGACATATGAGGCACTGCTTTCAGGCTTTGAATAAAGACAGTTCAAGGCTGCCATCCATTTGATGACATTTGTTTTAGAAATGCCATCATTTCTAAAATGATGAGTGAGTGCCACAATCACACTGGTTCTCCATCTGGGGACAATTTCCTACCACAGGACAAATTAGGAATACAAGTAGAGTGCCATGATACTGCTGAGCTGAGAGCTCAGAGTTTGGGGCAGGGGTGGGGCTTGAATCTGTAGAGTTTGCCATGGAGAACAAGAACTGCACAGAACAGGGTTCTTATGCCCCAGCGTGAGGTGCAGTAAATCATGGCAGAAAAAAATGGTGCTCTGAGGTTAAGAACTGAGATTCTGAAGGTCATGTTGGGGTAGAGTCTGTTGGAGTTTCAGTCCAGCCACAGTAGAGAAAATGCAACTCCTCGTAAAAAATCTACACATCAGGAAGAAACATAAAGAAATGGCATAAATGCCCCCGGCTCTACTTCTCCTTCTTCCCTGTTGCTGGTGTCCGTTTGCTCCAGTTATCTTGCTTCCAATCACAGAGGACGACTCTGCATAAAATGGCCTCTGACGACAGACTTGCTAGTACAGGTTTGGGGGGAGTCATTCCTGGCGAGGCAGAGACAAGCCACCAGCACGAGAATATCTTAACCGGGCCACGTCCAGCCAGCCACAGCAAGGGTTGTCACAGATAAGACTAGGTCCAAGGGGCTGACCCTCCACTTCCCAGTGGAGGAATGACCCACTTACCACAGCTGTATTGTTCTGGATTCAGACAGAAGTAAGACTTCTGCTGTGAAGATCATACACCTGAAGTCAGGATATTTCCCTGTTTTCTAATCCATGTGCCAAGCACAACCACAGGGGTGCAGAACCACCAGCTGTGTGGCTGACAGGGTCCTGGTGCTCCAGCCAGCTGTCAGGCCTGAGCCTCTGAGGTGAGACAGCCGAGTTCAGGGTATCGGACCACTACAGACCTCCAGGCCCCACATAATATCAATCAGCGAGAGCTCTTCCAGAGATCTCCATCTCAACGCTAAGACCCAGCTCCACTCAACGACCAGCAAGCTCCAGTGCTGGATACCCCATGCCAAACAACTAGCAGGACAGGAACACAACCCCACCCATTAGGAGAGAGGCTGCCTAAATTAGCATAGCAATTTCACAGACACCCCAAAACCCACCACTGGATGTGGGCCTGCCCACCAGAAAGACAAGATCGAACCTCATCCACCAGAACACAGGCACTAGTCCCCTCCATCAGGAAGCCTACACAAGCCACTGAACCAACCTTACCCACTGGGGGCAGACACCAAAAAACAACGGGAACTACAAACCTGCAGCCTGTGAAAAGGAGACCTGAAACAGTAAGTTAAGAAAAATGAGAAGACAGAGAAATAGGTAGCAGATGAAGGAGCAAGGTAAAAACCCACCAGACCAAAGAAATGAAGAGGAAACAGACAGTCTATCTGAAAAAGAATTCAGAGTCATGATAGTAAAGATGATCCAAGATCTTGGAAATAGAATGGAGAAAATACAAGAAATGTTTCACAAGGACAGAAGAACTAAAGAGCAAACAAACAGTGATGAACAACACAATTAAAAATTCTCTAGAAGGAATCAATAGCAGAATAACTGAGGGAGAGGAACGGATAAGTGACCTAGAAGATAAAATAGAGGAAATAACTATTACAGAGCAGAGTAAAGAAAAAAGAATGAAAAGAACTGAGGACTGTCTCAGAGACCTCTGGGACAACATTAAATGCACCAACATTTGAATTATAGGGGTCCCAGAAGAAGAAGAGAAAAAGAAAGGGACTGAGAAAATATTTGAAGAGATTATAGTTGAAAACTTCCCTAATATGGGAAGGGAAATAGTAGGTCAAGTGAAGGAAGCACAGAGACCCATATAAGATAAATCCAAGGAGAAACACGCCAAGATACTATTAATCAAACTATCAAAATGTAAATACAAAGAAAATATATTAAAAGCAGCAAGGGAAAAGCAACAAGTCATATACAAGGTAATCCCGAAAGGTTAACAGCTGATCTTTCAGCAGAAACTGCAAGCCAGAGGTAGTGGCAGGACATATTTAAAGTGATGAAAGGGAAAAAGCTACAACCAAGATTACTCTCCCCAGCAAGGATCTCATTCAGATTCGAAAGAGAAATTAAAACATTTACAGACAAGAAAAAGCTAAGAGAATTCAGCACCACCAAACCAGCTTTACAACAAATGCTAAAAGAACTTTTCTAGGCAGGAAACACAAGAGAAGGAAAAGACTTAGCTGGGATGAAGTGAGAGAATGGCACGGACATATACACACTACCAAATGTAAAACAGATAGCTAATGGGAAGCAGCCACATAGCAGAGGGAGATCAGCTCGGTGTTTTGTGTCCACCTAGAGGGGTGGGATAGGGAGGGTAGGAGGTAGATGCAAGAGAGAGGGGATATGGGGATATATGTTTATGTACAGCTGATTCACTTTGTTATACAGCAGAAACTAACACACCATTGTAAAGCAATTATACTCCAATAAAGATGTTTAAAAAATACCCCAAAACAAGCAAGAAAATGGAAATAGAACATACATATTGACAATTACCTTAAATGTAAATGGACTAAATGCTCCAACCAAAAGATATAGATGGGCTGAATGGATACAAAAACAAGACCCATAGATACGCTGTGTACAAGAGCCCCATTTCAGACCTAGGGACACATATAGACTGAAAGTGAGGGGATGGAAAAAGATATTCCATGCAAATGGAAATCAAAAGAAACCTGGAGTAGCAATTCTCATATCAGACAAAATAGACTTTAAAATAAAGACTATTACAAGAGACAAAGAAGGACACTACATAATGATCAAGGGATCAATGCAGGAAGAAGATATAACAATTGCAAATATTTATGCACCCAACAAAGGAGGACTGCAATACGTAAGGCAAATACTAACAGCCATAAAAGGGGAAATCAACAGTAACACATTCATAATAAGGGACTTTAACACCCCACTGTCACCAATGGACAGATCATCCAAAATGAAAATAAATAAGGAAACACAAGCTTTAAATGACACATTAAACAACATGGAATTAATTGATATTTATAGGACATTCCAAAAACCACAGAATACACTTTCTTCTCAAGTGCTCATGGAACATTCTCCAGGATAGATCATATCTTGGGTCACAAATCAAGCCCTGGTAAATTTAAAAAAACTGAAATCATATCAAGTATCTTACTGACCACAACACTATGAGACTAGACATCAATTACAGGAAAAAAAATGTAAGAAATACAAACACATGGAGGCTAAACAATATGCTACTAAATAACCAAGAGATCACTGAAGAAATCAAAGAGGAAATCAAAAAATACCTAGAAACAAATGACAATGAAAACATCACAATGCAAAACCTATGGGATGCAGCAAAAGAAGTTCTAAGAGAGAATTTTATAGCAATAGAATCCTACCTCAAGAAACAAGAAAAATTACAAATAAACAACCTAACCTTACACCTAAAGCAACTGAGAAAAAAGAACAAAAAACCCCAAAAGTTAGCAGAAGGAAAGAAAACATACAGATCAGATCAGAAAAAAATGAAAATGAAATGAAGGAAACGATAGCAGAGATCAACAAAACGAAAAGTTTGTTCTTTGAGAAGATAAACAAAATTGATAAACCACTAGCCAGACTCATCAAGAGAAAAAGGGAAAAGACTCAAATCAACAGAATTAGAAGTGAAAAATGAGAAGTAACATGGACACTGCAGAAATACAAAGGATCATGAGAGATTACTACAAGCAACTATATGCTAATAAAATGGACAACCTGGAAGAAATGGACAGATTCTTAGAAAGGCTCAACATTTCGAGACTGAACAAGGAAGAAATATAAAAATATAAACAGATCAATCACAAGCACTGAAATTGAAACTGTGATTAAAAATCTTCCAACAAACAAAAGCCCAGGGCCAGATGGCTTCACTGGTGAATTCTATCAAACATTAAGACAAGAGCTAACACCTATCCTTCTCAAACTCTTCCAAAATATAGCAGAAGGAGGAACACTCCCAAACTCTACGAGGCCACCATTACCCTGATACCAAAACCAGACAAAGAAGTCACAAAGAAAGAAAACTACAGGCCAATATCACTGATGAACATAGATGCAAAAATCCTCAACAAACTACTAGCAAACAGAATCCAACAGCACATTAAAAGGATCATACACCAAGATCAAGTGGGGTTTATCCCAGGAATGCAAGGATTCTTCAATATATGGAAATCAATCAATGGGATACAGCATGTTAACAAACTGAAGGATAAAAACCATATGATAATCTCAATAGATTCAGAAAAAGCTTTTGATGAAATTCAACACCCACTTACGATAAAAACACTCCAAAAAGTAGGCATAGTGGGAAATTACAACATAATAAAGGCCATGTATGACAAACCCACAGCCAACATCATTCTCAAAACTGAAACTATTTCCACTATGATCAGGAGCAAGACAAGGTTGCCCACTCTCACCACTCTTATTCAACATAGCTTTGGAAGTTTTAGCCAGAGCAATCTGAGAAGAAAAAGAAATAAAAGAAATACAAATTGGAAAAGAAGAAGTAAAGCTGTCACTGTTTGCAGATGACATGATACTATACATAGAGAATCCTAAAGATGCTACTAGAAAACTACTAGAGCTAATCAATGAATTTGATAAAGTAGCAGGATACAAAATTAATGCACAGAAATCTCTTGAATTCCTATACACTAATGATGAAAAATCTGAAAGATAAATTAAGGAAACACTCCCATTTACCACTGCAGCAAAAAGAATAAAATATCTAGGAATAAACCTACCTAAAGAGACAAAAGACCTACATGAAGAAAACTATAAGACACTGATGAAAGATATTAAAGATGATATAAACAGATGGAGAGACAGACCATGTTCTTGGATTGGAAGAATCAACACTGTGACAATGACTATACTACCCAAAGCAATCCACAGATTCAATGCAATCCCTATAAAACTATCAATGGCATTTTTTGCAGAAGTAGAACAGAAAATTTCACAATTTTTATGTAAACAGAAAAGATCCCAAATAGCCTAAGCAAACTTGAGAACGAAAAACGGAGCTGGAGGAATGAGGCTCCCTGACTTCAGACTATCTGACAAAGCTACAGTAATTAAGACAGTATTGTACTGGCACAAAAACAGAAATATAGGTCAATGGAACAGGATAGAAAGCCCAGAGATAAACCCACACACATACGGTCACCTTATCTTTGATAAAGGAGGCAAAAATATACAATGGAGAAGTGACAGCCTCTTCAATAAGTGGTGCTGGGAAAATGGGACAGCTACATGTAAAAGAATGAAATTAGAACACTCCCTAACACCATACACAAAAATAAACTCTAATGGATTAAAGACCTAAATGTAAGGCCAGACACTATAAAACTCTTAAAGGAAAACATAGGCAGAACACTCTAAGACATAAATCACAGCAAGATCCTTTTTGACCCACCTCCTAGAGAAATGGAAATAAAAACAAAAATAAACAACTTGGACTTAATGAAACTTAAAAGCTTTTGCAGAGCAAGAGGAAACCATAAACAAGATGAAAGACAACCCTCAGAATGGGAGAAAATATTTGCAAATGAAGCAATTGACAAAGGATTAATCTCCAAAATATACAAGCAGCTCATGTAGCTCAATATCATAGGGCAAGCAATCCAATCCAAAAATGGGCAGAAGCCCTAAAAAGACATTTCTCCAAAGAAGATATACAGATTGCCAACAAACACATGAAAGTATGCTCAACATCACTAATCATTAGAGAAATGCAAATCAAAAGTACAATGAGGTATCACCTCACACTGGTCAGAATGGCCATCATCAAAAAATCTACAAACAGTAAATGCTGGAGAGGGTGTGGAGTAAGGGAACTGTGTTGCACTGTTGGTGGGAATGTAAAATGATATAGCCAGTATGGAGAACAGTATGGAGGTTCCTTAAAAAACTAAAAATAGAACTACCATATGACCCAGCAATCCCACTACTGGGCATATACCCTGAGAAAACCATAATTCAAAGAGAGACATGTAACACAATGTTCACTGCAGAACTATTTACAATAGCCAGGACATGGAAGCAACCTAAGTGTCCATTGACAGATGAATGGATAAAGAAGATGTGGCACATATATACAATGGAATATTACTCAGCCATAAAAAGAAATGAAATTGAGTTATTTTGTAGTGAATTGGATGGACGTAGAGTCTGTCATATAGAGTGAAGTAAGTAAGAAAGAGAAAAACAAATACTGTATGCTAACACATATATATGGAATCTAAAAAAAAAAAACAAACGGTTCTAAAGAACCTAGGGCAGGACAGGAATAAACACACAGATGTAGAGCATGGACGTGAGGGCACGGGGAGGGGGAAGGGTAAGCTGGGTCGAAGTGAGGGAGCGGTACTGACATATATACACTACCAAATGTAATATAGATAGCTAGTGGGTTGCAGCAGCATAGCACAGGGAGATCAGCTTGGTGCTTTGTGACCACATAGAAGGTTGGGATAGGGATTGTGGGAGGGAGACGTAAGAGGGCGAGGATATGGTGATATATGTATACGTATAGATGATTCACTTTGTTATATAGCAGAAACTAACACAACATTGTAAAGCAATTGTACTCCAATAAAGATGTAAAAAAATAATGCCATAAATAATATACCTAGCATGGCCCTCACTGTAACTGCCCCTGCCCACTGCCAGGCAGTGGGGATAGGACCCAAAGAGAGCCTAAATATAACTGAATAAAACCACAGCACATGAAAGTCTGAGGTAGTTTGCTGAAGTAGTGTAGAGGAAAATTTATGGGAATAAGTTCTTATGGCTGAAAAGAAGAAAGTTTTGATGTCAATGAGAAAAGTACATACCTTCATAAACTAGACCAAGAAAAGCAAAATATATGTGAGGCAAGGCAGAAGGAAATTATAAAGAAAAGAGCAGAAATCAACTCAATTAAAATAAGAAAAACAGCAACAATAGAATCCAAAAGCTGGTTCTTTAAAATGATCAGTGAAATGAGTAAATCTGAATCTATAATGATTAATAAACTAAGAAAGGAAGAACAAACAGATTACTAAGACTGGAAATGAGACTAGGGACATCAGATCCCATGGCCAATAAAAGAATGACAAGGAGAAGGATAATTCTATATTAATTGATGAAATACAAATTCCTTGGAAGATACAAGTTACCAAAGCTCACTTAAGAAAAGCATGAACAACCCTGTAACTATTAAAGAAATTAAACAGTTTCAGTGGTGAATTCTGTCAAACATACAAGAAAGAAATAATATTAATTTTATATAAACCCTTCAATTTATGTCAGCATTTACCCAGCATTAAGCCAGAAAAAGATATTATAAGAAAATCAAATAAAAAACCATTATCCTTCATACCTATAGACTCAATAATTTTTAACAGTTTATTTTTTAGAACATTTTTTGGTTCATAGCACAATTGAAGGGAGGGTACAAAGTTTTCCCATATATCCTCTGTCCACACACATGCACAGCCTCCCGAACTATCAAAATTCTCCACTAGATGATACATCTACTGCAATCAGTGAACCAACATTGATATGTCATATCACTTAAAGTCCATAGTTTACATTAGGGTTCACTCTTGGTGTTGTGCATTCCATGGGCTTGGACAAATATATAATGAATGACCTGTATTCATTATTATTGGATCATACAGAGTATTTTTACTGCCCTAAAAATCCTTTGTGCTCCGTCTATTCATCCCTCCCTACCACTCAACCCCTGGCAACCACTAGTCTTTTTACTGTCACCATAGTTGTGCTTTTTCCAAAATGTCAGGTAGTTGAAATCATACAGTGTGTAGCCTTTTCAGACGGCCTTTTATCACTTAGTAAAGTGCATTACGTTTCCTCCATGCCTTTGAATGGCTTGATAGCTTCTTTTCTGTGTGCTGAATAATATCTATCATCGGGATGTACCAAAGTTTATTTTTCCTAGACACAACAACTTTTGAGGAAACACTAGCACGTACAATCCAGCAAGATATAAAATGCATCATGACCAAGTGGAGTTTAAGTCAGTAATGCAAGGCTGTTTTCACTTTTGAAAATCAATTTAATTCACTCAATTAGCAAATTAAAAGTTACATAACCATATTAAAAGCTGTAGGAAAAAAATCAACAAAATCCAGTACCTATTCACTAAAAATCCTCTTAGAAAACTAGAAATATAGGGGAACTTTATTAGTCTAAAAAACCTACAGCTATATCATACTAAGTGATGAGACCAAATGATTTCCCCTTTGATCAGGAACAAGACAAAGATATCAGCTCTCATCAATTCTAGTCAGCATTTTACTAGATGCTTTAAAAAGTACAATGAGGCACAAAAAATTTAAAAAGGAATAAACCTAATTTAATTCATAAATGAATTCACATAATCTCAATAGAAAAATCCCTAAGATTCTACCAGTAATAATAATAATGCCTTATAGAGTCAAAATCAAGCTTGGCAATGTTATAGGTCAATATCAGAAATGAATTGTATTCCAAAATGTATATTTTGAAAAAATGGAAATTGAAATTCAGCAGGCAAAAGAATTTACTAAAACATCCAACACATGAAATCCTCAGGGATCCAAAATTTGTGCCACATGTGTATATTTAAAAACACTAAACAACTTGGAGAATTCAAGAAGATCCAAATATATTTAGAGATTTAACATATTCATGGATGGGAAGACTCAGTATGTTAATATGTTAAGTTTCCACAAATTAATATATTCAATGTAATGTCACTTAAAATTTCATCAGGAGTTTTAGTTAGAAATTTATAAGCTGATTCTGAAATTTGTGTGGTACTGCAAAAGACCTAGAAATGGTCAAAAAAATTGTAAGCAGAAGACCAGTGCTGGATAATTCACGTTAACTAATTTAAAGACAAATATGAAGATTCATTAATAAAGACACTGAAGTTTTTGTATAAAGACAGATGTATATATTTAAGAAACACAACAGGGAATCCAGAAGTAGACTCAAACAACAAAGATCAGTTGATATTTAACAAGAGTGCCAATCTAGTTCCACGAAGAAAGAACTGTCCCTGACAATTCCTGAAGAAATTATATATACAGATATACACACACACAAACATATATATCAACCTTTACTTCATATCATACTTTAAAAAAGATCATAGATCTACACGTAAGAGCTAAATCAATAAAACTTTCAGAATAATACACAGGAGAAAATCTTCACGGCAAAAAAGATTTTTGGTTGGTCATAAAAAGCAAAAATGAGGAGGAGTTGAGGAAGATGGCGGAAGAGTAAGATGCGCAGATCATTTTCCTCCCCACAGATACATCAGAAATACATCTACACGTGGATCTGCTCCTATAGAACACCCACTGAATGCTGGCAAAAGACCTCAGACCTCCCAAAAGGCAAGAAACTCCCCATGTACCTGGGTAGGGCAAAAGAAAAAAGAATAAACAGAGACAAAAGGATAGGGACGGAACCTGCACCAGTGGGAGGGAGCTGTGAGGGATGAAAGGTTTCCACATACTAGGAGCCCCTTTGCGGGCGGAGACTGCGGGGGGCAGAGGGGAGAAGCTTCGGAGCCGCGGAGGAGAGCGCAGCCACAGCGGTGCGGAGGGCAAAGCGGGGAGATTCCCGCAGAGGATCGGTGCCGACCAGCATTCACCAGCCCGAGAGGCTTGTCTGTTCACCCGCCGGGGAGGGCGGGGGCTGGGAGCTGAGCCTCGGGCTTCGGTTGGAGCGCAGGGAGAGGACTGGGGTTGGCGGCGTGAACACAGCCTGCAGGGGTAGTGCACCACGGCTAGCCGGGAGGGAGTCCGGGAAAAAGTCTGGACCTGCCGAAGAGGCAAGAGACTTTTTCTTCCCTCTTTGTTTCCTGGTGCGTGAGGAGACGGGATTAAGAGCGTTGCTTAAAGGAGCTCCAGAGACGGGCGAGCTGTGGCTAACAGAGCAGACCCCAGAGACGGGCATGAGACGCTAAAGCTGCTACTGCCGCCACCAAGAAGCCTGTGTGCAAGCACAGGTCACTATCCACACCTCCCTTCCGGGGAGCCTGTGCAGCCCGCCACTGCCAGGGTTCCGTGATCCAGGGACAACTTCCGCAGGAGAATGCACTGCGTGCCTCAGGCTGGTGCAATGTCACTCTGGCCTCTGCCGCCGCAGCCTTGCCCTGCATCCATACCCCTCCCTCCCCCCGGCCTGAGTAAGCCAGAGCCCCCGAATCAGCTACTCCTTTAACCCCGTCCTGTCTGAGCGAAGAACAGACGCCCTCCGGTGACCTACACGCAGAGGCGGGGCCAAATCCAAAGCTGTGCCCCGGAAGCTGTGTGAACAAAGAAGAGAAAGGGAAATCCCTCCCAGCAGCCTCAGGAGCAGCGGATTAAATCTCCACAATCAACTTGATGCCTGCATCTGTGGAATACCTGAACAGACAACGAATCATCAAATTAAGGAGGTGGACTTTGAGAGCAAGATACATTATTTTTTCCCCTTTTCCTCTTTTTGTGAGTGTGTATGTGTATGCTTCTGTGTGTGATTTTGTCTGTAAAGCTTTGCTTTCACCATTTGTCCTAGGGTTCTGTCTGTCCGTTTTTATTTCTTAAAAAAATTTAATAATTATTTTTTATTTTAATAACTTTATTTTTCATACGTTATTTTATTTTATTTTATCCTCTTTCTTTCTTTCTACTTTTTCTCCCTTTTATTCGGAGCTGTGTGGATGAAAGGCTCGGTGCTCCAGCCAGGAGTCAGTGCTGTGCCTCTGAGGTGGGAGAGCCAACTTCAGGACACTGGTCCACAACAGACCTCCCAGCTCCACATAATATCAAACGGCAAAAATCTCCCAGAGATCTCCATCTCAACACCAACACCCAGCTTCACTCAATGACCAGCAAGCTACAGTGCTGGTCACCCTATGCCAAACAACTAGCAAGACAGGAACACAACCCCACCCATTAGCAGAGAGGCTGCCTAAAATCATAATAAGGCCAGAGACACCCCAAAACACACCACCAGACATGGACCTGCCCACCAGAAAGACAAGATCCAGCCTTATCTACCAGAACACAGACACTAGTCCCCTCCACCAGGAAGCCTACACAACCCACTGAACAAACTTTAGCCACTGGGGACAGACACCAAAAACAATGGGAACTACGAACCTGCAGCCTGCAAAAAGGAGACCCCAAACACAGTAAGATAAGCAAAATGAGAAGACAGAAAAACACACAGCAGAGAGGGAGCAAGGTAAAAACCCACCAGACCTAACAAATGAACAGGAAATATGCAGTCTACCTGAAAAAGAATTCAGAATAATGATAGTAAAGATTATCCAAAATCTTGGAAATAGAGAAATGCAAGAAACCTTAAACATATTAAAAGCAGCAAGGGACACATTTAAAGTGATGAAGGAGAAAAACCTACAACCAAGATTACTCTACCCAGCAAGGATCTCATTCATATATGATGGAGAAATTAAAACCTTTACAGAAAAGCAAAAGCTGAGAGAGTTCAGCACCACCAAACAAGCTTTACAACAAATGCTAAAGGAACTTCTCTAGGCAAGAAACACAAGAGAAGGAAAAGACCTAGAATAACAAACCCCAAACAATTAAGAAAATGGGAATAGGAACATACATATCGATAATTATCTTAAATGTAAATGGATTAAATGCTCCCACCAAAAGACACAGACTGGCTGAATTGATACAAAAACAAGACCCATATACATGCTGTCTATAGGAGACCCAATTCAGACCTAGGGACACATACAGACTGAAAGTAAGGGGATGGAAAAAGATATTCCGTGCAAATGGAAATCAAAAGAAAGCTGGAGTAGCAATTCTCATATCAGACAAAATAGACTTTAAAATAAAGACTATTAGAAGAGACAAAGAAGGACATTACATAATGATCAAGGAATTGATCCAAGAAGAAGATATAACAATTGTAAATATTTATGCACCCTACATAGGAGCACCTCAATACATAAGGCAAATACTAACAGCCATAAAAGGGGAAATCGACAGTAACACACTCATAGTAGGGGACTTTAACACCCCATTGTCACCAATGGACAGATCATTCAAAATGAAAATAAATAAGGAAACACAAGCTTTAAATGATACATTAAACAAGATGGACTTAATTGATATTTATAGGATTATTTCATCCAAAAACAACAGAACACACAGTTTTTCAAGTGCTCATGGAACATTCTCCAGGATCGATCATATCTTGGGTCACAAATCAAGCCTTGGTAAATTTAAGAAAATTGAAATTGTATGAACTATCTTTCCCGACCACAACGCTATGAGACTAGATATCAGTTACAGGAAAAGACCTGTAAAAAATACAAACACATGGAGGCTAAGCAATACACTACTTAATAACGAAGTGATCACTGAAGAAATCAAAGAGGAAATCAAAAAATACCTAGAAACAAATGACAATGGAGACACGACGACCCAAAACCTATGGGACACAGCAAAAGCAGTTCTAATAGGGAAGTTTATAGGAATACAATCATACCTTAAGAAACAGGAAACATCTCAAATAAACAACCTAACTTTGCACCTAAAGCAATTAGAGAAAGAACAAAAAATCCACAAAGTTAGCAGAAGGAAAGAAATCGTAAAGATCACATCAGAAATAAATGAAAAAGAAATGAAGGAAACGATAGCAAAGATCAATAAAACTAAAAGCTGGTTCTTTAGAATATAAACAAAATTGATAACCCATTAGCCAGACTCACCAAGACAAAAAGGGAGAAGACTCAAATCAATAGAATTAGAAATGAAAAAGGAGAAGTAACAACTGACACTGCAGAAATACAAAAAATCATGAGGGATTACTACAAGCAACTCTATGCCAATAAAATGGACAATCTGGAAGAAATGGACAAATTCTTAGAAATGCACAAACTACCAAGACTGAATCAGGAAGAAATAGAAAATATGAACAGACCAATCACAAGCACTGAAATTGAAACTGTGATTAAAAATCCTCCAACAAACAAAAGCCCAGGGCCAGATGGCTTCACAGGCGAATTCTATCAAACATTAAGACAAGAGCGAAATACAAAAAATCATGAGGGATTACTACAAGCAACTCTATGCCAATAAAATGGACAATCTGGAAGAAATGGACAAATTCTTAGAAATGCACAAACTGCCAAGACTGAATCAGGAAGAAATAGAAAATATGAACAGACCAATCACAAACACTGAAATTGAAACTGTGATTAAAAATCTTCCAACAAACAAAAGCCCAGGACCAGATGGCTTCAAAAAAAAAAAAAAAAAAAAAAAAAGACAAGAGCTAACACCTATCCTTCTCAAACTCTTTTAAAATATAGCAGAGGGAAGAACACACCCAAACTCATTGTACAAAGCCACCATCACCCTGATACCAAAAGCAGGCAAAGATGTCACAAAGAAAGAAAAATAAAGGCCAATATCACTGATAAACATAGATGCAATAATCCTCAACACAATACTAGCAAACAGAATCCAACAGAACATTAAAAGGATCATACACCATGATCAAGTTGGGTTTATTCCAGGATTGCAAGAATTCTTCAATATACGCAAATCAATCAACGTGATACACCATATTAACAAATTGAAGGAGAAAAACCGTATGATCGTATCAATAGGCGCAGAGAAAGCTTTCGACAAAATTCAACACCCATTTATGATAAAAACCCTGCAGAAAGTAGGCATAGAGGGAATTTTCCTCAACATAATAAAGGCCATATATGACAAGCCCACGGCCAACATCATCCTCAATGGTGAAAAACTGAAAGCATTTCCACTAAGATCAAGAGCAAGACAAGGTTGCCCACTCTCACCACTCTTATTCAACATAGTTTTGGAAGTTTTAGCCACAGCAATCAGAGAAGAAAAGGAAATAAAAGGAATCCAAAACAGAAAAGAATAAGTAAAGCTGTCACTGTTTGCAGATGACATGATATTATACATAGAGAATCCTAAAGATGCTACCAGAAAACTAGTAGGGCTAATCAATGAATGTGATAAAGTAGCAGGATACAAAATAAACCCACGCACATACGGTCACCTTATCTTTGATAAAGGAGGCAAGAATATACAGTGGAGAAAAGACAGCCTCTTCAATAAGTGGTGCTGGGAAAACTGGACAGGTACATGTAAAAGAATCAAATTAGAACACTCCCTAACACCATACACAAAAATAAACTCTAATGTATTAAAGACCTAAGTGTAAGGCCAGACACTATGAAACTCTTAGAAGAAAACATAGGCAGAATGCTCTATGACATAAATCACAGCAAGATCCTTTTGACCCACCTCCTAGAGAAATGGAAATAAAAACAAAAATAAACAAATGGGACCTAATGAAACCTCAAAGCTTTTGCAAAGGAAAGGAAACCATAAACAAGACCAAAAGACAACCCTCAGAAAGGGAGAAAATATTTGAAAATGAAGCAACTGACAAAGGATTAATCTCCAAAATTCAGAAGCAGCTCATGCAGCTCAATAACAAAAAAACGAACAACCCAATCCAAAAATGGGTAGAAGACCTAAATAGACATTTCTCCAAAGAAGATATACAGACTGCCAACAAACACATGAAAGAATGCTTAATATCATTAATCATTAGAGAAATGCAAATCCAAACTACAGTGAGGGGCTTCCCTGGTGGCGCAGCTGTTGAGAGTCTGCCTGCTGATGCAGGGGACACAGGTTCGTGCCCTGCTCCGGGAAGATCCCACATGCCACGGAGTGGCTGGGTCCGTGAGCCATGGCTCCTGAGCCTGCACGTCCGGAGCCTGTGCTCCACAACGGGAGAGGCCACAACAGTGAGAGGCCCACATACCGCAAAAGAAACTAACAAACAAACAAACAAAAAACAAAAAAAAACTAAAATGAGATATCATCTCAAACTGGTCAGAATGGCCATCATCAAAAAATGTAGAAACAATAAATGCTGGAGAGGGTGTGGAGAAAAGGGAACATCTTGCACTGTTGGTGGGAATGTAAATTGATACAGCCACTATGGAGAACAGTATGGGGGTTCCTTAAAAAACTACAAATAGAACTACCATATGACCCAGCAATCCCACTACTGAGCATATACCCTAAGAAAACCATAATTCAAAAAGAGTCATGTACCAAAATGTTCATTGCAGCTGTATTTACAATAGCCAGGACATGGAAGCAACCTAAGTGTCCATCATCGGATGAATGGATAAAGAAGATGTGGCACATATAAACAATGGAATATTACTCAGCCATAAGAAGAAATGAAATTGAGTTATTTGTAGTGAGGTAGATGGACCTAGAGTCTGTCATACAGAGTGAAGTAAGTCAGAAAGAGAAAAAGAAATACCGTATGCTAACACATATAGAATCTAAGAAAAAAAAAAAAGGTCATGAAGTACCTAGAGATAAGACGGGAATAAAGACACAGACCTACTAGAGCATGGACTTGAGGATATGGGGAGGGGGAATGGTAAGCTGTGACAAAGTGAGAGAGTGGCATGGACATATATATACTACCAAACATAAAATAGATAGCTAGTGGGAAGCAGCCACATAGCACAGGGAGATCAGCTCGGTGCTTTGTGACCACCTAGAGGTGTGGGATAGGGAGGGTGGGAGGGAGGGAGATGCAAGAGGGAAGAGATATGGGAACATATGTATATGTATAACTGATTCACTTTGTTATAAAGCAGAAACTAACACATCATTGTAAAGCAATTATACTCCAATAAAGATGTTAGGAAAAAAAGCAAAAACCAGAAAAGAAAATTCAAATAAGTTGAACCTCAACAAAAATTTTTAAAAAATCACAAGATGTCTTCATAAATCACTTCTAAGAAAAGAAATGACAAGCCACAGTATGGGAGAGGATATTTTCAAAATATTTATCTGATTAAGAACTTGTATCTAGAATTTATAAAGAATCTTTTTGATTCAATAACAAGAAGGGTTTAAATGGACAAAAATTTCAAGAGAATCTTCATAAAAGAAAATATACTGATGGCAAATAAGCACATGAAGAAAACACTCAACATCACTAGTGATTTGTGAAATTTAAATTAAAATCACTATAGCTAGTACTAAGCATACTCTATAAACGTTACCATTCAGAAGACAATACCAAATCTTGGAATGTACATGGAATAACTGGAAATCTCATTAACTGTGACTTGGAATGTAAAGTAGTACACCCTCTTTGGCATACAATTTGGCAGTTTCTTTCAAAGTTAAATATTTACCTTCTGATTCATTTATTAATTAATGAAAACAATAGAAATCAAAACATTGTTGACAAAAGACGTGTGTTTGAATCTTCATGACAACTTTATTCATTATAGCCAAAATTTATTAAAAAAGCCAGTATCTGCCAAATTTGTGAATAAACTGTGGTTATGTCCATAGGAAATAATGCTATTCAGAAAAAAAGAAAAGAACTACTACTAACATGCAACAACCTGGAAGAATTTCAAAAATATGTGAAAATGAAAGGGTCATCCATAAAAGATTGCATATTATATGATTTCATGTGTTTTAGATTGTGTACTGTACAAAGTTAGGTGATAAAGAGCAGATAAATGGTTGCTTGGGGCAGGTGGGATGGTAGGAATTAACTGCAAAGGCGTAGCGTGGAAATTTGGGGGTAACTAAAATGTTCTATACTATGTGTTGGTGGTTACATGGCTGGATATGTTGTCAAAACTTATCAAATTATAAAATTAAAATTAATTAAATTATTATAAGTGTATTATACCCCAATAATGCTGATATAAAAATTAATAGAAATAAAAACTCTGTCAGAAAAACAAAAGCTGAGAGAAAACATTTCCAGCAGCCCTGCATTCCAAGAAATGCTAAAATAAGTTATTCATGCAGAATGAAAACTATACCGGATGGAAACCTGTATCAACAGAAAGAAATGAAGAGCACCAGAAATTGTAAATATGGGTAGACATATAAAAGACAGTTTTCCTAATTTTTTCATCCTTTTAAATGATCACTAACTCTAATGAAAATATAACAGAAGTGCATTGTTGAGTTTATAACATATCTAAATTTAAAATGTATGATAGCAATAGCAAAAAACAGGAATGGGGAAATGCTAGTATACTGCTGAAATGTTTCTACACTGTATGTGAATGTCATCTGAAATATGTTAAAGTTATTCGCTGTAAACTTAAGAGCTACCACTAAAATGTAAAAGGTATAGCTGTTAGGCCATTTGTGGAGGCTAGATTAAATTCAATTCAAATACAGGCAGGGAAATAAAAACAGTGATCAACTGAGACAAATAGAAAACACAGAGCAATATGGTAGATTTAAATCTTTTGAAAATTACATAAGATATAAATAATAGTCTAAGCAATTAATAGGTGGAGATTGTTTGGACAAAAAAAAGGCAAACTATGAAAGATTACTCAAAAAATAATTTGAATTGTTCCATACTTATTAAATAAATCAAATTCATCATTATAATTTTTTCTACATAGAATGTTCAGTCTCAGTGGCTTTACTGATAAATTTTACCAAATAGATAAAGACAATATACCATTTTACATAACCTTCTCCAGAAATACGCTTTGAAACATTATTAAATCCATTTAATGAGGCCAGCATTACCCTGATACATATATACATATAGCTGTATCTATATCTCTGTCTATCTAGGTAGGTAGATGTAGATATGAATATAGACATAAAAATCCTTAAGAAGAATTAGGTCATCAAATCCAGCAATATATAAAAATGATTACACTTTACGAGGAAGTTTATCTGAGGAATGCAATTTTGATTTAGCGTTTGAAAAAAAAAAATCACTGAATGTAATTTACGTACTATTAGGCTCAAAGAAAATCTGTATGATTTTCTCAATAGTTGCATAAAAGGCATTTGAGAATCAAAACTCATTCAGGATAAAAACCTCTCAAGAAACTAGAAATAGAAGATTATTTCCTCAACCTGATAAACCTCATCTATGATTAACCTACAGCTAACAGCAGGCAGAATTACATTTTTCACAAGTGATGCTACAGGACGTGGATATCAGTTCTCACTACTTCAATTTAGGTATTGGAAAGTAGTTCCTATACAACACAATATGTCAAAAATAAGGAGTGATGTTTACAAAAACTGGAAAGAAATAAGTAACTTTATTTGCACATTGCCTTAATATATACTCAAGAAAATTAAAAAGATACAAACTAATAGATGTAAAAGTGAATTTAGTGAAGTTTCAGGATACAAGGTCATTATACAAAGAACAATTGTATTTCTTTGTATTAGCTACGAACAATGGGAAAATGCCAAAAAATACCATTTACAATACTAGTAAAAACACCAAATACTTAAGGGAAACTCTTTAATAAAAGCTAAAGCATATTACACTAAAAAACTGCAAAATATTGTTAAAGGGAAAGTAAAAAGAAGTTAAAGAGGAACTTCCCTGGTGGTGCAGTGGTTAAGAATCCGCCTACCAATGCAGGGGCCATGGGTTTGAGCCCTGGTCCAGGAAGATCCCACATGCTGCGGAGCAACTAAGCCTGTGCACTGCAACTACTGAACCTGCGCTCTAGAGCCCACGAGCCACAACTACTGAAGCCTGCACACATAGAGCCCATGCTCCGCAACATGAGAAGCCACCGCAACAGAAAGCCTGTGCACCACAATGAAGAGTAGCTCCCCCACCCCCGCTCACAGCAACTAGAGAAAGCCCACGCGCACCAACGAAGACCCAATGCAGCCAAAAGTAAATAAATAAATTTATAAAAAAAAAAGAAGTTAAAGATTGGAGAGCTATATCATGTTCATAAATTCAAAAACTCAGCATTGTTAAGATTTCATTTTCCACCAATTATTCTGTATGTATTGCAATGCATCTAAATCAAAATTTCAGTATTCTTTTGTATTTGCAGAAATTCACAAGCTGGTTCTAAAGTTCATATGGAAATTCAAAGCACCTAGAATTGTCAAGACAAGCTTAAATAAAAATAATACAATGGGAGAATATTTACATTAAAGATAGAAAATTAGACCAATAGGGACTTCCTTAGTGGTCCAGTGGCTAAGACTCCACACTCCCCATGCAGGGGGCACGGTTTCAATCCCTGGTCAGGGAACCAGATCCCACATGCTGCAACCAAGAGTTCGCATTCCACAACTAAAGAGTCCGCATGCTGCAACTAAAGATCCAGCATGCGGCAACGAAGATCCTGCGTGGTGCAGCTAAGACCTGGTGCAGCCAAATAAATAAATATATTTTAAAAAAAGAGAAAATTGGACCAACAGAATAAATATAGAGTCCAAAAACATACTAATGCTAATTTGGTCATTTGATTTACAACAAAGGCTCCAAAACAATTCAATAGCTAATCGTAAGTCCATACAAACATTTGTTGCTGAAATAACAGGCTACTGATACAGAAAAATACTATTTTTGACCTCTACCACATAGAGAACAAGTAATCTGGACTGAAATGTAAACCCTGAGCTATAAGTCATCTAGAAGAAAGCACTAGAAAATGTCTCTACAACTTTTAGTTAGGCAAATTTTTTTATATAAACAGGACAAACAACAAAAGCGTGGGACATGGACAAGCAGAAAAGTTTTACTTCATCATAATTAAATATTTCTGCTCATCAACAGATACTATAAGAAATGGAATAGCAATCCATGGATATTTGCAATACATGTATCTGTCAAAGGCCTTTCAATTGTAATATATAAGGAAATACTAGCAATCAGAAATGAAGACAACCAATCTATAAAAACTGGAGAAAAGACTTGAATTAGATACATCACAAAAATAGATATAAAAATAAGTAATAAACAAAAAGCATTCAGCATCATTAATCATCAGAAAATTGTAATTTAAAACCATGAACTACACATACACTAGAGAGGTAAAGTTTAAAAGACTGAAAATACATGAGGTTTCTTTTTCATGTTTTAAAAAGGCCTTCTGAAACATCAATGCACATATTTATAATTTTTGGAGAAACATGGGACACATTTGTCTGTCCTGATATATGACACTGTCATATTAATAATTCGACTGTAGCTGATAATGCTATCTGCCCCATAATCTTTCCCTGGATTGTTTTTTTAAAGATTTTTTTTGATGTGGGCCATTTTTAAAGTCTTTATTGAATTTGCTACAATATTGCTTCTGTTTTATATCTTGGTTCCTTGGCTGCGAGGCATGTGGGATCCCAGCTTCCTGACCAGGTATGGCACCCATACCCCCTGCATTGGAAGGCAAAGTCCCAGCCACTGGGCCGCCAGGGCAGTCCCTTTCCCTGGCACTTTATATCTTGTTTAATTCCTATACCTGAATTCTTAACAAGTATTCTCCTTCAGCAATATCTTGCTCACTATATTTAGAGATTACAGACAGAAATGCAATCCACACCAAATTTTCACTGCAATTTATAGTATCTAATGCCCTCCACATGCAGCTTATAGAGATAAGAGTTGCCCCAGCTTAGATTTATGTTCCCTCTCCTGCAAGACACAGTATGGACACCACTGCACCCACCTTAGACTAACTGTACAGTTAATACTGTAATATAAAGTCCCAGAGTGAACACAAGTTCCCTCATGACATGATTAACTCCAGGGATTCCAGGCAACAGGAGCCAGTCACAAAGTGCAAACTAATTAACATTGGAGGACAGGACTGAGGACAAGGGAGGTCAAGCAGCTGTCATGCTGGCAACAGAGCCAACTGTCACGGAAATGAAGGTTCAGCTAAAGCAGTAGAAATGGGAACTTTTTCAAACTGAATTTTGTGATTTTTCTCTCCACTTCTGTTGTTATTTTCTCTTCACTTTATGCACATGGAGTGGTAGGAAAGAAAGAAATTGTTATAATTATGCAAACACAAAGAGCACACTAAGGGAGAATAACAGTATTTTGAAATTTATAGTAGATGACTGTTCAGCGGGCAGACGCTTGAACACATGGAGGGACCCTGCAAAGGGGGAAAGTCCATGTTCTCACTGAATCTTTTTTTTTTTTCTTCCAGTTATTGGAAGCACAGAGGGTATGGGCCCAAGGATAAAGAAACTGCTTTTCTGGCAATGTTGCCATCCATCCCCGAACATATAACACATGAGAAGATTAAAAAGATAAACACAAACAACAAAAAATGAAATAAAAATAGATGATAAAAATAATGATGCCATTCCTATAGTTCACGGAACTAAATAAAGAAAATGATTTTTCTAGAGTCAATAAAAGGTATATCAATATTCTCCCATTTAACCCTGTCATAGGCAATCTGAAAATAAAAATGCTCCTCAATTTTTTTGTGGCTTTTTACTGACGTAAATTATTGCTAAATGGCAAAATCACAATGGAGTACAGTCCTTCTCCGGATGTGTTCTAGAAATTTAAAAATATACGCTGGCATTTCAGTAGAAATCTGTACAATGGTCCATATCAACGATATATGCTAATGATTTTTAAGGTTAGTTAGAAAACTCAGTAGGACACATGGAATATAATGTTTCATCCCTTTGTGAGTACAACTGTAGAGAAAATGAGGAAGATAAAATGATTCCCCATCCCCATTACATAGTTCAGGACACACTGATCTAAAGAAATGGTGGCTGAAGTTTGTGGAAAAGTCTCCCAAGTAATCCAGCATCTTTGAACCATGCTGTAAAATATACGTGACAAAATACAACAGTTAAAGCTCCCCTGGATAACTGACATCCAAAATAAACCTACTTTGAGCACTTAATAATCTTGTGAAATAGCTGGAGGTGGCAATTAGAAAGCTTACAGCACACATGTGGAATGTAATCTTGCAGATTCACAACAAACATTAACATACTACACAATATGGGAAACTATAGAGTAAAAAAAAGACCAACTCTCATACTTTGTTAAGCCCACAGGTTCCTGCTTTTCCTTTAATCCACAGGATCCCATCTCAAATGTCATTTTTAAATGGAAAAACTTTTTAAGATGTGCTGGTTTATGGTGTACATATTTATAGATGTATCTCTTCAAATGGTGCAATTACTGGCAACAAGTAATTTTCTTCTTCAAATATTTGCAAGTGTGGGTTAAGCAGCGTTACGTGAATTGGAAGCCTGTAAAAGTGTTCAGTGAATTCAGAAAGGACACTGTTTATTCGCAGGAACTTCTCCTCCACTCTAACTTTCCCATCCTAAAGAGTAGCTCAAAAGGTCAGTAGACCATCCCGACTCATGATAGAACAGGTATCACAAGGGTGGTGACTGGCGTGTGTGTGGCCTCTGTCCACTGTGGAGGGCAGAGCAGATGGAAAGATGGGTGCCATCTTGGGCAGCACTTTATTTGTAATTTTTAGATTTACCTGTAATCTTTAGAACGTTGTCAGTGCATTAGAGGGCTGCCAGTGAGTCCCAGTTTCAGTCTCAAACATTCGTTACTAACCTTGGCCTGGAAATAAAAACAGAGCTTTGCTGGATTAAGTTGTTAACGATTCACTGATCCGAAGAGATTATTATGACAGTCAAACCAAATTTCCTGTTTGGGGAATAAGAAATGACATTGAACTACTCTCTGATGTAGCAGGAAAAAATCCTGTTGCCACAAGCTCTAAAGTGATGCATTGGAAAGTGTTTTCAAATGTTACTATTTTGTTGTACCTATGTTTTGATTTCTCCTTCCTTTGGCTTTCTCTCTTCTTAGCAGTCCCGTTTACTTAGCTCAATATGCCCACCGAGTCCATAAAAAAAACACCACATTGTATCTCTAATTTCAGTTGATAACATTATGTGTATATCCTAATATCTTAAGTCTGCGATTTTTTTATATTTATATTAAAATGTCAAAGCAAAAAAAAATTGTCAAAGCAAAGCCTGATTTTTATACTGTGTCGGTTTGCACTTGGTTTGTACTTACTTACTTTTTATGCCCGGTGCTGAGTATCATTTTTTTCTTTTTTTAACATCTTTATTGGAGTATAATTGCTTTACAATGGTGTGTTAGTTTCTGCTTTATAACAAAGTGAATCAGTTATACATATACATATGTTCCCATATCTCTTCCCTCTTGGGTCTCCCTCCCTCCCACCCTCCCTATCCTACCCCTCTAGGTGGTCACAAAGCACCGAGCTGATCTCCCTGTGCTATGCGGCTGCTTCCCACTAGCTATCTATTTTATATTTGGTAGTGTATATATGTCCATGCCACTCTCTCACTTCGTCCTAGTATCATTTTGAGCAGCCTACTCCTGGCATCATCAGTGCAGCCTGCAAGAAGACTCAGTCCTGGGGTCAGATCATTAGAGGTGCTTTAATCCTTTAGACTATTTTTCAATACTGTTTACACCAGGGACTTTCTTGTACAAATCCTCTTTACTCATACAAGAATAACACGGCAAGGAACTATTTGTCTCTGATCTCTGCAAAGAAGGAGAGCAAACGGGAACCCTTAGGGGGTTTTCCATCTTTTAAACCTACCAGGAGGAGATTAATCAAAGATCTCTATGCTGCCTGATGTACAATCAGTTACTTAGCTGCAGCGCCACTGATCAAGCTATGGTGGAATCGCAGGATCACAGCACCCACTGCAGTGCATGGTTGGAGCAGAAACAGAGCAGGTATGTGCTCACAAAGATATATCTGGACTGTTAGTTCACTACTTTCCGCCAACAGTTTCAAATACAATGCCTGGAGATTTTTGTCCTCATATAAGCCTCAGTTTAGAATCCTGAAAAACCATCATGTTCCCAGTCCATAGCTGGCCTTCCCTCCATGTAGATTCTCAGTCTTATCAGCATGGATTTGCTCATGATCTAACCAACGTTTCTACTGTACATTGTACATACACAGAACCCTTTAATGGATGTGCTCTCAATGCCCATAAGTCACATGTGAAAAATAAGGGGTGTTGAGATTGATGATACAAAATGTTGAATTTGATGGCATTTTAGTGAATTCACTATTGGCAACTCCTTCTGCTACTGGCATCTATGGTGCATGGGCAATAGGGTGAAAATCCCATGCCCCTTAAAACAAATCTAAAACATCTGTGTTATGTTCGACAACCTTTTGGAAGCAATTCAGTCACTTGAGTCACCCAAGCATCTCTTGAATCAGAAAACACCTTTTGGGGATAGAAGTATTTTCTGTCCTGGAAGCAAATATATGACTGTAGATGACCTCAGAATCCCTGCTTCCCAAGCCTCACCAGGTTTACCTGATGCACGTCAGTTAAACAATCATGGATATTCTCTCCCTATCTACTTTCAGTACTCCTCAATCTCTCATTCAAAACTCATCTTCCATACACCTTAGTGGATACGCCAAGGCCATTCCCACTCGAATCCTCTACTCCACAGTTTATGATTCAAACTGAATACACAAGATGGTCTGTTTTCAACAGATTTCAGAGTGGAACCAATAGACTTTCATCCACAATTGTAATATCTCATAAACCTTTCAACAGCTGCTAGGAGGCAGAGAAATAAGCTTGCCATGGGATCCACACAAAAAAGCGTAGAACGAAAGGTACAGTATTAAAGAATGAAAACACACACACACAGACAAGAACTAATTGGAAAATCATGAGCAGTAGTTCACTCAAATCTGTGCATCTGTAATTTCCTCTAAATGGCTCTTTTCCTAGGCAACAATATGTGCATAAGGAATTCATTTTTAAAATCACAGAACTTTATTTTGGGGATGTTCACACTTTGAGAAACTACCTAAGGCAGTGAGATCATAAAAAAAACAAAATATTTATTCTGAAGCTGTCAATTTGAGTGCAATTATGGCACATATGAATGAAGCAGCAAACAGATCAAGCCAGAACTTAAAAAAGGTTTTGATACACAAATTACACAATGAGGAGGAATACTCGATTGGACTACTGTCTTTCTTCTAGAAGATGGGAGAAACTGAAGGCAATGTCTGTATGGCAACTTACTTATATTATGAATGAAATAAAGGAGGTTTTATGCAAAGCACCTCTGCCTCTGTCAGGCTGTGTAGGAAGCATATTGACCACTGAGGATGGTTTCAATTTAAGAAAAACGAGACACCAAAACCAAAAAACCACACACACAAAAAAACACTGGCCCTAGTTGCATTTGTCTTATGACATGAATAGCTGATAGATGACTGGAAACCAAATGAGCCCAGAAATGCTCTTTGTAAGTCCCCTCTTCATTTACCTGATATATATATATACATATATATATATATATATATATATATACATAATATTTAATATACACAGTGCATACATGTGTACAGCTGACCCTTGAACAACAGGGGCGTTCGGGGCACCAACCTCTCACAGGGGAAAACCCAAGCATAACTCTGCAGTGGCCTGCGCGTCCACTGTCCCTGCCCGCGGATCAGGCAGTGCCACCACAGTCCGTGTTTACTGTAAGTGGACCCACACACTTCCACCCGAGCTGCTCAGGTCACCCGCACACACACACCTTGACACGGACACCGGCGGAGGAGGAGGGGGGCACGGTGCCCGCCCGCCCGGCCCTGCGAAGGGTTCAGCTTCCACTGCGCTCGCCCCTGAGGGGCAGCTGTAACCAACACTCCAGACCTCTCTCCCAGGAACACCTGGCTCCTGCGTCCGGGAGGTGGTGGCCGCTGAAGGACTCTTTCTCCATTGGTCACCCTCCTCTGGGAAACTGGGACATGAGCTCGGGGCCACCACAGGCAGACAGCGGCAGTAGCCACGAACCCGAGCCAGATTAAACCCTTTCGTCTAACCTCCGCCACGTCGTAAACCGGGCTCAGCCGTAAACCTAGGGTCCAGACGTAAACCCCCCAAGTCGTAAATCGGGCCCAGGCGTAAACCTGGGGTCCAGACGTAAACCCCCCAGCCGTAAAACCCCAAGTGGTAAACCCGGCCCAGATGTTAAACTGGGTTCCGTAAGTAAACCCTCACACGTAAACCCCCCAAGTCTTAAACCTGGGGCACAGACGTAAACCTGGATTGAAGCCGTCACCTAGGCCTCAGACGCCAGCCCAAGCCCGTGACGCTGCGCTCAAGAGCAGAGGAGGCGAGCGCCCAAGCGCCCCGCATGACTCAGACCCGACGCCCGGCCCTCAGGCGACTGCACCTGACCTGGAAACCCTGACAGGAGGCCAGCCCCTCGGGTGCCTCCGGGACCAAGGAGAGGAGCCCCGGACAGGACGCCCGGCCCTCAGGCGACGCCGTAACAGAACAGCTGATAAGAGGTGAGTGTGCGCGTCTCAGGCGGGTCTCCCAGCTGGGCAAGGCGGGCGCGGCCCTGGGTGCGGCTCTCCTCGGGTCCAGACTGGGGTTGGGGGGGAAGTCGCAGCGACACCGCCGCCTCCTGCCCTCGGGCCGCTCGTTCAGGCGCCTGCGAGGCCTCGGCCGGGCCCGGCTGTTCCCCTGGCTGGTCCACGGGGCCGCGGGTCGGGGTCCTCCTGCAGGGCAGGCGTCACCGGAACCTCCAGGTGACCATTTCTTGGTGTTTCTGGATTTTTGGTCTTGAAGATTGTGTGTATGTGTGCGTGTGTGTGTGTGTGTGTGTGTGTGTGTGAGATCTAGCTTTCCTACTGTGTTTTTTTGAATTATGAAATATACTTCAGAGGATATTGTTTAATCTGAGTTTACATCGCATTTTCTGCTAGTTCTTTTATGATTTTGTTTATTTAGCATATACTTCGCTTCTCAACTCAGAACTATTTTGACTTAAGATATGAATTATACTAATTTAATATATATTTTTTCCAATTGGCTATATAACAATAGTTACTGAATTATTGATCATTTCCCCCTGATTTATCTGTTTGAGTCTCTGCTGACAGTTACTTTGGGTATATACGTAGCAGTGGAACGGCAGGGTCATCTTATAATTATTCGGCGTTTCACGTTTTGAGGAGCTGCTGCAGTTTTCCACAGTGGCTGTACTATTTTACGTTCCCACCAGCAATGTATGAAGGTTCCAATTTCTCCACATTCTCACAAACACATTATTTTACACTTATTTTCTTATATCTTCATTTATTTTTGTTGTTAAAGCTGTTAGTGAGTGTGAAGTGGTATATCATTGTAGCTTTGAATTGCATTTCTGTAATAAATTATATCAAGCATCTTTTCATGTATTTATTGGCCATTTGTATATCTTTGGATAAATGCTTATTGAACTCCTTTTCCTATATTTTAATTGGGTCATTTACCTTTTTGTTATGGAATTATAAGCATTCTTTATATATTTTGAATGCAAATTCCTTTTACACATCCTATTTGCAAAAATATTCTCCTGTTTTGTGATTGTCTTTTCACTTTTCTTGTCATGTCCTTTAAAGCACAAAGGTTTTCAGTTTTGAAGTCCAATTTATTTTTTCTTTGGTTACTTATGCTTTGGGTATCCTATCTAAGAATTCATTCGCAAATCTAAGGTCATGAAGATTTACTCCTAAGTTTCTTGCACAACAGTATATTTAGGTTATATTTAGGTTATGGATCTATTTTAAGATAATTTTTGTATATGGTGGAGGTAGGGGGCCCACTGTCATTCTTTTGCATGTGGATATCCATTCACCTGAGCACTATTTATTAAAGATATTATTCATACCCATTGATTGGTATTGCTATCCTTGCCAAAAGTCAATTGGCCATGGATGTATGAGTTTATTTTTGAATTCTCAGATCTATTTCATTGGACTACAATGTCTATTCTTATGGCAATACCATACCATTTTTTATTATTGTAGCCAGCCTTTGATTAATTTCCAGAGTTCTGAAAGTATTGATTATGAGAATTTTTGCCATTTTTTGTTGCTTTTATGGAGATGCAAATTTTCAGAGGTTTTTATAATCCCATCTTCTTGGATGACCAGTAGCTTGTGTTATATTTTGCATATATATGCAAAATTGTTAGATATTCATTGTGTATTTCAAACTTTATCATTATAAAGGCATTCACCTCTCTCTCTCATTTTCTTTTTCTGTCCTTAAATAAAAATTTATCTGATATTCAAGTTGTAGCTCTGGCCTTTTTTTGTTGTTGTTGGTTGCAATGTTTTGTGATGTCATTTATCATCATTTTAATTTTGAACTTGGAAATTAACCGTAATCGGAGACATTCCATCCTATCTGTAAAAAAATTTGTTTTGCAGTATAATACACATAGAAGTGCAAATATCCTAGAAGTATGCCTTTCGAAGATCTTTCACAATCTTGACACACTTGTGTAAATAGCATCCAGCTCAAGGAAAATAACATTACCCAAGCCTCAAAAATCTGCTCACATTTCCTTTCAGTTGTTTCCATTCTTTAAGGGTAACCTTTACCTTGGCATCTAATAGTATAGGTTAGTTTTGTCTGTTTTTTTAAATACTGTATGTAAATTATATAATCACTCTGTTTTTCTTTTGTGTGACTTATTTTGCTAAACTTTATGTTTGGATGTTTATTTCATCACTGTTTGTTGTTGTAGAACATTTATTTGTATTATGAATATTATTCCATTAAGTAAATGATTATCCAGTCTTCTGTTGAAGGGCACTTGAATAGTTGACAGTTTATGGATACGAGGAATAGTGCTGCTAGCAACATGCTGGTCTATCTCATGGTGCATATATGTTTGGGTACATATTTATTAAGTGTAATGTAAAAATGAGGTTGCTGTGTATGTTCAGTTTTAGTAGGCACGGAAAAAGAGTTTTCCAGCTTTATTCGTATGCTTTCAGTTCATTCGTATGCTCTATAATACTAAGCATTCCAGTGTTTCCAGGTCATTCGTATGCTCTATAATACTGAGTATTTTAATCTTTTTATAAATTTTGGCCACTCTGGTGAGTGTTGTTATGTTTTATTGTGTTTTTCATTTGCAATCCTTTGACTGTTAATCAAGTTGAGCCTTTCATGTGCTTATTTGTCATTTGCATATATCTTTTAAAATTGCCTTTATAAGTCTTTTGCCCAGTATACTACTGAATTTTCTGTTTCCCGTAGTGATTTGTAGGAATTCTTTACGTATTGTGGATGCGAGAGAGTCTTTTTTTGGTTGTATATATGCATTAAAATATCTTCTCATACTTTGGGTTTTTATTATGTTTTAATAAACAAAACTACTTAACTTTGAAATAGTCCAACTTATCATTTTTCTTTGTTAGTATTATTTTTCTGCTTTAGGAGATATTTGCCAAAACCAAGATCATGAATGTATTGTCCTCCATTTTTGTTAAAGCATGATTTTTTTCCCCATCAAATCAGCAGTCCATTGATTTTTGTTTATAAGGTAAGATAAGAATTAAATTTTTTTTATAGTGTAAGGTAAGGATTTAGCTTTTTTTTTTTTTCTCTATGGGTATCTCATCGTGGTGAGAAAATTCTGAGATGCCCTCTGAGATTCTGGCGCTTGGTATCTAGTATAGTCTCCCCTAGAGTATATGATTGATTAGGCTACCTTTGTTATAGAACAAAGGTAAAGTGATTTTTCAAGTAATAAATTTGGATTGTTTTAAGCCAGTACATGTGTAATCATTTTTTTAAGGTGCCATAGAAGAATAATGTACTAGTTGATACAAAACTACTTATTGAAAAATGCACCATTTTCCCCACTGCATTGTAGGGCCACCTTGGCCATTAACCACATCTAGCTGTGTCTGTTTCAGGATTCACTGTTGAGTTTCATTGGCTTCTTAGTCAATGCTTTTGTTGTTGCCACATTATCTCTTTATAATAAACCTTGGTATCTGGTTGTGTTAAGAGTTTCAGGTTTGTTAATCTGCTTTCAGATGTCCTTGGCAGTTCTTGGTCCTTTGTGTTTCTGAAGGATTCTAGAATAAGACTGGAATATTTTGAAAAATAAATGCAGGAATTTTGATTGGGATTGCATTGAATCTACAGAAATACTTATAATTCTGTATTTTACTCATAGTTCCTTATTTTATGTAGTAAAAATTGATTCACACTATAAGTAAGAATGCAATAGATATATTTCTATTCCCTTTGTATTCCTCTCTTAATTTACTACCTAATTTTAGTATGTAAAAACTTTTTTCTTACTCTTTACCTTTATGCTCATATTTAATTTATTATCTTTAATTCACACCATTCATCTCCTTGCTGTAAAAGATGAAATCAGTATGTTTATACTATCTTCCACTTTCTTATGTCTTTCCTCAAAATTTTTGTTTTATTTCTGCGTTATTATGGCCTATGACACAAACATTCTGTTCTTTACTCGTAAATAACATATTTGTTTTAGTTTGCACTAAAGTAAAATAAATTCCATGACATTTGTCATTTTTTAAGAGCAGTTTTTCCAGTCATCTTTTGATTAGTTGAATTTTGTCCTCCTTTTTTTTTTTTAAGGAAGGATTTATAGGTTACAGTTTGGCTGTTTATAAAATTCTTAGTTTACGCTTTCCCTCCGTACTTTGTATTGGAGCTCCTCTGTCTCCTAGGATTTTATTTTACTATGGAGAAATTTGAGGACAGACTGATTTTTACTTCTTTTGTTCACCACCTTCGTATGACTTTTCTCTGTTGTCTTTGCTGAGCTTTGCAGGTATACTCAGATATTCTGGATGGTGATGGCAGTTGTTTTTACCTTTTATTAAATCAAGATTTTGCAGTTCTGATTTTCTTTGTTACTTTACAGTAATACCCAAGACGAGAAATTGAAAATACTACTGTACTCCATCACTTCTAAGCCAAGAAGTGTCTCTGCTATACTGCTCCCTGGTTTGATCCCATAGGTTATAAATGTGTCTTTACAGATATATTTCATCTTTCTTCTAGTAGGTTTATAACTTTATACTTGAATCAGCAAAATAGATAGCATCTCATAGTGGTTAAGTCAGAGAATGTTCTTCTCACCATTTACTAAGCCTCTTATTTAGATGTGACAATTTCCCTTGGTTAATATTAATTAAAGCAACAGCAGCAGCAGCTAACAAGTATTTAGTCAGTATGTACGGAACAGTGTACTAACCACTTTTCATATGGATCGTCATATTTAATTCTCACAACAGCACTGTGCTTCGGTAACTACTAAGGTCTAGTGAAGTAAAGTAACTTAAGAGAAGTTACTCAGTTGGCGAGTGATGGAGCAGTGATGGGACCCTGTGTTTTCTGATGTCAGAGTCTTCACTACCTTTTCACAGGTGCTGCTCAGCTGGCACACACTTTATTTTTCATGTCAAAATTAAGTGTTGTTTTCTGAGACACTACAAATCATGCGGAATGCTAGTGCATCTTTGAAAGCCTGGTATCATCTTTTTAGAGGGGTGTAATACCTGCTGTACAGTTTCAGGGCTGAGAATACCCTTCTCTTTATTTCTCATCTATTCCAACTCCCTCTTTTGTAGAAGTAGAGAAAATAGTGAAAACTGGAAGGGTCTAAAAGGTCACCTTTAGAATTTGAGAATTCAGAGGTCTATTTAAAGTGGTATGGAGCTTGAGATAATAGCTCTGTGATTATGGGAAGTTATTTAACACATCTGAAAATTACTTTCCTCAAAAAATGGAATGGGGACTCCTATGGTGTTTTTTGCTCCAATCTAGGTACCTATCACCTTCAGCCTACTCTACACACATCACTAGAAATGACATTATCAAAGCTATCCTTAGCTAGGAAATCACAGTTCCTAGCTATCTATCAGTTATCTCAAATGTTTCTTTCAAGTGGTTAAGTGTTTTCTTAACCTGTTTTGGTTTTATATTATGATAGACTTGGATTCTGTTTCCTTTTCTGGAATGGTAGGTCACAGTAATTAGTATATTCTTCATAGAGTTATTGTGAGGATTATATAAAATAATCTCTGTGAAAGAGGATTACTATTTACTCCTTGATTATATAAAGGGGTAATACAATTATATGATAAAGCAATGTCAGGTCATGTGATAATTCTTATGAATGATTAGTTTCCTTTCACAAGTGGAATTACCAAATCATAATAGTAGTCTCCATTCTGGTGTGTGATAAAAACTTCAGAATGGGAAGGAGGGGAACTAATGTGGAAATCCAGTATTTGAACATCATCATCAATGGCAACCAAAAACTTCTTAGCTTTGTTATTTGCCTAATTGATTTAATTGAGAAAGGACAAATTGATTGAAATACACCTACTTAGTGATAAAGTCAGTGAAGGAATGAAAGTCCATTCCAAGTAAAAGAAACAAAAGACTAATTTAATCAAAGTTTTGATTAATGATACCGGAAAATATTCTAGTAAAAGTTTCTACACACAAGGAGTTAAAGGTTTCAAAACGACTGTTCTCTACCCACACATTGTCTGAGAATCACGTCTCATGAGAATCATTTTTTCAGATGTAATCAATAGACTGTTGCACATTGTGCCCTAAACTACTTTGAAATTACAGTCACCTCATGAAGCAGTGCAGTTGTCTGCATAGAAATATTTATATTTATAGTGGAATTGGTACATGATTTCCATAGTGATAAAATGCAGTTATTTGAACTCCATTCTTCAGAAATGGCAGTGTTTAAAGCTATGTATATTCCTACTGGTTACAAGGTGTTCTATCTCAATGGCTAGTCATTTGTAGGACCGTACACCCCACATCTCAGCAATGTGATGCTGGATTTGAATTGAGAACTGGAAATGGCAGAAGTTGTTTGGTGTGGCTCCTCCTGAGGGACACTCCAAGACTCCAATACCATCCAAACATTCTTGCAGGAATAAACCAAAGACTGAGGCTAACCCTACGCAACTTTTGGCAGTTTCCATGTGGCTGTGGAGAACACAACAATGAGAACTTATTCCCACAGTGTATTGTCTTATCAGCAGAAACATTTCTCCAGTGCTTCTTGCTGAAAATCTTACCATTTATATATGATCAGAATGACTCAGTTATTATGATCAGCCAGAACACGTTTCATTTCACCTAGTCAATAGAAGTTCAAAGGAAAAAACCTTCCAAACAAACAAACAAAACAGCTAAAAATTAATAGTGAGCAAAAAAAGCTATAAAAAGAGCTAGAAGACTAAAGATAGGGACAGTTTAATGTAATGGCAAATTTTGTGTTCATGAACCACCTGGAATTACTCTGAAATGTTTTACCATGAAAGAGAATATTATTTAAATAATATTAACCAAAGACTTAAATGTGTAAAGGAGAGAGTTCGGCTATATTAATATGTAAGGTGGCAGATATCTCTGAGAACGCTTTGACTGGCTTCATGTTAAATCTGTCCAATATTATTCAGCCCCATACTGTACACTTGAGAGTTATGAGACCTTGATAGTGGAACTCCTCGATTCTATGAAACTCCATTAATCTGTAAAGTGTTCTAGGATCCTCCTATAAGGCACACCTAGGTGATGACTATGTTAGCACTCATTATATATTAATATATATAATCTCCTATGGTTCTCTGTATGGAGAACCCTGACTATTACAGTTGGGAAGAGTGGGAGGATGAATTGAGAAAAATATCATACTTTTCAGGAAAGCATGAAGGCTCACTGGAGGTGTGTGATCATGTTTTTTTAAAGTGAATCATAGATTTGTAGTTTTCTCACCTGCATTAGTGTATATGTTGCCTAGGTTTAGAAGAAGATTTTGAAACTGTTTAAAAAATTTTTTTCTAGGTATCCTGGCAAAAGGAGGCAGGAGCAAAAGAGTTGAACATGTATGAAAAGGAAAGTTAATCATAGTCCATTCAGTCTAGTATAAAACTGGAAAAATTGTTACAATCATTTGAAGACCCAAGAAAATGATAAAAGACTATCAATTGAGAATTGTTTACTCATGAGAAACTGCTGCCATATTGGGGAAGGATAATAAACCTGACTTGGTTGTCTAGGAGCACTCAAGAGCTTCCACCTAACCTTGGGCAAAATTAAAGACAGCTTCTTTGTGGCTGGCAGAGAAAACCAAGCAGCTTTGCCAGCAAGAGGTATCAGACTCTATTTGGGTGAGAAGCAAAACCCCAAAGCATTTATTTGTCTAAGGTGGAGGACTTGATACAGGGTGAGACTCTCCACAGCTTTACCAGATGGTGTTGACAGACTCAGTTCAGGCATACAGCAGATACCCACAGCTTTCCTGGATGGTTTCTAAGGTCTTGAGTGGGAGCTGACAGCAGATCCTCTAGAAATGTAACTGAGAGGTCTTGTCAGTGAGAGAACCATGGAAGGGCTGAGATGAACCTTTAAGTGAGTCCCTCAGTCCCCACACAGCTCAGGTGGCAGAGGGTAGAAACATGCAAGCTCAGGGTGTCTAAGCATAACTGCCCAAATCATTAGATGACCATAAATTGCACCACAAGGGCGGCCTCCGGGGAGCTAGGAAAAAGAAGAATGGAAAAGCCAAGACATCACATCATATACCAGGAGCTGTACTCATGGGCCAGAGCAGACATTTTATTTTAATAAATTTATTTATTTATTTATTTTTGGCTGCGTTGGGTCTTCATTGCTGTGTGCGGGCATTCTCTAGTTGCAGAGAGTGGGGGTGGGGGCTACTCTTCGTTGCGGTGCATGGGCTTCTCATTGCAGTGGCTTCTCGTTGCAGAGCACGGGCTCTAGGTGCACGGGCTTCAGTAGTTGTGGCTCGTGGGCTCTAGAGTGCAGGCTCAGTAGTTGTGGCGCACAGGCTTAGTTGCTCCGCGGCATGTGGGATCTTCCCGGACCTGGGATCGAACTGGCGTCCCCTGCATTGTCAGGCTGATTCTTAACCACTGCGCCACCAAGGAAGTCCCCAGACCAGACATTTTAGTTTAAGTCAAGGCATATTCCTAAAGTAAGGAAGCAACCACCCTCAGAAAAATAAAACAGAATACCACATTGTCTGATACATTATTTACAATGTCAGGTTCTCAACCCAAATTCTTAGATATGCAAAGAAGCAGAAATGTGTGATTATAATTAAGAAAAATATCAGCCACTAGAAACTGAAACCAAGTGGACACAGATGTTGGGTTTAGCAGACAAAAACTTGAAAACAGATGCTACAAAAATGGTCAAGTAACTGAATGAAAATATGTTCAAATGATTAAAGCAGTATATGCTGATAGGTAATAAACCATTAGGAAAAAGCAAAAGAAATAGAATCTACTAAAAAGGAAACAAATGTTAATTTGGAGCTAAAACTTAAAGTGACTTAAATGATAAGTTAATGAATTGGTCTCAACAATAGATTTGAGTTAGCAGAGGAATCAGTGAATTTGAGGATATGTAAATAAAAATTATATAACTCAAAGAATAGTATGAAAAAATATTGATGGAAATATGGATGGGAAATGTCAAGCATTTAAAAATATGTATAACTGACAAACTAGAGAAGAAAGATAAGGGGCAGAAAAAGTATTTGAAGAAATAATGACCAAAATTTTCCAAATTTGGTTTAAAATATTACTTTAAACATCAAAGATGCTCAATGGACCTCAAGTAGTATAAGCACAAAGGGAACCACACCTAGATTCATCATAGTCAAATGGCTGAAAGACAAGGCTGAAGACAAAATCTTAAGAGCAACAAGAGAGAAAGGACACATTATATTTTGGGGACAGCAAGAAGATTAGCACTGATTTCTCATCATCAAAATGGAGACCAGCAGGCAGCAGAGATATTTATTCAAAATCCTGAAAGAAAAAATTAAAATATTCAAGATGTTTATATTTTGTGAAACTACCATCAAACACGAAGATGAAATTAAGGCATTTTAACATAAATAAAACCTGAATGAATCCATTTCTATCAGGCCTACATTACAGAAAAAACTAACAATGAATACATCAGGACAAGTGAGAGTGGCGGAGCTGCATGAATGTAAATAGAATGATCATAGTAGACATTATTGACTGATGGCATTCAAAAAACAGATGGAAATGAGTAAGGGATTGAGCCATAGAAATATCCAGAGTGGGGTGTGGGTTCAACATTTGAAAATCAATCAATCTAATAAACTACATTAACAGAATAAAGAAAAAACCACATATGATTGTCTCAATGCAGAGAAACAATTTGACAGAACCCAACATATTTTCATGACAAAAACACTCAACAAACTAGAAATGAAAGAAAAATACTTCAAAATAATAAAGGTCATATATGAAAAACTTACAGCTAATTTTATACTCGAAGACTGAAAAACTTTTCTTCTAAGATCAGGAAGAAGACAAGGATACCTTCTTTAACCACTTCTAATGAACATAGTATTGGAAGTTCTGGCCAGAGTAATTTGGAAAAAATAAGAAAGAAGAAAGAAAAGTTATCTCTTTTTGCAGATGATATAACCTTGTATGTAAAATACACTGAAGATTACACACACACACACACCCCTGTTAGAACTATTAAAGGATTTGCAAGCTGTCAGCATACAAAATTACACACAAAATCAGTTGTGTTTCTACATACTAATTAATTTACGGTCACATAAAAAAGAATAAAATCCTTAGGAATAAATTTAACCAAGGAGGTAAAAGACTTGTATGCTAAAAACTGTAAAATGCAGCTGAAAGAAATTTGAAAAAGACACAAAGATATGTAAAGGCATCTGGCATGAATTGGAGGATTTAATATTTTTAAGATGTTAATACTATCCAGAATGATCTATAGATTCAGTTCAATCCCTATCAGAATCCCAATGACATTTTTGCAGAAAAAGGAAAAAAATCATCCTTAAATTCACTTGAAATGTCAAGGAACCTCAAATAGCCAAAACCATCTTGAAGAAGAAGGAAAAAGTTGGAGGTCTCACAGTTCCTAATTTCAAAACTTAATACAAAGCTATAGTAATCAAAACAGTGTTGTACTGGCAGAAAGAAAGACATATAGACCAATGAAATAGAATAGAGAGCCGAGAAATAAACCCTCACATACATGGTCAAATGATTTTTGGCAAGGGTGCCATGACTATTCAAAGGGGAAAGGATGATCTTTTCAACAGATGGTGCTGTAAAAATTGGATAGCCACATGCAGAATTGTTTGACTCATATACAAAAATTAATTCAAAATAGATGAAAGACCTAAACATAAGAGCTAAAACTATAAGATCTTAGAAAGAAGCATAGGGGAAAAATCTTCCTGACGCTGGATTTGGTAATAAATTCTTATACATTATACAGGAAACTCAGACAACAAAAGGAAAAATAGAGAAACTGGACTTTTTTAAAATTAAAAACTTTTGAGCATCAAGAAACTTGATAAGCCAAGTGAAAAGACAACCCACAGGAGAGAAAATATTTACAAATCATATATCTGATGGGATTAATATTCAGAATAAATAACTCCTACAGCTCAACAACAACAGCAAAAATCAAGCAACCTAATTCAGAAATGAGTAAAAGACTTGAATAGACATTTCTCCAAAGAACAAATGGCCAATAAACACATGAAAAGTTGTTCAGCATCACTAATCATTAGGGAAATGCAAATCAAAACCACCATGAGATACCACTTAGCAACTGTAAGATGACTTTTACACACAACCCTCCCCCACCAAAACCATAAAATAACAAGTATTGGTGAGGATATGGAGAAGTAGGAACCCTTGTGTATTCCTGTTAGGAATGTAAAATGGTGCAGCCACTGTAGAAAACAGTATGGCTGTTTCTCAAGAAATTAAACATTGAATTACCATAAGATCCAGCAATTATGCTTCTGTGTATATACCCAGAATATTGAAAGCAGATTTTCAAACAGGGATTTCTACACCAGTGTTTATAGCAGCATTGTTTACAGTAGCCAAAAGATGGAAGCAACCCAAGTGTCCATCAGTAGATGGATAAACATGTTATATATCCCTACAATGGAATATTATTCAGCTTTAAAAAAAGAATGAAATTCTGCCACATGCTATAATATGAATGAATCTTGAGGACACTATGATAAGTGAAATAAGCCAAAAGCAATAGGCAAATATTATGTGATTCCACTTCTTTGAGGTAGCTGAAATTGTCAAATTCATAAAGATAGAAAGTTACACAGTGGTTGCCAGGGGATAGGGGAAAGGGGAAATAGGAAACAGAGAGTTATTGTTTAATGGGGACAGAGTTTCTGTTTGTCAAATAAAAAGAGTTCTGGAGATGGATGGTGGTAATGGTTGCACAACAGTGTGAATGTACTTAATGTCACTGAACTGTGCACTCAGAAATGATTAAAACGGTAAATTTTATGTTATGCATATTTTACCCCAATTAACAAAATAAATATCCAGGGGAAGATTATTCCACATAGACCGATAAGTGGCAAAAGCAGAAACAGGGAGACTGGTGATGGAGCTACTTCAGTTATCATGCACAAAAGACTGGCGATTTAGACTAATGAGTTTATAGAGGTTATGGTGAAAATAGTTGGATTCTGGTTATATTTTGAATATAGAGCCTATAGGATATGCTCATGAATTACATGCATGTGAGGGGAAGCACCATTCAGTGACAACTCAAGTTTCTTTTAGCCTGAGCAACTGGAAAGATGGAGTTTCCATTAATTGAAATGAAGAACACTGTGGGAGACTGGGAGACGTGAATTAAAAACAGAGGAAGCTAGCGTTCTGTGGACAAGTTTAGAAACACTTGTTTAAATATAGGGCAAACAACGAAGAGACTTTATTTGGGAACCCCAAATAAGGCATCTGATCCGTTTAAGAGCTCTTACACTATCTGATGAGTGTGTAAGCCAATGGAAGTGGTATTGTCACTCTCAGGCCATTGTACATGGACAAAGGCTCCAAAGTTAATAAGACATTTTGATTTCTGGTTTCTTCTTTATTCTTAATTATTGCAGCAGAGAATTGTAGTGTGAAGTTGCTTAGGCAGTGAGAAATGTTGGCTGAGAATGAAAAGCAAGAACACTGTCATAGTGTAGGCTCATTCAGTGAGCAAGAAAGAAATGTGCACAAAATCTTATGTCCTGTTATAATAGTTTTTATTCTATAAAAACAGGAATATGAGGAATAAGGTATACTACATTGTGTAAAAGTGCACTAGATGTAATATATAAGTAAACAGCTCAATAAATTATCAGAAGACATAAAGTCTAGTGCAACCACAGTTCCCATGGCCAGCCCCAGAAAGCCCTCTTAGGCATCCTCCCAACCATGAGCACTTGCCTGCAGAGGTAAACATCATGCTGATGGCAACACCATAGTTCCATTGCATGTTTTAGAAGCTACATATAAATGAAATATGATGGAAAAATTTTACCTGGATTATTTTCTTCAAGAGTATGATTATTCAAGATTAGATGCCTATAACTGTAATTTAAAAGTTCTCAAGTTACTCTATTCCATTTCCTGAGTATACTATATTTCTTTATTCTACTTTTGGTGGAGATATTGATCAGTTTTCACTTTTGTCCATTATGCATATTACTGATAAAAACATTGTCTCTTCATGCACATGTATGTGCATTTCTAATTGACAGTGGGCCTAGCTAGGAGTAGAATGGCTATATCATAGCATAGGCACATGGACAGACCGATGGATGGTTCACACTCCTGTCAGAGGTGTATAAGAATTCTTTTTGCCTCACATTCTTGGCAACTCTATGTATGCTCTGTATTTTTCACCTCAGGCATTCAAGAGTATGTATAGTGGTATCTGTTGTTAAATTTGTATTTTCACAGTTTCTAATATTAAGGCATTTAAAATATATAAATATGTGCCTATTGCCCTTTGAATTTTCTAGTTTTAAATTGTATGTTCAAACCTGTTGCCCATTTGTTTATTTCATTGTCTGAATTTGTTTTTAACATGCATATTTTGTATATTTTGAATACATGAACTTTGTCAGTTGCATGTGTTGAAATATATTCTCCCACTCTGTGGTTTTCCCTTTTGATTATTTTAATGGTGACTTCTGAGAACAGAAAATCCAGTCTTAAGGCATACAATTTTTCAGTTTTCTCTTTATGCTTATGATTTGGGGTTTTCCAAGCATTTTTTTTTTTACTACCTCTGGCTCATAAGGATAGTTTCTTTTATAGCTTCTGAAGATTTTATTCTTTTCCTTCAACATCTGAATTCTATTTTCTATATGAAATGAGGTGAAGATCACATTTCTTTTATTTTTTTTTCCTGTATGACTATGCAATTGGTGCATTACCAGTTACCCAAAGTTCATCTTTTTCCCACTTGTTCACAGTACAATTGTCCTAACCCAGAAGGCAAAAGATGTAGGAGTATGTTTCTAGACATGATGTTTTATTGCATTAGTTCCTCTCCTTAACTCTGTACCAAATCCACTGTCTTAATTACTGTAACTTTATAATATGTGTTAATGTATGGGAGAGTTAATCTTCCATTCTTGTTTTTTTTTAATAGATCTGTATTGGAGTATAATTGCTTCACAATACTGTGTTAGTTACTGTTGTACACCAAAGTGAATCAGCCATATGCCTACATATGTCCCTATATCCCCTCCCTCTTGAGCGCCCCTTCCATCCTCCCTATTCCACCCCTCTAGGTCATCACAAAGCACTGAGCTGATCTCCCTGTGCTATGCTGCTGCTTCCCACTAGCTAACTATTATGTTCGGTAGTGTATATATGTCGATGCTACTCTCACTTCGCTCCAGCTTCCCCCTCCCATCCCGTGTCATCAAGTCCATTCTTTATGTCAACATCGTTACTCCTGCCCTGCAACTAGGTTCATCAGTACCATTTTTTTTTTTTTAGATTCCGTATATATGCGTTAGTATATGGTATTTGTTTTTCTCTTTCTGACTTACTTCACTCTGTATGACAGACTCTAGGTCCGTCCACCTCGCTCTTCTTTATCTATTCATCTGTTGATGGACATTTAGGTTGCTTCCACGTCCTGGCTATTGTAAATAGTGCTGTAATGAACATTGTGTTACATGTCTCTTTTTGAATTATGGTTTTCTCAGGGTATATGCCCAGTAGTGGGATTGCTGGGTCATATGATAGTTCTATTTTTAGTTTTTTAAGGAACCTCCCTAATGTTTTCCGTAGTGATTGTATCAATTTACATTCCCACCAACATTGCAGGAGGGTTCCCTTTTCACCACACCCTTCCCAGCATTTATTGTTTCTAGATTTTTTGATAATGGCCATTCTGACCGGCGTGAGGTGGTACCTCATTGTAGTTTTGATTTGCGTTTCTCTAATAATTAGTGATGTTCAGCATCTTCTCATATGCCTCTTGGCCATCTGTATGTCTTCCTTGGTGAAATGTCTGTTTAGGTCTTCTGCCCATTTTTTAACTGGATTGTTTGTTTTTTTGATATTGAGCTCCATGAGCTGTTTGTATATTTTGGAGATTAATCCTTGGTCTGTTGTTTCATTTGCAAATATTTTCTCCAGTTCTGAGGGTTGTCTTTTTGTCTTGTTTATGGTTTCCTTTGCTGTGCAAAAGCTTTTAAGTTTAATTAAGTCCCATTTGTTTATTTATGTTTTTATTTCCGCTACTCTAGGAGGTGGGTCAAAAAGATCTTGCTGTGGTTTATGTCAAAGAGTGTTTTTCCAGTGTTTTCCTCTAAGAGTTTTTATAGTGTCTTGTCTTACATTTAGGTCTTTAATCCATTTGGAGTTTATTTTTGTGTATGGTGTTAGGTAGTGTTCTAATTTCATTCTTTTACATGTAGCTGTCCAGTTTTCCCAGCACCATTTATTGAAGAGGCTGTCTTTTCTCCACTGCATGTTCTTGCCACCTTTGTTGTAAATTAGGTGACCATATGTGTGTAGGTTTATCTCTGGGCATTCTATCCTCTACTATTGATCTATATTTCTGTTTTTGTGCCAGTACCATACTGTCTTGATTACTGTAGCTTTGTGGTATAGTTTGAAGTCGGGGAGCCTGATTCCTCCAGCTCCATTTTTCTTTCTCAAGATTGCTTTGGCTATTTGGGGTCTTTTGTGTTTCCATATGAATTGTAAAATTTTTTGTTCTAATTCTGTGAAGAATACCATTGGTAGTTTGATAGGGATTGCATTGAATCTGTAGATTGCTTTGGGTAGTAGAGTCATTTTCACAGTGTTGATTCTTCCAATCCAAAACATGGTATATCTCTCCATCTATTTGTATCATCTTTAATTTATTTCATCAGTGTCTTATGATTTTCTGCATACAGATCTTTTGTCTCCTTAGGTAGGTTTATTCCTAGATATTTTATTCTTTTTGTAGTGATGGTAAATGGGATTGTTTCCTTAATTCCTCTCTGTGATTTTTCGTTGTTGGTGTATAGGAATGCCAGAGATTTCTGTGCATTAATTTTGTATCCTGCAACCTTACCAAATCATTGATTAGTTCTAGTAGTTTTCTGGTGACATCTTTAGGATTTTCTATATATAGTATCATGTCATCTGCAACCAGTGACAGTTTTACTTCTTCTTTTCCAGTTTGTATTCCTTTTATGTTTTTCTTCTCTGATTGCCATGGCTAGGACTTCCAAAACTATGGAATAAGAGTGGTGAGAGTGGACACCCTTGTCTTGTTCCTGATCTTAGTGTAAATGCTTTCAGTTTTTCACCATTGAGTATAATGCTTGCTGGGTGTTTTTTATATGTGGTCTTTATTATGTTAAGATAGGTTTCCTTTATGCCCATTTTCTGGAGAGTTTTTATCATAAATCGTTGTTGAATTTTTTCAGAAGCTTTTTCTGCATCTGTTGAGATGATATCATATGTTTTTGTTTTTGTTTTTGCGGTACACGGGCCTCTCACTGTTGTGGCCTCTCCTGTTGCAGAGCACAGGCTCCAGACGCGCAGGCTCAGCAGCCATGGTTCATGGACCCAGCTGCTCCACAGCATGTGGGATCTTCCTGGACTGGGACACGAACCCGTGTCCCCTGCGTTGGCAGGTGGACTCTCAATGACTGCACCACCAGGGAAGCCCGATCATATGGTTTTAATTCCTCAATTTGTTCATGTGGTGTATCACGTTGGTTGATTTGTGTATATTGAAGAACCCTTGCATCCCTGGTATAAATCCCACTTTATCATGGTGTATGATCCTTTTAATGTGTTGTTGGTTTCTGTTTGCTAGTATTTTTGCATCTATGTTCATCAGTGATACTGGCCTATAATTTTTTTTTTTTTTTTTTTTTTTGCAGTACGCGGGCCTCTCACTGCTGCGGCCTCTCCCATTGTGGAGCACAGGCTCCGGAAGTGCAGGCTCAGCAGCCATGGCATGTGGGATCTTCCCCAACCGGGACACGAACCCACATCCCCTGCATCGGCAGGCGGACTCTCAACCACTGCGCAACCAGGGAAGCCCTGGCCTATAATTTTTTTTGTGTGATATCTTTTTCTGCTTTTGGTATCAGGGTGATGGTGGCTTTGTAGAATGAATTTGGGAGTGTTTCTCCCTCTGCAGTTTTTGGAAGAGTTTGAGAAGGATTGGTGTTAGCTCTTCTGTATATGTTTGATAGAATTTGCCTGTGAAGCCATCTGGTCCTGAGCTTTAGTTTGTTGGAAGATTTTTAAGTATGGTTTCGATTTCATTACTTATGGTAGATCTCTTTATATTTTCTAATTCTTCCTGGTTCAGACTTGGAAAACTGTACCTTTCCAAGAATTTGTCCATTTCTTCGTGGTTGTCCATTTTATTTGCATATAGTTACTTGTAGTAGTCTCTTATAATCCTTTGTATTTCTGCAGTGTCAGCTGTGATATCTCCTTTTTCATTTCTAATTTTGTTGATTTGCATCCTCTCTCTTTTTCTTGATGAGTCTGGCTAAGGGTTTGCCAGTTTTATTTATCTTCTCAAAGAACCATCTTTTAGTTTTATTGATCTTTGCTATTGTTTTCTTCGTTTCTATTTCATTTATTTCTGCTCTGATCTCTATGATTTCTTTCCTTCTACTGACTTTGGGTTTTCTTTGTTCTCTAGTTGTTTTAAGTGTAGGATTAGATTGTTAATTTGAGATTTTTCTTGTTTCTTGATGTGAGATTGAATTGCTATAAACTTCCCTCTTAGAACTGCTTTTGCTGCTTCCCATAGGTTTTCAGTCGTCGTGTTTTCATTGTCATTTGTTTCTATGTATTTTTAAAGTTCTTTGAATTCTTCAGTGATCTGTTGGTTATTTAGTAGCGTAATGTTTGGCCTTCATGTATTTGTGTTTCTTAGAGTTTTCGTCCCTGTAATTGATTTCCAATCTCATAGTGTTGTGGTCAGAAAAGATGCTTGATACAAATTCAGTTTTCTTAAATTTTCCAAGGCTTGATTTGTGACCCAAGATGTAATTTATCCTAGAGAATGTCCCATGTGCAGTTGAGCAGAAAGTGTATCCTGCCACTTTTGGGTGGAATGTTCTATAAATATCAATTAAATCTATCTGGTCTGTTGTGTCATTTAAAGCTTGTGTTTCCTTATTTATTTTCTGTTTTTATGATCTGTCCATTGGTGTAAGTGGGGTGTTATGTTGATTATTATTGTGTTATGTTGATTTATCCTTTCATGGTTGTTAGCGTTTGCCTTATGTATTGAGGTTCTCCTGTGTTGGATGCATAAACATTTATAATTGTTGTGTCTTCTTCTTGGATTGATCCTTTGATCGTTATGTAGTGTCCCTCCTTATTTCTTATAACAGTCTTTATTTTGAAATCTATTTTATATGATATGAGAACTGCTACTCCAGCTTTCTTTTGATTTCCATTTTCATGGATATCTTTTTCCATCCCTTCACTTTCAGTCTGTAGTGTCCCTAGGTCTGAAGTGGGTCTCTTGTAGAGAGCAAATATATGGGTCTTGTTTTTGTATCCATTCAGCCAGTCTGTGTGTTTTGGTTGGGGCACTTAATCCATTTACATTCAAGGTTGTTATCGATATGTGTGCTCCTATTTACCATTTTCTTAGTTGTTTTGGGTTTGTTTTTGTGCGTCTTTTTCTTTTGTGTTTCCCGCCTAGAGAAGTTTCTTTAGCATTTGTTGTAAAGCTGGTTTGGTGGTGCTGAATTCTCTTAGCTTTTGCTTGCCTGAAAAGCTTTTGGTTTCTCTGTCGAATCTGAATGAGAGTCTTGCTGGATAGAGTAATCTTGGTTGTAGGTTTTTCTCTTTCATTACTTGAAGTATACCCTGCCACTTCCTTCTGGCCTGCAGAGTTTCTGCTGAAAAATCAGCTGAAAACCTTATGGGGATTCCTTTGAAAGTTATTTTTTTGTTTTCCCCTTGCTGCTTTGAATATTTTTTCTTTGAATTTAATTTTTGTTAGTTTGATTAATAAGTATCTAGTTGTGTTTCTCCTAGAGTTTATCCTGTATGGGACTCTCTGTGCTTCCTGGATTTGGGTGACTGTTTCCTTTCCCATGGTAGGGAAGGTTTCAACTATAGTCTCTTCAAATATTTTCTCAGACCCTTTCTTTTTCTCTTCTTTTTCTGGGACTCCTATAATTTGAATGTTGGTGTGTTTAGTGTTGTCCCAGAGGTCTCTGAGATTGTCGTTAATTCTTTTCATTCTTTTTTCTTTATTCTGCTCCTCGGCAGTTATTTCCACCATTTTGTCTTCCAGCTCACTTATACGTTTTTCTGCCTCAGTTATTCTGTTATAATTCCTTCTAGTGTATTTTGCATTTCAGTTATTGTGTTGTTCATTTCTGTTTGTTCTTTAGTTTTTTAGACCTTTGTTAAACTGTTTTTGTATATGTTCAGTCTGTGCCTCCATTCTATTTCCGAGATTCTGGATCATCTTTACTATCATTACTCTGAATTGTTTTTCAGGTAGATTGCCTATGTCTGTTCATTTGTTTGATCTTGTAGGTTTTTACCATGCTCTTTCATCTTTGACATATTTTTTTGCTGTCTCTCTCTCTTTTTTTTTTTTTGTGAGTGGGATTGTGTTCCTGTCTTGTTGTTTGGCCTGAGGCTTCCAACAATGGAGTTTGTAGGCTGTTGGGTAGAGCTGGATCTTGGTGCTGAGATGAGGACCTCTGTGAGACCTCACTCCAATGAATAGTCCCTGGGGTCTGAGGTTCTTTGTTAGTCGAGTGGTTCTGACTTGGAACTCCTACCACAGGAGCTTCGGCCTGACACCCGCCTCATGTACCAAGATTCTGCAAGCCACTTGGGGTGGAGAAAATAAAAAAAGGAGAACAAATAATAAAGTAAAAAATAAAATTAGGCTACGAAGGTAACAGATGTTAGAAAGAATATAAAAATAAAAATATAGATGATTGGGTGGAGAAATGCCCTCCTCTCCTCTCCTGCTCCTCAAGTCCTGGAGGGCCCCTCCTGCCTGCCTCTCCTGATCTCCCCAGCCTCCCTCCTATGCCCCCAGGCCCAATGCAGCCGGGGTGGGGGGCAGCTTGGAGGGCAGGAATCAGCCTGGGAGCTCAGCAGGGTCCCTGTGCCCAAGTGGGGAGGGCAGTCGCCCCCTGCTCCTCTCCTGCTCCTCCTGGAAGGCCCCTCTCACCTGCCTCTCTTGATCTCCCCAGCCTCAGGGGCGCTGATCCTGTCTGGCCTCCATTTCTCCTCCCCCACTCAGTCCCCCCACATCCTACTGGTTGGAAGTTCCACCTGTCTCCTTGGTCATCAGGGTCCTCCACCAGTGGCCGGCAGGTTCCCTAGTTGTGGGGAGATGCTAACTAGGAGTCTTCCCACACTGCCATCTTGACTCTCAGTCTGTACCACATCTCCTTTTCCCATCGTTGTTTTAAAGATACGTCTTTACGAGTATCTTTATTATTCCTGGTCCTTCATATTTCCATATATATTTCTTATTTAGATGGTCATTTAAAGAACAAACAAATGCTGGAACTTATTATGGGGAATTACATTGAATTTATGAGTTACTTTGTGAAGAATTCACATTTTTTTCAGTTTGCCTACTAATCTGTGAAAACACTGTATCCTTCATTTAATTTATATGTCCTTTAATTATTTTCAGTCACATTTATAGATTTTGGTATAAAATTCTTGACTATCTTTTTGTATATACTCATGGGTATTAAATATTTAGGTAATATTTTATATGTTATTTAAAGTTTCAGTTTCTCTTCATTTATATTATTTAAATTTGATTATTTTATATTAAATTTTAATAATTTTCTGTACCTTCTACTGAACTTTTAAGTGCAGAACCATATAGACTGTGGATAATTAGAGTTTTATTTCTATGTTTTAAAGGCTTATATATTCTATTATTAGTTTGTGCCTTATTGGATGGGCTAAAAGTTCAGTAATACACAAAATAAATGTGGTGAGAGAGGCATCCTGGTCTCAGTTTCAGAGAGAAAGCTTTCAACATTCCTCTATTAAATATGTTATTTCCCTTGAGTGTTTTGTACATATTCTTCCTTTATCAGACTAAGGAAGTATAATTTGATTTTTAGATTGATGATTTTTTTATTATGAATAGCTTTTCAATTATATCAATTTCATGTTCTTATGCATATGTATGTAATATATATATGAGGTTAGCATTTAATATTCCTTTATTACCATGTCTCTATTAAGATTTGGTATCAAATTTTTGCCAGTATGTAAGACTGGTTAGAATGTATTTAACAGTTGTCTATTTTCTGGGCAATTCTGTGAAATATTGGCACAATTCTTTCACTAAGTATTTGGTAAAATTCACAAGTATAGTGTCTGAGGTCTAGAATTTTTCTTTGTGGGAATATAATTTTAATAATTCAATTTATTTAAAATTATATGATGATTTAGATTTCTGTCTCTATTTGGTCAGGCTTTATGAGTTATATTAATACTTTTCTAAGGATTAATCTGTTTTTACTCCAGAATCATTGCCATTTTCTCTAATACGTTGTTATCATCTCTTTTTTTTTTTTTTTTTTTTGACCATGTTCCAAAGCTTGTAGTATCTTAGTTTGGCAACCAGGGATCAAACTGCTGTCCCCTGCAGTGGAAGCAGGGAGTCTTAACCACTGGACTGCCAGGGAAGTCCCTGTTGTTATTATCTTTGTTGACATCTTTGAGATTAATAATGATGTACATTGTCATTTCTGATATAGTTTCTATTTTCTGTCTTTTTTCTTGATCAGTGTTCCTAGGGGTTTATCAGTTTTATTAATTTTTTTCAAAGAGCTAATTCTAGATTTCATTGACATGAAATGAACATGTTAGAACATGTTCTAAACATGGTTAGAGCATGTTTGTATGATACTTCATTGGTTTCTATCCTTATCTTTTATATTTCATTCTTTTCATTTTTTCTTGAAAATTAATTACATAAATACTTATCTAAAGTTTAAAAAGAACAATAAATTAACTTTAAAGCTTCATATTAAAGTTTTGGAAAAGCCAGTTTTCAGTTCATAATATTTTCTAATACCCTTCATACTTATTCTTTACCCTGTGGGTAATTTAGAAGTAGTTTCCTTAATTTCTGAATTTATGGTGTTGTTGTAGAAGTATTGCATGATTTACAGAGTGTTCAGAAAAATATACTCTGTAAGATTTGAAACCTTTGAAGTGTGTTGAATGTTAATCTGACATTATTGGAAGCAAAAAATTCTCATAATACCTTTGTAGATGATTTATTCATTAAAGAATATATGCAGTAAATATATAGGAATAAACATTAAAAAAATCTCTGGTGTCTAAATGTTTGCAAAATTATAAACTAGGAAATAAGTAAACCTATAGACATTAAATAATAACTGAAAAATTATGAGTGGTAAAGTAATGATTGAGTGTTTTGAGTATGTAGGATAAATGCGAGTATTTTACAAATGGCTGAAATCTAATTTTTTTCTGTCATTAAAGTATATATAGTCAATCAAGGCTGAACTCTTTGGAATTTGTTGTGCAGGCATGGGCCATGTCTTTTAAGTAGATCAACTACATAATGCTTTTCAAACGTGTAAAGAATAGCTCATAGCATTAGTAGAAAACACTCTTTTGTTGTGATTAGATTTTATTATGTTAAAGTAAACATTGATCCCTTTATTTCTGATTATAGCCTAGAGAAATTTGGTAGGCAGCAGGTTATTCTAGACCCATTCTAAGAATCAGGAGAGCAGGGATGAGAATGTGATAGTGCGAGGCAATTTGGGAGATAGTGATCATGAAATCTTACATTTCAGGATTCTAATGGAGGAGGAGAAGGAAAGTAACAGGAAGGAAAACAGGCATCAAGAGGTGAGATTTTATGTTTGCTCACCCCTCTATATTTTACCTGGTGGACTAGTTGAAAATAAATCATGAAACAATTGGGCTATTTTCCTTATTTCTATATATTACAAAAAATCATTTGTTTCTTCTTAGTCCTAATTTATTTTATACTTTATAAACAGTGTGATACAAAAGCCCAACTTTTGGAAGAAAAGAGTAATTGAACAGTATAAAAGAAGTAAACCATTGTAAAAACTTAAAATAGTAATTCAGTCTAATTAAGTTTATTGAGTTTAAAGTGGTATGCAGATGGTAAGTGGAACACTGGTCATTTGAGACCTTCTCACTCCAGAAACTAGACACAGTCTTTTTATTAAGTGTACTGCTCTGTTCTTAGTCATCATCGCACACCTTAACTGGGTCTGGACAGTAGGAAATGTAGTAATTCTTAGAGGGCAGTGAGAAGATGCTGAATATGGTGGGAAGTACACTGGGCATGAAAATAACTTTCTGATAATGGAGGTAGAAGGGAATGATCTAGGTTTTTTCTTTATTTGTTTGGGGTTGTTTTTTGGCATTTTGTCTAAAGATTTTACAAAGGAGAGCAGGAACATGGATATTTGGATAAAAGGGGGGAAAATGAGATTTCATTTAATTAGCTCAGACATGTTCCAAACATCGTGAGTCTCAGTAGGGTTCCTTGGACTCTTCTTATTCCATGAAAATATATTTACTGTTTTGTCACAACTCCCAAAACAGATGACATTTTACCATGCATTTGTCAGAATACTTCATTGAAATACAGAAAAAATGATTGCATTGCACAAAACATGGAGAGCCTCACTTTAATTCTCTTGAAACATCTCTGATGGTCCCTGAAGTTACTCTTCAGTTGCCAGTGGCATTACTTCTTTCTCTTTATTTCACATGGCATTTAAGTTGTCCAGTGTTGTCAAGTGTTAAGTTAGCTCTGGCCATTCAGGAGGAAAAATCCAGTACTTAGCAGAATCTAAATATTCCCATATTGTAAAGCGTTATAAGACTCTGTGTTTTGCTGTGTCATGGCCCTGGGGGTCCTCATCCATAATTCTAAGGGTATTACCAGATATTTATTTAAGAGATCTAGAAACTTCTAGAGAGTGGGGAGTGCTGTTTGCAATAAAAGACTTTTCCATAGCCTTGGGTCATTTATAACTTTTGCTGATTTTACTTTGTTTTCTGACTTACCCAAGCTTGAACTGCAGGATAAAATCAATTTTTTCCGTGTAGGAGCAAACAGTCACAATGAGGAACAGAATATAAATCACTTTCTGTTAGAAAGGGTGGGTCTGCTCACCTGCCAGGGTGGTTGGGGGCTGGGAGTTGAGGCACGGGTTTTGGAGGTCAGACCCCAGGGATAGGACTGGGGTCAGCTGCGAGAACACAGCCTGAAGGGGGCTAGTGCTCCACAGCCATCCGGGAGGGAGTCCGGGAAAAAGTCTGGACCTGCCTAAGAGGCAAGAGACCATTGTTTTGGGGTGC
>NW_006769604.1:0-234 GCF_000442215.2 Lipotes vexillifer | reverse complement strand
GATCCAAAAGCCATGACCTGCACCTCTTATGAGTTAGAATTGTGAATTTGCTCTATTCATGCCCCGGTTGAAAAACTGAACAATTAACATAGAAATTTGTCCTGGTCTTTGAAGCAACTTTACAGAAGCAAACACAAACTATTCTTGGAGAAAGACACCCTCAACCTGTGTTTCCCAGGGTTCTGACATACAAACCCAAGATGAGTTCATAATCCAGAATAATAAAATGTGAAG
>NW_006769603.1:0-1106 GCF_000442215.2 Lipotes vexillifer | reverse complement strand
TCGAACCCGTGTCCCCTGCATTAGCAGGCAGACTCTCAACCACTGCACCACCAGGGAAGCCCGAGCAGGACTTTTAAACCAAAACATCTGAGTGATCTTCCTTCACACTGGAAGATATGAAAAAAGCTACAAAACAAAGACAACCAACTTAAAACAGTTCATGTCCATTAGGTCTTCACTTCTCAGATGGAGTAGTGAACAGAGTGTAAAATTCTCCAGGGAGCCACCGTTTGTGCATTTATTCATTTAGTAAAGATTTTTGGTCTATACTGGGCACCTGTAATTTTAGATTTCCAACAATTCTGGAAACATTCCCTCACTTCAAGCCTGCATCATCTTTATTTTGCATGCTCATGTTAACCATCTAATGAATCTCCTTCCAGCTATCTTATGACTTTCAAATCCATCCTCCCCACAGCATGTAGAATGACCTATCTCAGGAGCTGCAGTGGCGCGGTCGGTATAGCGTGTGGTACTTATATAGAGTGACCTATCTCAGATGCAAGTATGACCACGAACCACTCTTTAGAACATATTAATGTCCAAGCACCTTAAAATTACCTATAAGGGCTTTCATAATTGGACTTCTGCCTAAATCTCTACCTTTAACCCTTCCCCCTATCTGTTCTCTTCTCTGGAATCACAGAACTACTGACAACTCCCACTCCCACGCCAGTTCCTGCACTGCAGACATATCCACGCTCTACTTTATACTTCCTTCCTACGGTTGCTACTGCCTTGCGTGCTTTCACCTGCTTCGAGTCTCAGCAAAGGCATTGTCTCTAGATAAGCCACCTTGAACCTTGTATCTATATTCCCTACTAGATGGTTATTTATTGTTCCTTGAACCTGGCATGTAGTAGCAACACGATAAATAATTATTGAATAAAATAAATCCTGTTTCTACAAAGAGGATTTAAGAGCTGTCCCCGTAGAGGAAACAGATGTAAAGAAGTAATTACAGTTCACAGTGCTAAAGATACATTAGAAAATTCTACAGAGTGCTAAGGGAGCATCCTAGAGAGCTTTTTATTTTTATTTATTTATTATTTATTTATTTTTATTTATTAAAAAAAAATTTTTTTTTTTTTTGTGGTACGCGGGTC
>NW_006769602.1:0-939 GCF_000442215.2 Lipotes vexillifer | reverse complement strand
TGCATCGGCAGGCGGACTCTCAACCACTGCGCCACCAGGGAAGCCCTCTGCCCATTTTTTAATTGAGTTGTTTGTTTTTTTGATGTTGAGTTGTATGAGCTGTTTATGTATTTCGGATATTAACCCCTTATCGGTCATATCATTTGCAAATATTTTCTCCTATTCAGTAAGTTGTCCTTCTGTCAAAGGTTTTCTTTGCTATGCAAAAGCTTTTTGGTTTAATTAGGTTTCATTTATTTATTTTTGCTTTTATTTCCTTTGCTTTAGGGTTCAGCTATGAATAGCATTTACATGGTCATAATAAATCTAAATACTGTAAATTGATCCAAGCAAAATGAGAATATATCTATATTGGGTGGACAGGAGTAGGAGAATGGTGTATATGCATACAAGGGAAGTAGTGGTGGTTGAAAAATGGCACCAAATCCTCATCTTTCTTAACAGAAAGAAGTTAGTAACATCTATTAAATAGGTAATTAAAACTGAAAAATCAAAAAATTTCACTGGAATATGATTTACAAGTGTGGAGGAAAGTATCAAAAGAAACAGGTGAGAGCAGAGAAGTAAGTCGGAGGCTGTGCAGAGGATTGTTTTCATTTTTATATTAAATCTTACAACACTGACTAATTTATATGCATGTCTAACGTTGATAAAAAAGAAAATTAAATTGAGAAACAATTTTTAGTTCAACAACAATGTCCTGTTGTATAGCACAGGGAACTATATTCAGTAACCTGTGATAAACCATAATGGGAAAGGATATGAAAAAGAATACATATACGTATAACTGAATCAACAGAAATTAATACAACACTGTAAATCAACTATATGTCAATACAATTTTTAAAAATTACGTGCGGTACTGCGCATCCGGAGCCTGTGCTCCGCAACAGGAGAGGCCACAGCGGTGAGAGGCCTGCGTACCGCAAAAAAAAAAAA
>NW_006769600.1:0-386 GCF_000442215.2 Lipotes vexillifer | reverse complement strand
ATGATCATCTCAATAGATGCAGAAAAAGCTTTTGACAAAATTCAACACACATTTATGAAAAAAACTCTCCAGAAAGTGGGCATAGAGGGAACCTACCTCAACATAATGAAAGCCATATACAAAACACCCACAGAAAACATCATTCTCAATGTAGGAAAACTGAAAGCATTTCCTCTAAGATCAGGAATGAGAAAAGGATGTCCTCTCTCACCACTATTATTCAACATAGTTTAAAGGAAGTCTTAGACACAGCAATCAGAGAAGAAAAAGAAATAAAAGGAATACAAATTGGAAAACAAGAAGTCAAACTGTCACTGTTTGCTGATGACATGGTACTATACATAGAGAATCCTAAAAATGCCACCAGAAAACTACTAGAGCTAATC
>NW_006769598.1:0-363 GCF_000442215.2 Lipotes vexillifer | reverse complement strand
GGCATTCCTTGTCCTTCAGTTCCCACCCACTCCTGGCAACCTCTCAGAATACTGTAGTTACTTTCTTGTTTACCAGTAAGATCCAAGATAGCTGATGGAGACATCTTGCAATTCCATTTGCTCCATCTTAGTATCTCTTGGTAATTTTAATCTGCCTACTCCTTTGCTTTACTCTGGCCTCCAAGAGAGGCTCATGTCTCTGCTTTTACAAAGTTCAACCTAGCCTCTATTCCCATTCTTCCCTGTTTCCTCTGGGTCCCTATTCCACCAAGGACCTCTCTCTCTTTTTTTTTTTTTTGTGGTACGCAGGCCTCTCACTATTGTGGCCTCTCCCGTTGCGGAGCACAGGCTCCGGATGCGCAG
>NW_006769596.1:0-1892 GCF_000442215.2 Lipotes vexillifer | reverse complement strand
AAGAGAAGCCACCGCAATGAGAAGCCCGCACACCACAACGAAGAGTAGCCCCCACTCGCCACACCTAGCGAAAGCCCACGTGCAGCAACAAAGACACAATGCAGCCAAAAATAAATTAATTAATAAAAAAGATTTCCAGTTATAAATGTGAACTTATACTATAATAATATCTTTAAAAATAAAATTCTGAAAAGAGTGTTTTAATGCAACCATTTTACATATGGGAATTTTAACTTATAAATGAATTACTTGGATAATTTGGAATGTATTAGAGATGCCTAGTTATAGGAAAACTGATGAATACTTTTATAAACTGAATATTAATCTCTCCCTACTGAATCAGTTTTACAATTTCAGAACAATACAAGAATTAATTTTAAAACTTAATATTGTAAAATGTAATTTTAATGCCCTACTATTTTAATTGTGTTTTGTAATTAATTACTTTTAAACTTGGCAAATATGTTTTATGTTGTTTTTAAATTACTTGTAAAATGTTTTAAACCTTGACTCAAAGTTTCTGTTTAGGCTAACTGCAAATTTGCAAGTGAGTATATACAGGCTCAACTTTTTCTACAGACAAAAGGCAGGCAGAGGACATGGGGGGTGGGGGGAGGACCATAGGGTCCTGCTGCATTTCAGCTGTGCTTCCTGTGCATCCAGTGATGCAAGCCATGCTCTAACACACAAACACAAGTAATGGAAGAGCCTGCCCTTCGTGATTTTCAAAGATGATTGGAAATACAGAATATAAACCCATTAAAAAGATTTAGAGATACTTAGAAGTACCATAAAAAAAAAGAGGAAAATCTCCAATGAAGAAATGACTGGGTTCTAAAAAGTTAATCAATTTTAACAATTGTTGAAAATCAGAATACATTTTCCCATAGAAACAGTGTAATTTTCCATGGTTAAGGCACTGGAAATATTGTAAAAACCAACTGAAGCTCAAAAGGAAATCAGTTAAAATTCTGGATCAGTAGGAATGGAAGTTTTGTGGTAATGGCTCATTCACATAGAGAAGAACAACACTCATATCTGATGAGTCTCTGGGGGCTCTTGTCCTCCCATTCAGTCTTCAGGCACAGGGTCCTTCTTGTGGCCTTCACATCAGAGTCAGTTGAGACTTGTCCTAGGGTGGGGACAGTGGAGATCATGAGAAGAAGATGATTCTAGGTATGGTTCAGAGGTAGAATGACTGTAATGATGGATGTGGACCAGAGGTGTCATAGAGAGAGTTTTCTTGTGCACTTTCCCAGCCAATATCCACCTCCAGAGGTAAGCATTGTTTCCTTTTGTTTTTTATTACTGAGGTATAATTGACATGTAACATATTAGTTTCAAGTGTACAACACTTGTACATCTGAATGATATTTGTACATTGTGAAATGATAACCAAAATAAATCTAGTTAACATCTGATGCTTTTATTTGTTATCAAACTGCATATAAATAGAATTATATAGTATATACTCTCTGTGCTTGGAATCGTTACACAATGTAGTGTTTTTAAGATTTATCCAGGTAGTTGCATGTATCAGAAAGTTGCTCTTTTTATTTGTATGAATCTATAATTTGTTTATCCATTCTCCTATTGATGAATATTTGGATTATTTCCACTTTTTGGTGTAATGAAGAAGGTGTTTTATTCTTGAACAAGTCTTTTTTTGTGGACGTCTGCTCTCATTTTTCTTGGGTGCCTAAGAGAGCAATTGCTTGGTCATAGGGTAGGTTTATGTTTAACTTTAGTTGAAACTGCCAAAAAGTTTTCAAAAGAGGTTGTGCCATTTTATACACTCACCTGCAATATATAAAAGCTACAGTACCTTCATAGCCTCTCAACACTTGATACTGTTCGTCATTCTTGTGGGTGTGTGGTATTATCTCATGGTG
>NW_006769595.1:0-372 GCF_000442215.2 Lipotes vexillifer | reverse complement strand
CAGGAGGCCAGCTGCTGCACTGCCTTTTGGGCGTCTCCGCTCCCGGAAAAGTCTCCTGGAGGCCAGGCTGGGCGTGGGCAGGGCTCAGCCCCATCCCTCCCCGCGGCTGTCTTCCCTGAGCCTCCCTACCCTCCTTCCCTCTCTCCCCATCGTTTATAAGACTGTGGGGTGAACTGCGTCTGAGCCCAGGGTGCCCGCAGCTCTGGTGGGAGGGGAACGAACAGGGAGAAGTGGGCGCGAGGGGAAGGAAGGGCAGGTCAGGTCCTGCTCCTGGGGGTGGGGGGGGGAACGGGCACTGTCCCCCTCCCCAGCATCCCCAGGACAACAGTCGGTTGGCACCACAGCCCAGGCAGGCCTGGCACCAGCCTCTGC
>NW_006769594.1:0-3553 GCF_000442215.2 Lipotes vexillifer | reverse complement strand
CGGAGCGGCTGGGCCCGTGAGCCATGGCCGTTGAGCCTGCACATCCGGAGCCTGTGCTCTGCAGCGGGAGAGGCCACCACAGTGAGAGGCCCACGTACCGCAAAAAAAAAAAAAAAAAGTTACATATACTCTATTAACACACACATATACAACTTGTAGTTAAGTTACAAGAGCACACAGGTATTCATAGGTACCTATAAGATTTTGTGCAGATTTCTCTCAGTTGAATAAGTATTCAATTTATCATTTTCCCTGCCCTACCAATTTATTTTAAGCCATCTTCCTTCCACTGTAAACACAAAGAAAAATTTCATGCCAGCTGAGTCTAAATATCCCCAGCTATGAATTAGTCTCATTGGAATTAATGATGTTTCACTGTATTAGGATCAGATATTCTTCAGAAAACATGAGATTTTTTTTTAAAGACATAAGCTGCTCATGGAGACTATTTCTGCTCAGGGAGCAGTTGTAGACAAAAACCTTCTAGTTGTGGGTGGGGTTTGGGGTTGTCATCTGAAAGCTCCTAATACTCTCACCATAGAAGATGTGTCTTTGTGTAAACTTGGAAACCAGAACAATTTATTACTATTTCAAGTTACCCACTAGCTTCCAGACACAAGCAATTCCCCCAAACAGCTCTAGCTCAGCTCCTCTGATGACAAGAGAATTTCTGAAGAATATTTCACGGAGAGTTTTTAAATGTTTACAACAATGCAAATATCGATGTCTCAGCCAAGTCAATATTGGAATTTATTGTGCTTCAATATTAAACACTGAGCCAGGCTCCCTATTGGTCAATATTTGCATTCAGGTAAATAAATCTTTATACCGACTTCAGCCGATGTCAATAGCTACTTATTCCAGATAAGTAAAAGTAAAAACAAGAAGCATTATTTATTTTTTTGAGGCAAAACAGCAACTAGTTACATAAAGGTCCTGCGGCATTTCTAAAATATCAATACGTAGTTAGTTACTTTTGGCAGTGAAACATCACGGTATTATGACTCACACCGGATGGAATTTTATAATTAGGAGTTAATAAAAATAAATTTCATCTGTGTTATTAATATCACAGGGCTGTTTTTTAAAACTTGAAAGAATTCTCAGCTCTCCTGCTCTTTTCACTACTTGTGAGGTTAATTTTTGATATTATCTGTGAGAATTCACAGGGCTATGCTCCTGAATGCTTCCTAGATTATGTGATTAACCCTTATTCCAAATGTAAATGAAAAACGTGCCCCGGCTTGACCTCTATGTGGGTGAGCAGGTGCTGCCTAGCTGCGCTTTGGCCCTCGTGTTTTGTGCTTTGGAATCAGGCCTCACAGGCTACCTCTGGGCATCAGGCCTCCATGTTTCTAGATGTCTACTAAGAACAGACTGGGGTTCTGTGAATCAAAGAAGCTTCTCCCCCCACAGTCAGTGCCCACTGGGTAGGGAAGGACCTCAGTCACCTATTAGGACACAATAAACAGCCCCAGTTGAAACTGAACAAATGGTTCGGTGTTACTTGCATAAGTAGAATTTTGAAAAACATAGAATAGTTACAACTGTGAAAAACATATAATACGTATTTTATTATTTTCTTGAGGGGGAGTACATTGTGCTTTTGTATGCACGGAATTTATTTACCTAGACACTGTCAGATATTTACTTAGAAATGATAATATACTGAGAAAAGTAGCAATATTACTTCCCCGTAAGAAAGTTCCTGCACCCTTCAGGCCTGTGTTGATGCTCCAGTAATTGGTGTGTGGACTGACCAGCCTAACAGAACATTTAACCAAGAAAATGTGGCCATTCTGTGGCTCTAAATAGTCACACACAAGGTCGGTCCTTTATAGCTGCTAGCAGAATTCAGTCACTAAGCAAGTGATACCGAGTGGCGGGTGATGTGGTGCTTTTAAAGCAGCACAGGTGAAATAAAATTAAATGAAGATTTATGCCCATTATAAAAATGTCTACGGTGCAATCGAGCCTCCCCAAAACGATAAAAGCTGCTAAAAGTGAAATAAATGATATCTGCCTCAAGCATGATTTTCCCCCAGAGTCTCCGTAGCCCAGAGGGCAATGGTAGCTGATTCTATAGAATGGTGAAGACCATGTACTCGTTGCTTTGAAATCTAGGTGTGGTCTACATGACCAGAAGCAAGTGGAGACAGTTCCCAAGAGAATCCACCAAAGGAAGCCTGTGAAACCATCACAGGCCGGAAGCTGTCCTGCAAGGGAGGCTGGCTTGCGCAGCCTGAAAAGCAAAACAGCTGGGTGCAGTGACGTGGACAGCACGTGTCTGTTGGAGAGGCCTAGACTTCTGCGATGCTATGTTACTGTTTTTCCTTTGGGACACGGATGTCGACAGCCTTTAAATCAACTTTCACAGCATACTTGAGGTTTACTGACTTGCTTTGTGTAAACTAGGAAATCACAATCCCGGCCCTATGTGCACAGGATTCCCCTAGTGACCCCACTGGAGATTCAGGAAGGTGCCTTACTTCTCATCGGCCACTGAAAAACACTAGTGAGCACCCGTGGTGGTTCCTCGTGGATTTAAACAGTCAACACAGATTTTGTGAAAACCTACCATGAGCTAGGGCCAGGCTATGAATGGAGTCCTGTTTACCATGGCACCCTGTTCCCAAAACAGTGACTGGCACGTAGTAGGAGATACAATCATTGTTTGTGGATAGAATTAATAAACAAGAGATTAGAGAGGCAGAGTTCTCACGTGAGGAGGCGTACAGCCCAGAGAGAGTTAGGTAATACAGCCATGGTCACACACGTAGGCATTTTAAATTGGAGGGGCACAGAGGAAACAGGGCAGAGTACTGCGTCCACACGTCTGAGGAGTTCTCGAGGTTGTTGATTTGGTGGGAATGTGTATGTGTGTGGGTGAAGGGGGCTGCTTATCAGGGAGAGGTTCCCGGGGGAGGTTAACACTGACGCTGAGATTTTAAAAGGCCAAACATGAACGAAGAGCCTGGGAGACAAAAGGGGAAACGGATTCCAGGCAAGTGGAACAGCACATGCAAAGGCTCAGAGGCAGAAAAGAATATGGCATTTTAAGAGATATTTATAAGTAGGTGTGTTGATCCTGGGGTTTAAAGTGCAATAGTGGAAAGAATGAGGAGCATTCTGTGTGGATGTTTGGGCAGGTATCTAAATATGACAAGGAAAAATCTTTTAGGATATTTGCTGAGAAGCAGAGAGGACCATTTGCAACATTTGAGTGAGAAAATCACATAATCAGATCCACCAGATAGGCAGCGCCCTCTAGCAGCAGCATGGGGGACGAGGGAGAGAAAGGCAAGCCTGAATGACAAAAGGACTAGGAACAGAAATAGTGCAATGATCCTGGTCAGAGAAAAGATGTGCCTCAACCAGGCAGCGACAATGGGAATGGAGAGAAATTTAGGTAGTGAAAGGACACTTAGAAGGATTGGAAATCTTTCTAAAAGACTTGGAAACTGATTGAAAAGATATGTGCCGTTAAAAGAAGGAATCTGGGCTTCCCTGGTGGCGCAGTGGTTGGGAGTCCGCCTGCCGATGCAGGGGACGC
>NW_006769593.1:232586-244345 GCF_000442215.2 Lipotes vexillifer | reverse complement strand
CAGGCTCAGCGGCCATGGCTCACGGGCCCAGCCGCTTCTCGGCATGTGGGATCTTCCCGGACTGGGGCACGAACCCCTGTTCCCTCCACGGGCAGGCGAAATCTCAACCACTGCGCCACCAGGGAAGCCCAATCCTTTGAATTTTTAAACCATAATTTGTTAAGTGTGAGTTTTTGGAGATTGTGACTATGATATACTTTTCTCTGATTCTCAGTTCCTGGCGGAATCTGTCACTCAGGAGACGCTCAGTGTTTGTTGTATGAATGCATTAATGAACTCTCATTGTAGAGTTCAGTACTATCTCTAATCTAGGGATAGAGAAGCTAATCTAGGGATCTTTAAAGTGCAGATCAACCACTGTTGATTTGTTGGTTGTTTGGGCTTCTTAGCTGGTTTAAAGTGACATGAAAATTTAGTCGTGGTTGGGTTTTAAGAAGTCTAGTTTAGAAGAGGTGGGTCAGTAGTTTAAATCTAAATTTAGAAGGTATATCTTAAATTCTCTTGGACTTTGTTTTTCAGCTTTAATATTATGTCATACTTTTACATTGTGCTATGAATTTGTCTTGCTCTATTTAGTAAGCTCCTCAAAATAAAAGCACATAATAAGATTGGTAGAGAATAAAAATACTCTCCAATTCAGGTGTTTATTCTCTTAGTAGAATATATTCCCAGTATAGAATTTATCTGACAAGTATCTAACAAATACCAGATTAAACAAATAAACAACAACAAAAACTTTGTATAAGAAATAGTCATATAGAAACAAGAATATAATAGCTATAGATTTTTAGGAAACAATTATAAAATTTATCTAGTACACAACTGGTTATAAAACATATATCTAGTTAATTTTTATAAGTTAAAGATGTTTGTTTTTAAATTGGATAAATTTTACATGGTGGTGTGGGGAAGACAAGATAAATAAAAGATAAACATAAAAGTGATAAAATAAAGCAAATTAGGCTATTAGGAGGAGATTACTAATGACAGGAAATTAAAGATAAACAACAATGTAGTCAAAAAATACAAAGTGAGATATAGCTGGTAAAACTTAAAGATTTAAATTTTGTTGTAGATTTGAAGATATGATTTAGTTTTCTTAAAGTGTTTAAATATATGGACATACCAGTCTTTATATTTTTTTATTCCTTTATTTCTGTATTCTGTCACCAGAGCATGCTAGGTTTTGTCCTAGGTGTTAAGAACTCAGACATATAAGACAAATTCTTCTTTCTCTCTTGAAAAAACAAGCAGAATATAAACCATTACAGCAGTTTTATAAGAGCAGTTATGCTCAAGACATTAATGTTAGAATTATGCTCAAGACATTAATGATCAAAAGGGATCACAATTAACTATGCAGAAATAAGGGTAGCATCATGGATAGTTGCACAGAACATCATGTGTGTGCTGAGGCTCCCAAATGCATAGGCAGTGGGTATTAAGCCAGAAAGAAGAGCATGTAGGGCTGAAATTGGAAAGAGAGAATATGATGTGTTTGAAGTTTGGCAAGTGTTTGCATGGGTCTAAAGCAGAGTGTGAAGTGAGAGAGAGTGGTAAGAGATGAGGCCAGATAAGATACAGGGCAAATGATTGAAGGATTTCTTGGACCAAATATTTGGAGATTTATTCTTTACATGAGGAAGCATGTTCATATATTGTGAGCAGGGAGTGACATGATAATATTAGTGCTTTGGAAATATCACTAAGGTACTATGTGAAGGGTAGGTGGTTTGAGCTACAGATGGGTGATAAACTGGAGGTAGGGAGACAAGTAAAGAGGTAATTTCAGTAAGTTGGGGTGAGAGCTAAGGAAGGATGGTGGTGGGAGTACAAGTAAATCGACATTTAGGAAGCAGAATTATCATGTTTGATGGTCAAAATAGTATTGGTACTAAGGAAAGGATAATTTCCATTTTTCTAGAGTTGCCTGTCAACCAGCTAGGATGGATGTTGGTGCTATTCACTACATTTGAATTTGGAGATACCTAAGTGTGGGAAGAGTTTGGTGGTGGGGATGTGGTTTAAGATAATGAGTTCAGTTTGGAGCATGGTGAGTTGAGATGCCTAAAAAATAGTCAACTGTGGATGTTAAGTAGAACAGTTGTTGAATATGGATTTGAAACTCAAGTCAACAGTGGAAAAGGATGTGCCTCTTCAAATGGTGCTAGAATGGAGTCCTAGGGGGCACTGATGATTGAGGGCATGCAGAATAGAATGAATGCATATAATAAGAAACAAAGATTGTATGGCAGTTACTACTTTAACCTTAATAACTACCCTATAAAACAGGTGCAGACCCTATCCACAGCGTAATGTGGAGCTAGTTGAGGCAGAAAGATAACAGGTAACTTGTTCAGCAGTGAGAAATAGGATCTAGAAATGTTAAAAAAAAAAAAAAAAGGAAAGGAAGTGGTGTTTAGGACTTATCATGTTACAAATTAATGTACTGTTGAAAAAAATTTTAATTGAATACTGGATAATACTTCGTAAATGATAAATTATATTCTAACCCTAAGACTTTGTGATGCTAGTATTTAGAAAGTGCTTTTAAACATCGTGCTTAGTTAATCCCTATCTAACCATTATGTAACCTAATACTATTTTTCTTTTCCTAGAATAAAGAAACTCTTCTATAAATTTTTAATGTAATCCCTATTTTTACGTTAGAAATAAGTATTTATTTTAAATCTGTATTATTTCAGCTCCAGATAGTTGCTTATACTGAGAAGCCATTCGATTTGATATGAGCTTTATATTCTTTGTACGTTATCAAACGTTGTATTAATTAATCTCTCAAAGTACTATAAAAGTGGAAAAGGATTTTATTATGTGCTTTCAGGTCCTAGAATGAAAAATGCTCTTTGAAAAGCAAGCTATTATCTCTTTTCTATTACACTTAAACCATTTATCTAAAGTTTATAGAATTCATAATTAAATAGAAATCAGAAATTAAATAATTAAATAGAAATTGGAAATCTTTGTCACAGATGGGCCAAGTAACCTGCCCAAAAATTACAGGGAAAACACGCCAACTTCGGGCTGTTGTCCATCTCTAGTGTTAATTTCACAGTACCAAAATAATTTGTTCAAATTATTACTCTCTATCTTTATGTTAAACATTGTGCCAATGAGTGCATTTGGTGCTAGTGGAATTATTTATCTCTGAAAATGTTCAGATATTACATAATATTCTAGGTCTGTGATTGATCCATTACTTGGTAGTCTGTGAGCTAAGAATAGAGGCAAAAAGGAACCAGTAGCCATTATATTCAGAAAATTTGAAATATCTTTTACAGTACCCACTAAAAATACTATTTTAAAGTAAGCTAAAATGAATCAGGATAAAGGTGATTTTTCTGTATGGGATATTTCTGGATATAGAAATTGGTGAAGAGATGGATTTTTGTCTTAGCCTTTATGTAAATATCTCAAGAAAGTGCAGCCTGGCCTCCCCCCCACACACAAAAAATCAGATTTTGAAATATAAAAATCTTAAGAATTTAAAGTGCTGCCTAATGCATTTACTTACTAAATGTAGGAACCTGTTTTATATAACAGATCAGTAATCGTTTAGGTTCTGATTGAATAGTTCCAGTGGCAAGTTACTTTTTAAGGCCTCATTCTACATTTAAATTAATCATTGCATATATGCTTTTGGGTGGCCACTTTTCGTACCTCCTTTTCTTAGATCTTTTTTATTTCATTCCTTACCTCTCTTTCTTAATATATAAAAAACAGCAACATGTAGTAAAAGTTTAAAAATTGTATAATATAAGAAACACTACTAAAATTAGGCAGATATTAGCGTTTTGCTATTCTTTCTTTGAATATGAGTCACGTATACAATAAAAATGTTACATATGTTAGCTATGAAACATCCTGTGTGTGTGTATGTATGTGTGTGTATTGACGTGTGTTCTAACTTCTTTATATAGGGACTCATATTATGGGTTTTATTAATTTTGAATTTTTTTGTATTGTGATTAAATAACATCATTTGCATGATGTTGGTTTATTGCTGTTTGTTGATATTTGCCTTATATCTTGACATCTAATCACTTTTTATAAATGACCAATTCTGCTTCTAAAGAATATTAATTTTCTTATTTTTAAGTACAGGATCATATATATGATCATCAGGTCACATTTGTTCAGTTTTACTAATTTTTTGGTCAGCTTGAGCAATCAGTAACTAAGAAATTATTTAAAATTTCTATATCATGATTGTGAATTTTCCCATCTCCTCTCCTTTTTTCCTTGAAGTATAGCTGGCTTACAGTATTATATTAGTTTCAGGTGTACAGTATAGTAATTCAGTATTTTTATAGGTTATTCACCCTTGAAAGTTATTACAAAATAATAGCTATAATAATTCTCTGTGCCATACAGTGTATCCTTGTTGCTTATGTATTTTTTAAAAGTAATTAATTTATTTTTATTTATTTTTGGCTGTGTTGGGTCTTTGTTGCTGCGTGCGGGCTTTCTCTACTTATGGTGAGCGGGGGCTACTCTTCGTTGCAGTGCGTGGGCTTCTCATTGTGATGGCTTCTCTTGTTGCGGAGTACGGGCTCCAGGCACACAGGTCTCAGTAATCTTGGCTCCTGGGCTGTAGAGCGCAGGCTCAGCTATTGTGGCACACAGGCCTAGTTGCTCCACGGCATGTGGGATCTTCCCGGACCAAGCCCCGAACCTATGTTCCCTGCGTTGGCAGGCGGATTCTCAACCACTGTGCCACCAGGGAAGCCCCTTGTTGCTTATCTATTTTATACATAGTGGTTTGTATCTCTTAATCCAGTACCCCTATCTTGCCCCTCCCTCTTTTCCTCTCCCCCTAGTAAGCACTAGTTTGTTTTCCATATCTGTGAGTCTGTTTCTGTTTTGCTATATACATTTGTTTCATTTTTTAGATTCCACATAAAGTGATATCATACAGTATTTGTCTCTCTCTGTTTGACTTATTTAACTAGGCATAATATTCCTTAGGTGCATCCATGTTGCTGCAAATGGTATATTTGCTTGATAAAGATTTTTTTCCATCCCATTCCCTTTATGCCATTTTATTTTGAGTGTGCATCTTATCTGGATAGATATATATTCACATATATATACACACATATGTTTATATATATATAAAGTTGAGATTAACAGAATATGTGTGTGTGTGTGTATATATATATTCCAGTAATCTCAGTTTTAACCAGTGATTTTTCTTTATGTATACTAATGTGATGATGGATATATTTAGATATATTGGCTGAAATTTTTCAGAGTCTGTTAATACTGGCTGTGCCGAGACAACCTATACATTTCTATGGAAATTATTCTTTTCTGTACGTCCCCCATGCAAAATATTTTTTTCCTTCTCTTGACTACACATTCTTTGCCATTTCAAGTATTCATATTAGCAAACTCTAAATGTTGGTATTAAACAGTAGAAACACCAAATTACAAAATACATGAAGGGCCTTGTATATAGGAAGCACTCAAAAAAGATTAGACTCCTGCCCCAATAGTATGTAGCCAGTTAAACTTCTAGAACCTTTTTTGTTTCATATAAGCTGATTTCTAACAAATAGTGTCATTCAAATGACTATTTTGACCTTGAAAGTGGTTATTTAGGCCTTTAAATTTAAGAGATTAAAAATAAGTCAGTCCTTTGAGGAGAGATTACTAGTATATAATCTATATCTTTAGAGGACAGGGGAATCCTGCAGTAAACATAGTTTGGTCATGTATTTTACATATTCTTATATTGTATGTGTTTGCATGTGTCTGCTCGTGTGCATGTATTTATTACACAAATAACAGGTATTACTTGGAATATACAGGTAGGCTTTAAAAAAGGAAAGAAAGCATAAAAAGTACAAGAAGACCAACCTTTTAAAAATAATTACAATTATTGTTTTATTGTATATCATTCCATAGTTTTTATTCACACACATATGTCCAAATAAAGCATATAACAACAACAAAAACAACAAAAGTAGCTAACATTTATTCATTTCAGTGACTCAGACACTCTGCTATATGCTTTACGTAGACTTTATCACACAATCCTAATCATAACTTTCTAAAACAGGTACTATTATGCCCTCATTTTACAGATGTGTAGACTAAGGCTAGAGAGATACTACAGAGTGAAGTAACTTGCCATTATTTCATGTTCTATAAGTGATGGAAAAGAGATTCAGACCCAGGCAATATGAATCCACAGGCCCACACTCTTAAATTTTACCTTGAATGACCTCTCCCCACAGATATTTTGTGATACATATGTTTTCTTGCCTTTTTTCCACTTGGTAATAAATGGATATCTCATCATAGTATCTTTTAATTGCTACGTAGTATTCTTATTTACAGAACAAATTTGCCTAAGTAATTCCCTATTGTTAGAAATTTGTTTCTATTTTTTCACAGCTACAAAATAGGTAATACTGTCTTTTTTTCATTATTTATCCAATTTTCATATCAAAAATAACACACGTTTTACAGCCTTCTTTCCTTCCCCTCCTTGTTTTTACTACACAGTCTTTTCAGATCTTTGCTCAAATAGCAGTTCCTCAATGATGACTACCTATTTAAGTTTGCAGTTCTACATTGCCCTCTACATTAACAAAACAGCCAATAAATATTATACCAATTTACATATCTTAGAGCAATATGTTCAACTGTTGTCTCACTAACTCATTGCCAACACTCTGCATTACCCTGTTTTATAATTTTTCAGAGTGATTTTTTGCTGATGTTTGTTTTGCAGTGAAATTGTACCTCTTTACTTTTTTCCTTTGAGAATTTCCTGCCATATGCCTTGACTATATTTGGAGAATACTTAAGTTTCTAAGGAGGAGACATATATCTCATTTGAATCAACATAATTATTTCAACAAATATTATTGAGGTCCTAGTACTTGACAAGCTATGGTTAAGGATCTTGGGATACATCTGCAAACACAGTAGACAAAAACATTTCTCTGTCCTTGTGAAGTTTCCAATCTATGGCAGTAAACAGATAATAAATTAATCTAATAAATATGGAAAATCTAACCTGTTAGAATGTGGCAAGTGATAACGAAAAGCTTAAAAGCAGACCAGCATAAAGGGAGACTGTGGAGGCTAAGACATGAAGGAGAATTGCACTTTTCAGTAGGTAGTGATCAATGAGGAGTTAATGGTTGAGCAAAGACATGAAAAGAGAGTAATAAAAGTAAGGGAGGAAGAAAAGCAGGCTGTATGGTTTTATAAATATTATAGGGGCTGTTGGTAACTCTAGTAGAAACACCCATCTATATCAAAGTGTCATTGTCCTTTTTGATAATTTTTTGGTCAGGTTTTGGTATTAAATGTATGCAAACTGGGCTTCCCTGGTGGCGCAATGGTTGAGAGTCCGCCTGCCGATGCAGGGGACACGGGTTCGTGCCCTAGTCCGGGAAGATCCCACATGCCGCGGAGCAGCTGGGCCCGTGAGCCATGGCCGCTGAGCCTGTGCCCAAAAAAAAAAAAAAAAAAAAAAAAAAAAAAAAAAAAAAAGGTGTGCAAACTTTATAAGTTTAACTAGGAAGATATCTTTATCTCTGGCCTAGAATAGTTCACATAATATTGGATTTATTTATCTGATCTTTAAAAGTTAGGTAAAACTCAGTTGCGAACCCACCTTGTTTTATATGTTTCTTAATGACACATCTCTAAGCAGCTTTACAATTTCTTCTGTGGTAATTGGCCTAGTCAAGGTTTCCACTTTTTATTGGGACAATTTGGGTGCTATATGCTTAATTTGTTTTTTTACTCTCATTTTCAAAGTATTTGCCATAGTATTACATGTAATATTTCCTTATATTTTTTCTAAGTTCTCTTTTATCTGTGATTCAATTTCTTTCCTTACTTTTATCTGGTATATTTTTGCTCTCTTGCTCTATTTTCCTTAATCAAACTTTTTTTTTTAAGTGTTCTTTCCAAAGGAACAGCTTTTGGAGCAATTTATCCTTCTACTGTCTTTGTTGCTATGGTTTTCTATTTCATTAATTTTGTCTTTTAAACTTAATAAATTTCCACTTTCTAACTTTTTTTTCACTTATTTTATAGTTCCTTTTCTAATTTCTGGTTTCTTTTTATTATTTTATATTTTATTATTATTTTTCTTATTTTTTCATCTTTGATAACTAAATACTTAAACCTACAGATTTTTAAAAGCTTTTCACTGTATACCATAGGTTTTTTAGAATAAAGTGTTGTATTCATTGTTTTCTAAAAAAAAGAAAAAGAAACATCCATCTATAAAGTGTGATTCATCCAGTGTCTCTTTCTCTACACTGTGGAATTGAACTGTGTGGTACTCTTCTTAGGAGTACCTAATTGAAATGAAAAGAACATGCTGAGGAAGCAGAATAAAATACTTTGTTTAAATTATATCTTACTATATTTCCAGGGTCCAATGAGAAAAATTAATTATTGTTTTGCTGTGTAGTGTATTTTATAAAACATGACAAGAAAAGGAGCTGTAAATATTTTAACTTGTTCCTACGTTACTTTTCCATCTGATATAGCCATAATTCTTTTTTTTTTAAATTTATTTATTTATTTATTTTGGGCTGTGTTGGGTCTTCATTTCTGTGCGAGAGCTTTCTCTAGTTGTGGCAAGCGGGGGCCACTCTTTATCGCTGTGCGTGGGCCTCTCACTGTCGTGGCCTATCTTGTTGCAGAGCACAGGCTCCAGACTCTCAGGCTCAGTAGTTGTGGCTCACGGGCCTAGCCGCTCTGTGGCATGTGGGATCTTCCCAGACCAGGGCTTGAACCTGTGTCCCCTGCATTGGCAGGTGGACTCTCAACCACTGTGCCACCAGGGAAGCCCCCATAATTCTTAAATCCATAAAAATAAATCTTTTTTTCAAAAAATTGGGAAAGTAAGCCTTAAAAATATCTATTAACTTTACCAGGTGACGTGATATGTATTCAATTACTTTAAACACAAAATTCTAATTTTAAGTACTGTATTCTGTAGGTTAAGGTTTTTAATTTCTATGCATTATTAACTCATCACTGTCTCTTAAATTGTATAGTCCAGTGTAAATCTGACCCCATTTAAAATTCAATAGAAGAAACCATTTGTGAAGCTGTAGCTGTTTTCCATCCCAGATTCCTGGTTGATGTTGTTATCTTAATTAAATCCTTTTGGAGGGCTTTGTTAATTGCATTAAATAAAGGCCTTCATCATCTGCACTTCTGTACAGTTAAAATCAAGTGTTATGTTTGCCAAGACAAAAAGAGCTTAAGAAGTGTATACATTCATAATGTTTTCAAATACGCCTGCACAGAATGATTGGGATAAAACAGAGGACCTGGGCATGGGGTCTGCACTGTAGCATATTGCAGTAACATGCCCCCATGAGGCACACCACTCAGAATCCAAGTCTTTGTGTACTCGCTTGGCCCAGGGGCTTACTTTGGTGAATTGTATACCAGCAAACATGATGATGATACAAGCTGAGGCTTGATAAGCGTGTGTGCCTTGGGACCTTTTTGGAATGCCACTCTGAGACTACCATGACGTGCCAGCATGAAAGACAGTGTGGAGAGTGGGCCCCTGCTGTAACGGGCACCATGTGGCAGGCATGCTCATGAGGCCACATCTTGTTCTGCCCAGCCCAGTCTTCCCCAGCCTGAGTGGAAGCCACAGGAGGGAGCCCAGACAACACACAGGATAATGGGAAATGCAACTAAGTATTGGGAGGTTTGAAACTCAGTAATAGATAGCTGTTTCAGTTCCCAACATTCTTTTTCAATTTGAGAATGAAGGAAGATCCTCGGCACAGGCTTGATTTTCTTTTTCTTCTTCTTTTTTTTTTTTAATCTGACACACCTGCTAATACATTTAGTTATGTAATACAGAGTGTGAATTAGTCATGAAGGTTTTCTGTATATGCTAGTGATTCTTTTTTCACTCCAACATGCATAGATATTCCTTCGAATAATTGGTATTCTTTTCCATGACAGGAATAGCTAGCATTCTGATTATTTCTCTTTGTGCAATCACACATTTCAAAATCTTCTTACCTAAAACTCCACTGACATACGTTAGAACCATGGTTTCCAGACTTTTAGAATTCACAGAATATTAAAGAGAAAGTAGTGTGTTTGAAGTAAATCTGTCAGAATTTTATTTTGTCACCTAAAGTTATAGAAAGAAAATAGAAAAAGAAAAAAACCTTACTAAATGCTACTATCATTATTTTAAATGGTGTGGATATTGTTAACATCAAAAATGTAGGAAGGATATAATCTCAAAATTAAGTAGTATCCTTTAGTTGAAAATGTTTGGCTTTGAAAATTTTGTTTTCATTATGCTGGAGACTGGTAAAAATAAAAGTGGGTTGACAGTAACACATGGACCAGTGGATTGACACCTCTTCAATACTGTTTGGTTTGCTTGATCCTCTTGTTTCCTTTGTTTTTCCTCATTTATCTCATGCTTATTGAATGCATCATCATTTGGCTGTTTTTCTCTTATAAGTATAATAGAAAGTCAAGGAGAGTATGTTTGCCCAGCTGCTTCGGAGGTTATTTTCTTTTTGTGGCAGAGGTAAAATCTTATTTTTCCATTAATTGTCATCATCAGCATCATCATCAAATCAGAATTGCTATTGTTAAAAAATACAACTTGTTTTTGACCAATTGTTATAGGTCTGTATTAAGAGCTTTATAATGATTGCTACACTTACTCCTACAACAATTCTGTGAATTAGGTATTATGTTCCATTTTACAGATGAAAAAACTGAGGTTTAGAGAAGTTTACAAGTTGCTTAAGCTCACACAGAACATAGTGGAGCCTGGAACTTGAAATCAAGATCTGTCTGAATCCACTACCTATGTTCTTATCAAGTTCACCCTACTGTCTCTTCCATGGACTATCTATCCATCTATCTATCATCTATCCATCATCTATCTATCCATCATCTATCCATCCATCATCTATCTATCCATTTGTCTATGTATCATCTATCTATCCATCATCTGTCTATCCATCTATCATCTATCTATCCATCTATCATCTCTCTATCTATCCATCTGTCTATCATCTATCCATCATCTATCCATCCATCTATCATCTATCATCGATCATCTATCCATCATCTATCATCTGTCTATCATCTCTCTATCATCTATCCATCCATCTATCATCTGTCCATCATCTATCTAGTCATCCATCCACCTGTCACCTGTCTATCATCTATCCTATCTATTTATCTATCTGGATATCACTCCTCTGAGAAATGAACCTACTTAATCCTGACTCATTATATTAGCAAATGGCTTGAAACATATACTTGTGGAAAATTAATAAAATGATATTTTTGGCACAGGACACAAGATGTTCCATGTGCTTCAAAATCATGTTAAACATATGTGATGGTTAATTTTTTATGTTAGCTTGACTAGACCACAGTACCAAGATATTTGATCAAGCACCGGTCTGGATGTTACTGTGAAAGTATTTTTAGATGAGATTAACATTAATATCAGTAGACTGAGATTAACATTAATATCAGTAGACTGAGTAAACCATATTACTCTGTATGTTGGTAGGCCTCATCCAATCAGAGAAGAAGATTAAAGTCTCCTAAGGAAGAGAGAATTCTGCCTTTAGGCTACTTTGGAATTCAAGCAACAACAGCTGTTCCCTGGGTCTCTAGCCTGCTGGCCTGCCAGCTTCTGTAATAGTGTGAGCCAATTCTTTAAAACAAATCAGTCAATCTCTCTCTCT
>NW_006769593.1:199161-232576 GCF_000442215.2 Lipotes vexillifer | reverse complement strand
CTCTTTCTCTCTCTCTCTCACACACACACACACACACACACACACACACACACACACACACACACATTCTGTTGGTTCTCATTGGTTGTTTCTCTGGAGAACTCTGTGACTGAGAATATGGTCATTTGAACAAGTCACTCAAATTCTTTAATTTCCTCATATACAAAAAGGAATTATTTGTGATTAGTGAATAATTCAATATATGTGAAATATTTACAGTAAATGTGATTACAGTATATCATAAATTTCAGCTAATTTTTGCTCTTTTCCCCCTAGTACTTTAACAAGCCAATCCATTTTCTCTGTCTTGACTTCTAGAAAGCTCCGGCAAATGGTCTATGCTTAACCCCTGTGACTCCACTAAACTTGAGTTTATTGTTTTCCTTTCCTTTCCCCTCCATTTTCACCGTTTTTTTTTGTGTTTTGTCCTGTGTTCATTGTACAGTTTTTATTACATTGTGCTTTAACTATGTAGTGTCTCTTTTGGATATAGCAAAATGTTCTGTCTTTGGAGATACAAAAATATACATAAATCGAAGACTTCATGTGCATTTACCATCTAAGTGACCAATTAGAATGAGTTTAAACTGGTTCTTCATTTGCTAACAGCAGTTTCCTGCCAGGTCTCTTGACCGATTTCACCAGAATTGAGGAGAAATCTTATGCATGTGACTGATATGAGGGCACGACATCTAGCTGACTTATATGTGCGACCTTTATAAACTTGTCTGTGGTGTATGTGTTTGTACCTTGAAAATTTTTGTTGACACAGCTCTACCTGTTTATAAGCAATTTATAGATTGTTTTTTTGGTGGGGAGGAAGAATTTCTTTTCTTACTTTGTAGTTGTAGTTGTCATTACTGATCAGTTACTGTGTGTTACACGTGGGCTTGTTAAAAGAATTATTCAAGATTTGAAAAGTGACAACCATAAAAGCAAAGGAAAAAAGATATATTCTTCCATTTTTTCTTAAACATAACAGAAAGAGTATGATGGTTATAATTATCCTTGGGTTATGGAGAAAATTGTCTGATATAAGAAGGTGAGCCACCAGCTAATGGCTTTAAATTCAGTTTGGAGTGGATCCAACAGCATTCAACCTTGTACTCTCCTGAGGTAGCCTCTAATAGCTTTTCCTAACAGATGGTTGCTATTCTGTTTACCCATCTACCATGGTCAGATCAGCTGGTGCACTCTTTTTTTTTTTTTTTTTAGATTCCACATATAAGGAACATGATCATGTTTCTTTTTTTTTTTTAATTTTTTAAAATTTTGGCTGCGTTGGGTCTTCATTGCTGAACGTGGGCTTTTCTCTGGTTGTGGCGAGCAGGGGCCACTCCTCACTGTGGTGCTTAGGCCTCTCATCGCGGTGGCCTCTCCCGTTGCGGAGCATGGGCTCCAGGCACACGGGTTTTAGTAGTTGTGGTTCACGGGCTCCAGAGCGCAGGCTCAGCAGCCGTGGCGCACAGGCGCAGCTGCCCCGCAGCATGCGGGATCCCCCCAGACCAGGGCGCAAACCCGTGTACCCCCGCGCCGGCAGGCGGATTCCCAACGTCTGCACCACCAGGGAAGCCCAGCTGGTGCACTCTTACTCCCCAGTTTAGTCTTCCGTGTTAGTAGTGAGACCTCTTTTTTTTTTTTTTTTTTAGATTCCACATATAAGGAACATGATCATGTTTCTTTTTTTTTTTTAATTTTTTAAAATTTTGGCTGCGTTGGGTCTTCATTGCTGAACGTGGGCTTTTCTCTGGTTGTGGCGAGCAGGGGCCACTCCTCACTGTGGTGCTTAGGCCTCTCATCGCGGTGGCCTCTCCCGTTGCGGAGCATGGGCTCCAGGCACACGGGTTTTAGTAGTTGTGGTTCACGGGCTCCAGAGCGCAGGCTCAGCAGCCGTGGCGCACAGGCGCAGCTGCCCCGCAGCATGCGGGATCCCCCCAGACCAGGGCGCAAACCCGTGTACCCCCGCGCCGGCAGGCGGATTCCCAACGTCTGCACCACCAGGGAAGCCCAGCTGGTGCACTCTTACTCCCCAGTTTAGTCTTCCGTGTTAGTAGTGAGAAGACTCTTTTCATTGAAAGCTTAAGTATAATTATCCATTGAAGGGCAGTGATGACCCAAATGTATTTGGTCTACGACTCTAAATTCTCTATTCTTTCCTGTCTAAATTTTTTAAATTTAAAACTGATTCTAGGTTTTTCCTTGGACATAAATGAGAAAAGTATAGGATTGATCTTCTTTTCAACAGTTTTTTTCAAAGTCTAAAACTTCTTTATCAAAATTTCAAAGAGGCTTTAGAATCTTTAGGTCCACTAACCAGTTTGCTTCAAATTGATTCAACTCACTTAGCAAAATGTATTGAGCTAGATGCATAGATATAAAAATTGTGCGTGTGTGCATGTGCTTGTCCTTGCATCCAAGTGGCTGAGAGTCTAGCTAAGACCTGTAGAAAGAGAAGATCACTACAGTATATGCTTTGGCAGCATTAACTAACCTAACAGTGCTTTGAAGGAAGGCACAATTTGGTTATGTGAGAAAGGAAAGGAATGGCCTCTAAGTAAATAAACCATGTAAAAAAAAAAACATTAAACCCTGAGAGAGAAAGTATATTCAGTGAATCTTCCATTTCTGAATGCATGTGGCAGAGCTTGCAAATGGGCTATTTTATTCATAAGGAAGGAGAGTCACTGTAGGAGTTTGCCTTGGCCAGATTTGCATTTTGTGAAGATTGCTTGAACAGCAGTAAGTAGATAACAAGATTTTTGCTTAAACCTCAGGGATTTGGGTTGAAAAGACTGGTGGTGACGCAGTTGCCCAAGATTGATGCAAGTATCAACTAAGTAGCTTTGCATTCTGATCAAGCTCTATTTGTAGACTTTCAGTCAACAGAAAAAAATGTCTTTAATTTTTTGAATAGAATTTTCCTCTTATAAAAATACCATTGATGTTAATTGTAGAAAAAATTTTAAAGGTACAGGAGCACCAAAAATAAAATCAAAATACTCTATAACTCTACCACTCATAAGTTACTACTATTGATATTTTTTTTTACATCTTTATTGGAGTATAATTGCTTTACAATGGTGTGTTAGTTTCTGCTTTATAACAAAGTGAATCACTTATTTTTTTTACATCTTTTTTTCTTTTACATCTTTTTTGGAGTATAATTGCTTTACAATGGTGTGTTAGTTTCTGCTTTATAACAAAGTGAATCACTTATACATATACATATGTTCCCATCTCTTCCCTCTTGTGTCTCCCTCCCTCCCACCCTCCCTATCCCACTCCTCCAAGTGGTCACAAAGCACTGAGCTGATCTCCCTGTGCTATGTGGCTGCTTCCCACTAGCTATCTACCTTACATTTGGTAGTGTATATATGTCGATGCCTCTCTCGCGCTTTCTCACAGCTTACCCTTCCCCCTCCCGATATCCTCAAGTCCATTCTCTAGTAGGTCTGTGTCTTTATTCCTGTCTTACCCCTAGGTTCTTCATGACATTTTTTTCCCTTAAATTCCATATATATGTGTTAGCATATGGTATTTGTCTTTCTTTCTGACTTACTTCACTCTGTATGACAGACTCTAGGTCTATCCACCTCATTACAAATAGCTCAATGTCATTTCTTTTTATGGCTGAGTAATATTCCATTGTATATATGTGCCACATCTTCTTTATCCATTCATCCGATGATGGACACTTAGGTTGTTTCCATCTCTGGGCTATTGTAAATAGAGCTGCAATGAACATTTTGGTATATGACTCCTTTTGAATTATTGTTTTCTCAGGGTATATGCCCAGTAGTGGAATTGCTGGGTCATATGGTAGTTCTATTTGTAGTTTTTTAAGGAACCTCCATACTGTTCTCCACAGTGCCTGTATCAATTTACATTGCCACCAACAGTGCAAGAGGGTTCCCTTTTCTCCACACCCTCTCCAGCATTTCTTGTTTCTAGATTTTTTGATGATAGCCATTCTGACTGGTGTCAGTAATATCTCATTGTAGTTTTGATATACATTTCTCTAATGATTAATGATGTTGAGCATTCTTTCATGTGTTTGTTGGCAGTCTGTATATCTTCTTTGGAGAAATGTCTATTTAGGTCTTCTGCCCATTTTTGGTTTGGGTTGTTTGTTTTTTTGTTATTGAGCTGTATGAGCTGCTTATAAATTTTGGAGATTAATCCTTTGTCAGTTGCTTCATTTGGAAATATTTTCTTCCATTCTGAGGGTTCTCTTTTCATCTTGTTTATGGTTTCCTATGCTGTGCAAAAGCTTTGAAGTTTCATTAGGTCCCATTTGTTTATTTTTGTTTTTATTTCCATTTCTCTAGGAGGTGGGTCAAAACTGATCTTGCTGTGATTTATGTCATAGAGTGTTCCACCTATGTTTTCCTCTAAGAGTTGGATAGTTTCTGGCCTTACATTTAGGTCTTTAATCCATTTTGAGCTTATTTTTGTGTATGGTGTTAGGGAGTGATCTAATCTCATACTTTTACATGTACCTGTCTAGTTTTCCCAGCACCACTTACTGAAGAGGCTGACCTTTCTCCACTGTATATTCCTGCCACCTTTATCAAAGATAAGGTGACCATATGTGCATGGGTTTATCTCTGGGCTTTCTATCCTATTCCATTGATCTATCTTTCTGTTTTTGTGCCAGTACCATACTGTCTTGATTACTGTAGCTTTGTAGTATAGTCTGAAGTCAGGCAGCCTGATTCCTCCAGCTCCATTTTTTGTTCTCAAGATTGCTTTGGCTATTCGGGGTCTTTTGTGTTTCCATACAAATTGTGAAATTTTTTGTTCTAGTTCTGTGAAAAATGCCAGTGGTAGTTTGATAGGGATTGCATTGAATCTATAGATTGCTTTGGGTAGTAGAGTCATTTTCACAATGTTGATTCTTCCAATCCAAGAACATGGTATATCTCTCCATCTGTTTGTATCATCTTTAATTTCTTTCATCAGTGTCTTATAATTTGCTGCATACAGGTCTTTTGTCTCCTTAGGTAGCTTTATTCCTAGGTACTTTATTCTTTTTGTTGCAGTGGTAAATGGGAGTGTTTTCTTCATATCGCTTTCAGACTTTTCATCATTAGTGTATAGGAATGCCAGAGATTTCTGTGCATTAATTTTGTATCCTGCTATTTTACCAAATTCATTGATTAGCTCTAGTAGTTTTCTGGTAGCATCTTTAGGATTCTCTATGTATAGTATCATGTCATCTGCAAACAGTGACAACTTAACTTCTTCTTTTCCGATTTGGATTCCTTTTATTTCCTTTTCTTCTCTGATTGCTGTGGCTAAAACTTCCAAAAACTATGTTGATTAAGAGTGGTGAGAGTGGGCAACCTTGTCTTGTTCCTGATCTTAGTGGAAATGCTTTCGGTTTTTCACCCTTGAGGATGATGTTGGCTGTGGGTTTGTCATATATGGCCTTTATTATGTTGAGGAAAGTTCCCTCTGTGCCTGCTTTCTGCAGGCTTTTTATCATAAATGAGTGTTAAATTTTGTCGAAAGCTTTTCTGCATCTATTGAGATGATCATATGGTTTTTCTCCTTCAATTTGTTAATATGGTTAATCACATTGATAGATTTGCGTATATTGAAGAATCCTTGCATTCCTGGAATAAACCCCACTTGATCATGGTGTATGATCCTTTTAATGTGCTGTTGGATTCTGTTTGCTAGTATTTTGTTGAGGATTTTTGCATCTATGTTCATCAGTGATATTGGCCTGTAGTTTTCTTTCTTTGTGACATCCTTGTCTGGTTTTGGTATCAAGGTGATGGTGGCCTCGTAGAATGAGTTTGGGAGTGTTCCTCCCTCTGCTATATTTTGGAAGAGTTTGAGAAGAATAGGTGTTAGCTCTTCTCTAAATGTTTGATAGAATTCGCCTGTGAAGCCATCTGGTCCTGGGCTTTTGTTTGTTGGAAGATTTTTAATCACAGTTTCAATTTCAGTGTTTGTGATTGGTCTGTTCATATTTTCTATTTCTTCCTGATTCAGTCTTGGCAGTTTGTGCATTTCTAAGAATTTGTCCATTTCTTCCAGATTGTCCATTTTATTGGCATAGAGTTGCTTGTAGTAATCCCTCATGATTTTTTGTATTTCTGCAGTGTCAGTTGTTACTTCTCCTTTTTCATTTCTGATTCTATTGATTTGAGTCTTCTCCCTTTTTTTCTTGATGAGTCTGGCTAATGGTTTATCTATTTTGTTTATCTTCTGGTTTATCAATATTGTTTATCTTCTCAAAGAACCAGCTTTTAGTTTTACTGATCTTTGCTATCGTTGCCTTCATTTCCTTTTCAATTTTTTCTGATCTGATTTTTATGATTTCTTTCCTTCTGCTAACTTTGGGGTTTTTTTGTTCTTCTTTCTCTATTAGGTGCGAGAAGTTGCCTTTTTCTTAAGGTAGGATTGTATTGCTATAAACTTCCCTCTTAGAACTGCTTTTGCTGCATCCCATAGATTTTGGGTCTTCGTGTCTCCATTGTCATTTGTTTCTAGGTATTTTTTAATTTCCTCTTTGATTTCTTCAGTGATCACTTCGTTATTAAGTAGTGTATTGTTTAGCCTCCATGTGTTTGTATTTTTTACAGCTCTTTTCCTATAATTGATATCTAGTCTCATGGCGTTGTGGTCGGAAAAGATACTTGATACAATTTCAATTTTCTTAAATTTACCAAGGCTTGATTTGTGACCCAAGATATGATCTATCCTGGAGAATGTTCCATGAGCACTTGAGAAAAATGTGTATTCTGTTGTTTTTGGATGGAGTGTCCTATAAATATCAATTAAGTCCATCTTGTTTAATGTATCATTTAAAGCTTGTGTTTCCTTATTTATTTTCATTTTGGATGATCTGTCCATTGGTGAAAGTGGGGTGTTAAAGTCCCCTACTATGAATGTGTTACTGTCGATTTCCCCTTTTATGGCTGTTAGTATTTGCCTTATGTATCGAGGTGCTTCTATGTTGTGAATATCTTTTTCCATCCCCTCACTTTCAGTCTGTATGTGTCTCTAGGTGTGAAGTGGGTCTCTTGTAGACAGCAAATATATGGGTCTTGTTTTTGTATCCATTCAGCCAATCTGTGTCTTTTGGTGGGAGCATTTAGTCCGTTTACATTTAAGGTAATTATCGATACGTATGTTCCTATTTCCATTTTCTTAATTGTTTTCTGTTCGTTATTGTAGGTCTTTTCCTTCTCTTGTGTTTCTTGCCTAGAGAAGTTCCTTTAGCATTTGTTGTAAAGCTGGTTTGGTGGTGCTGAACTCTCTCAGCTTTTGCTTGTCTGTAAAGGTTTTAATTTCTCCATCAAATCTGAATGAGATCCTTGCTGGGTAGAGTAATCTTGGTTGCAGGTTTTTCTCCTTCATCACTTTTAATATGTCCTGCCAGTCCCTTCTGGCTTGCAGAGTTTCTGCTGAAAGATCAGCTCTTAACCTTATGGGGATTCCCTTGTGTGTTATTTGTTGTTTTTCCCTTGCTGCTTTTAATATGTTTTCTTTGTATTTAATTTTTGACAGTTTGATTAATATGTGTCTTGGCGTATTTCTCCTTGGATTTATCCTGTATGGGATTCTCTGCTTCCTGGACTTGATTAACTATTTCCTTTTCCATATTAGGGAAGTTTTCAACTATAATCTCTTCAAATATTTTCTCATTCCCTTTCTTTTTCTCTTCTTCTTCTGGAACCCCTATGATTTGAATGTTGGTGCGTTTAATGTTGTCCCAGAGGTCTCTGAGACTGTCCTCAGTTCTTTTTATTCTTTTTTCTTTATTCTGCTCTGCAGTAGTTGTTTCCGTTATTTTATCTTCCAGGTCACTCATCTGTTCTTCTGCCTCAGTTATTCTGCTATTGATACCATCTAGAGTATTTTTTATGTCATTTATTGTGTTGTTCATTGTTGTTTGTTTCATCTTTAGTTCTTCTAGTTCCTTGTTAAATGTTTCTTGCATTTTGTCTCTTCTGTTTCCAAGATTTTGGATCATCTTTACTATCATTATTCTGAATTCTTTTTTAGGTAGACTGCCTATTTCCTCTTCATTTGTTAGGTCTGGTGGGTTTTTATCTTGCTCCTTCATCTGCTGTGTGTTTTTCTGTCTTCTCATTTTGCTTATCTTACTGTGTTTGGGGTCTCCTTTTTGCAGGCTGCAGGTTCGTAGTTCCCGTTGTTTTTGGTGTCTGTCGCCAGTGGCTAAGGTTGGTTCAGTGGGTTGTGTAGGCTTCCTGGTGGAGGGGACTAGTGCCTGTGTTCTGGTGTCTGCGGCTGGATCTCGTCTTTTTGGTGGGCAGGTCCACGTCTGGTGGTGTGTTTTGGGGTGGCTGTGGACTTATTATGATTTTCAGCAGCCTCTATGCTAATGGATGGGGCTCTGTTACTGCCTCGCTAGTTGTTTGGCATAGGATGTCCAGCACAGTAGCTTGCTGGTCGTTGAGTGAAGCTGGGTGCTGGTGTTAAGATGGAGATCTCTGGGAGATTTTCGCCGTTTGATATTATGTGGAGCTGGGAGGTCTCCCGTGGACCACTGTCCTGAAGTTGGCTCTCCCACCTCATAGGCACAGCACTGACTCCTGGCTGCAACACCAAGAGCCTTTCATCCACATGGCTCAGAATAAAAGGGAGAAAAAGTAGAAAGAAAGAATTAGTAGAAGAAAGAAAGAGAGAGAGAGAGAGAGAGAGAGAGAGAGAGAGAGAAGGAAAGAAAGAAAGAAAGAAGGGAGAGAGGAAGGAGGGAAGGAAGGAAACAAAGAAAGAAGATAAAGTAAAATAAAGTAAGATAAAATATAATAAAGTTATTAAAATAAAAAATAATTATTAAGAGAAAAAAAATTTTAAAAAAAGGATGGATAGGTGGAAGCAAAGCTATACAAACAAAATCTCACACAGAAGCATACACATACACACTCACAAAATGAGGAAAAGGGGTAAAAATAATAAATCTTGCTCTCAAAGTCCACCTCCTCATTTTGGGATGATTAGTTGTCTAAAGGAAGGGAGGGAGGAAGGAAGGAAGCAAGGAAGGAAGGAAGGAAGGAAGGATGGAAGGAAAGAAAGAAAGAAAAAGAAAGAAAGAAAGAAGATAAACTAAAATAAAGTTACTAAAATAAAAAATAATTATTAAGAAAAAAATTAAAAAAAACGGACGGATAGAACCCTAGGACAAATGGTGGAAGCAAAGCTATACAGACAAAATCTCACACAGAAGCATACACATACACACTCACAAAAAGAGGAAAAGGGGATAATATCATAAATCTTGCTCTCAAAGTCCACCTTCTTAATTTGGGATGATTCGTTGTCTGTTCATGTATTCCATAGATGCAGGGTACATCAAGTTGATTGTGGAGATTTAATCCGCTGCTTCTGAGGCTGCTGGGAGAGATTTCCCTTTCTCTTCTTTGTTCTCACAGCTCCCAGGGGCTCAGCTTTGGATTTGGCCCCGCCTCTGCGTGTAGGTCGCAGGACGGCGTCTGTTCTTCGCTCAGACTGGACAGGGTTAAAGGAGCCGCTGATTCGGGGCCGCTGGCTCACTCAGGCCGGGGGGAGGGAGGGGCACGGAGTGCGGGGCGAGCCTGCGGCGGCAGAGGCCGTCGTGACGTTGCACCAGCCTGAGGCGCGCCGTGTGTTCTCCCGGGGAAGTTGTCCCTGGATCCTGGGACCCTGGCAGTGGCGGGCTGCACAGGCTCCCGGGAGAGGGGTGTGGAGAGTGACCTGTGCTCGCACATAGGCTTCTTGGTGGTGGCAGCAGCAGCCTTAGCATCTCATGCCCGTCTCTGGGGTCGGTGCTGTTAGCCGCGGCTTGCGCCGTCTCTGGACCTCCTTAAAAGCACCTCTCTTAATCCCCTCTCCTCGCGCACCAGTAAACAAAGAGGGAAGAAAAAGTCTCTTGCGTCTTTGGCAGGTCCAGACTTTTCCCGGACTCCCTCCCGGCTAGCCGTTGTGCACTAACCCCCTGCAGGCTGTGTTCACACCGCCAACTCCAGTCCTCTCCCTGAGCTCCGACCGAAGCCCGAGCCTCAACTCCCAGCCCCGCCTGCCCCGGCGGTGAGCAGACAAGCCTCTTGGGTTGGTGAGTGCCGGTCGGCCCTGCTGATCCTCTGTGCGGAAATCTCCCCGCTTTGCCCTCCACACCCCTGTTGCTGTGCTCTTCTCCGCGGCCCCGAAGCTCCCCCCCGCCGCCCCCACAGTCTCTGCCCACGAAGGGGCTTCCTAGTGTGTGGAAACCTTTCCTCCTTCACAGCTCCCTCCCACTGGTGCAGGTCCCATCCCTATTCTTTTGTCTCTGTTTTTTTCTTTTTTTCTTTTGCCCTACCCAGGTACGTGGGGAGTTTCTTGCCTTTGGGGAGGTCTGAGATCTTCTGCCAGAATTCAGTAGGTGTTCTGTAGGAGTTGTTCCATGTGTAGGTGTATTTCTGGTGTATCTGTGGGGAGGAAGGTGATCTCCGCGTCTTACTCTTCCGCCATCTTCCTACATGTCTCTACTATTGATATTTTGACAAATATTATTTTAGTGATTTTCATATATATATATATATATATATATATATGATTTCAATAAAATCATTAATTTTTTAATCATCGTTCTTATTCTCTTCCCAACATATTATGAGCAATTTTCATGACATTATGCATTTTCTTCTAAAGCAATATTTAGTATATTTATTATAAAAGTCACAAAATGCTCATTATGAAATAATAGAATCTACTCTTAAGCAAAAATAAGGTGATTAGAATCATCTTTCATCTCTCTTTCAGTGATAATAATAAAGATATTTAACTTTTTCGCTCCTGTATTAGATTCTTCCAACCGACATTTGCACGTAATGAAGATTTTTATATGTTGAACAAAACAATAGCAAACACTTTTACTATGTACCAGGCATGATTCTCAGTACTAGACATATGTCAACCTGTTTTTTCACAAAACCTGATGACATTGTTCTCATTGCCAATTTTAAGATGAAGAAATTAAAGCGCAGAAAGATTAAGTAACTTACCTAAGACCACACAACTAGGAAATAGCAGAGCTAATGTCCAAACCCAGGCCATTTGTTTCTAGATTTTATGACCTTGAAAAATGTGTAATATTGCTTCTCCCATGATACTGTATTCACTTTGTGCAGTGATTTATTTCCACCCACCCTGTCATAGCCAGACTTCTTTGAAGAGTTATTTGTATTTTATGGCTGCATTTCCTCATATCCCTACCACTTTGTGACATACTCCAATCCAGCGCTTTTATTTATTTATTTATTTTTTTGCAGTACGCGGGCCTCTCACTGTTGTGGCCCCTCCCGTTGCGGAGCACAGGCTCTGGACTTGCAGGCTCAGCGGCCATGGCTCACGGGCCCAACCGCTCTGCGGCATGTGGGATCTTCCCGGACCGGGGCACGAATCCGTGTCCCCTGCATCGGCGGGCAGACTCTCAACCACTGCGCCACCAGGGAAGCCCCCAGCACTTTCTTATACCAGTTTACCAAAACTGTTGGTTCTTGCTATAGAGTCTCTAATGAATTTTAGTCTAGGGGTTGCTTTAGCTACCCAATTTATTTGTACTATTAACCTACCAAGGGCAAGGACTTCTCCTCTTTCGCTCTTTTTTCTCGGTTTCCCTGGTACATACAACCTTCCTCCTTTGTTCCACCTATGCCTTTGCCTACTCCTTCTCAGCGTCTGCTGTTGGGCATCAGATGATTTTGGTCTTCAGCCTGCCTTCCAAATGTTACATAGCTTCAGGGCTTGACCATGGCTCCGCATGTCTTCACACTGTACGTCCTTTCCCCTGGAGTTCATCAGTTTCCATAGCTTGAAACATTCTTTAGTCACTGTAACTCCCAAATGTGTTTCTCTGTACCATATCTCTTTTCTGAATTTCAGACCCATATATCCAGTTACCTCAGCATCATCACTTGATATCTTAAAGACTGCCTTTAAAATGTTGAATATCCAAATATCTTTTTCTCTCTGATTTTGCAATCATAGTAAATGACCCAGTAGTCCACTCAGAAATTTGAGCCAGTAATTAGGGAGTGACCTTTACACTTCTTTTCTTCCTCACTGCCCACGTTCAGCTAAACACTCATGTCTATCAGTTGTACTTTCTTAAAGAACTTCAGTTTTCTTATTCCTTCTCCCACTACCAAAGCCTCACCCTCCATGTCTTATCTGGACTCTTAAAATCCTGTCTTTCATCCATTTTTGTCTCTCTCCAATCTATTTTCCACATAAACTGCTGTTTTGAAAATAGATATCTGATCAAGTCATTCCCTGGCTAAACACTCTGGTGGCCTCTTGAGTGCTTTTGATACTACGTTTAAAATCCTGACAAGGCCTATGCCCTCGGGCCTCAGTTTCCCACACATTATCACTTCCATCCACAAACTCTCATCTCCCAATTTAACCACCTCACCCTTTGCATTACCTAGTTTTCACCTCATATGTCACTTCCACAGGGAAGTGGGATCTTTCCTTTCTCGGAATCCACTACACAGTTATCAAGCTGAGGCTGTAAGCTGAATTCTTTTGTTTCATAATCGGGAACAGATTCAGAATGAGGAGTGACTTTGCAGCCTCTTATAAAGCCCTGAATTTCAATTCTGGCTTTACCACATGTTAGCAGTTTGATTTGGAGTAATTATTTTAACCATCTCTTTTGTCATAGGAAAAATAGTGAAATAATTAACTAAAGCCGTAAAATGAGACTTTCAAAGCTAATTAGATATGATAATAGACTGTGGTTTTAATGAGAAAAAATTATTAAGAAGAAAAAAATGGGCAGTAAGCCTTAGGAAGGCTAGTTAGTGGATGCAGTAATATCTCACTAACTTGGGAGGTAAAGGTTGAAGTGAGGACATCTAAATTACGGAAAAAGATTAAATGTTAAAATTTTTAAATGAGAGTCAGTTTTGACTCATTGCATGAAGTAATTTAAACAATAATCTTAGGTTCCATATAAAACACAACAAATATATAAAATCTCAAAGTACAGCTAAATATTTTTAAAGTATCATTAATCATTCAGTAACTAGGTATTGATAGACTATTATTACAACAGTGAATAAACAGATACAGTTTCTACCCTCAGAGGGCTTACAATGTTTTTATAGCAGACAGTGGTGGATCTTTTACTTTTTTAGATTCTACAGAAATACATTGCATTTGCTGTGTCCCTTTATGTAAATTTTGTCTTTGAGTAAGATACATGAACAAACTTAACCAAATGTAGGAAGTTTTCTTTTGAGATGGAACATGTTTGATTCTAAAGATACAATTTATTGGAGGGGGGAAAATGACACTTGATAGAGTTTCACCTTGGGTGGTAAGATCAAATGCACCTTCGGTGAGCTTAAATTTATAGTCAGTACTGAGAACGTATCTTGATTATCAGATGTATCGTTACTGTTAGGTATATTTAATCATTAAAGTACCCCTCCAACACATTGAATGTAGATGACTAGATGATTCCTGTCCTACTTCAGAAAAATTGGAAATAATTTCTGAAATAATTCCTTTGTGAAATGTACTTTAAAAGAGTGGCAATAATATAAATGTCAGTATTCTTTCTGAATTCACAAAGTAAGGCATCAATTTTTATGGAAGTCTTATAAGGCATTTAGGTTTATCAATCTAGTATGATGACTTTCAAGTACAAGGTAAATAGGGTGTTCCATTATTACAACACATCACAGTAAACTCTTTGAAGAAGTTTAGGCTACTTTCTTAACTAATTACTCTTTTATTTGATATTAATTGTGGAGAGCAGCTGGAACACAGAGAGTAAGCCATTCATCTCTTTCCCCCTCCAGGGCTGAGCTCTGTGATCTTGGAGGGAAACTAGGAGGATGAGCCTACATCTCTCTTTGTAGCTGTCTATGGAAAGAAGGCCACACATAGTAAGACACATAGCTCTTACGGTGTGGGGCTGAGCTTGGTGTCAATTTACCAGTGTTAATTTAAGCATTTAGGCAAATAGATATAAGAAGAGAGTTAAGTGTTTTCTGATGTAGGCAGGAGATGATGCCTGACTTCCTGAGTCTGACAGTCCTGTGTCTCTTGAGCCAGTAGTAGGTTTTGATGTTAAATGTAATTTCAAAACTATACATAATAATGCCATAAGATCGTTTAACATACCAATAAGAATATATAGGACAGAGGTCTGAAATGACTGCTCTATGAAACTAATTTAAGCAAGTGCTGGTACTGAGAACATTTTTACATTTGCTCTGTGTATTATTCCCCCTGGGAAGGGACCCTAGTAGTTGTTACATGCAGTTTGATAATGTTGCACTGCAGTGCACTGATATTTTGTTTTGACAATGAACAGGCTTTTCGTTGAATAAGGCTAAAATAGTCTACAAAGAAAGCTTTTAAAATCACTGTATGATCCTGCAGTGTTTAGATGTTTAGAATTTGCATGTATCTCTTTTCCTAGTGTGTATCCTTGAAAAATCTCTTTGAATAGTTCCAATAAAAATTTTATTGAAAAATATTAAATTATAATAGCATTGATATAGCTATGATCAAGTCATGATTGAAAGGGTAGCTGATAGGTGGTGAGAAGGAATCATGGCCCTAAAGCATGTGAATAAGTTACTAATCAAGTTCTCAAAATGAAAATGACTTGTACCATTATACCACCAAGTCAGTCCTTCAAAGAAAATCAGTTCATTGTCATGAATATAAATTTCCCAAATAACAAATGTATACCTTTTATTCTTTATGTTTATCACAGATGTTGTGAGGATAAGAATAGAAAGGGACATTAAAGTTTTAATAATGTATATCATAAAATATTTGAGTAAATAAGATATCAATAAATCATTATGGCTAATTCATGATATTAAATTTTAAATTGGCACTCTTAACTTCAGTGTTTCATGACACATTTTAAAATGTCTGAAGGTATAAAACTTATATTACAAATGTATATAAAAGCATAGCATTTTAAAGTTATGGTAACAATATGGATAGATAGACAGACAGACAGATGTATTAAGATAACTGAGATACACAGTTATGTGGTGGAAAAGTCCACGTCTAATTCACATTTTATCCCCACTGGATAGTAAGAGTTCTTGGAACATTATTGTTCATAATTACTTTTTATGAGCATTATTGTTCATAAATGTTTATTGAATAATTAAATGAAACAAAAATAGATGACTGCTTTTTGGAGAACTTGGATTAAATATTACTACTGGTCTACTAGCAAGTGCTAGCTGATTTTAAAATTAATAAGCAAGAAATTAATGAATACCATTTTTGAAAAACTTAGAAATAGTTCATCATGCTTCATTTGATAATTTGCTTTACTGTTATGGATTTATATCTTTGGTGTTGATTTCATTTGCCTGTTTTATCATAATGTGCTTTTATTTTTTTTTAATTTTTATTAATTGAAGTATACTTGATTTTCAATATTGTATTAATTTCTGCTGTACAGCAAAGTGACTCAGTTATACATATATATACATTTAAAAAAATTTTTATTAGAGTGTAATTGCTTTACAATGTTGCCTTAGTTTCTACTGCACAGCAAAATGAATCAGCCATACATGTACATATATCCCCTTCCTTTTGGATTTTCCTTCCATTTAGGACACCACAGTGCATTAAGTAGAGTTCCCTGTGTTGTACAGTATGTTCCCATCAGTTGTCTATTTTATACATAGCATCAATAGTGTATATGTGTCAATCCCAATCTCTCAATTCCTCCCACCCCACCCCTTTCCCCCTTGGTATCCATACATTGGTTCTCTATGTCTGTGTCTCTATTTTTGCTTTGCAAATAAGGTCATCTATACCATTTTTCTAGATTCCACATATATGCGTTAATATAAAATATTTGTTTTCCCCTTTCTGACTTACTTCATTCTGTATGACCCTCTCTAGGTCCATGCACGTCTCTGCAAATGACCCAATTTCATTCCTTTTTATGGCTGAGTAATATTCCATTGTATATATGTACCACATCTTGTTTATCTGTTCCTCTGGGTTTTTTTGTTTTTGTTTTCTTTTGTTTGTTTGTTTTTGCGATACACGGGCCTCTCACTGTTGTGGCCTCTCCCGTTGCAGAGCACAGGCTCTGGATGCGCAGGCTCAGCCGCCATGGCTCATGGGCCCAGCCGCTCCGCGGCATGTGGGATCTTCCTGGACCAGGGCACGAACTCGTGTCCCCTGCATCGGCAGGCGGACTCTCAACCACTGCGCCACCAGGGAAGCCCTCTGTTCCTCTGTTGATGGACATTTAGGTTGCTTCCATGTCCTGGCTATTGTAAATAGTGCTGCTGTGAACATTGGGGTACATGTGTCTTTTTTAATTATGGTCTTCTCACAACATATACATTCATTTTTATATTCTTTCCCATTATGGTTTATCCCAGGACACTGAATATAGTTCCCTGTGCTGTACAGTAGAACCTTCTAGAGTCCATCAATTTTATATGTAATAGTTTGCATCTACTAACCCCAAACTCCCAATGTATCCCTGCCCACCCCCCTCCCCCTTGGCAGCCATAAGACTGTTGTCTATGTCCATGAGTCTGTTTCTGCTTTGTAGATAGGTTAATTTGTATCATATTTTAGATTCCACATATAAGTGATATCATATGGTATTTGTCTTTGTCTTTTTGATACTTCACTTAGTGTAATAACCCCGGTTGCATCCATGTTGCTGCAGATGGTATTATTTCGTTCTTTTTTATGGCTGAGTAGTATTCCATTGCACATATGTACCACATCATCTTTATCCCATTCATCTGTTGATGGACATTTAGGTTGTTTCCATGTCTTGGCTATTGTGAATAGTGCTGCTATGAACATAGGGGTGCATGTATCTTTTTGAATTAGAGTTTTGTCCGGATATATGCCCAGGAGTGGGATTGCTGGATCATATGGTAATTCTATTTTTAGTTTTTCTGAGGAACTTTTCTACTGTTTTCCATAGTGGCTGCACCAACGTATATTCCCACCAACAATGTAGGAGGGCTCCCTTTTCTCCACACCCTCTTAAGCATTTGTTATTTGTAGACTTTTTAATGATGGCCATTCTGACTTGTGTGAGGTGGTACCTTATTGTAGTTTTGATTTGCATTTCTGTAATAATTAGTGATGTTGAGCATCTTTTCATGTGCCTGTTGGCCATCTGTATGTCTTCTTTGGAGAAATGTCTATTTAGGTCTTCTGCCCATTTTTCGATCGGGCTGCTTGTTTTTTTGTTGTTGAGTTGCATGAGCTGTTTGTGTATTTTGGAAAGCAAGCCCTTGTCCATTGCATTGTTTGCAAATGTTTTCTCCCATTACGTAGGTTGTCTTTTCATAATGTGTTTTATAATAATTTTTTCTCAGTTTATATGATAATAATTATATCAGTGTTTAATGATGTTTCTCAGAGAACGTAATCACATTTAGATATCTCTCAGGAGATAGCATATTTAATCAATAACAACACCAGTTATGCAAAATAAAGTCTTAAAGACATCATAGAGGGCAAAAAAGTCTTTTCTGTTTATAGTAATTATGAATTACAGTTGACATTCTGTCTTGTGCACATAACAAACTTACACTCATTTATTTGTCTGTAAGCAAACTCAGGTTCTGTTTTGAGCCCCATTCATTAAATTGGTGAAAACTTAATCTGAATCAGTTTGGAATCCCCCTAAACTAGCTCCCACTGTGTACAAGATCCAGTGGATTTATAAAGGCAGGGTGGTTACCTTAAATATAATTACCTGTATGATAGTCAAGTCATGTGTCTATAAGGTAAATATTGAAAAATCCATCTTGTCCATGGTCTTGGTCTACACTATTTAGTGAGCCATCTCTTTTCCTTTTTCCATGGTTCCATTAGTTTAGGGAGCAATACAGGAGTGACAGAAATGTTTCTCTGCTTTGGTGTAATTCTGGGTCATATTAAGCTTTGACACTTAGTGGTCCTATATTCCTACACAAAGAATCCATGGACTTTCTGGGTCTTGCCCTCAACTCCCACAACTTCTCTGGGGAAGGATTTCTTCATGCTTACCTATTTAGGCGTTTTCCTAGAAAGCATAACTTAGGGCCCCTCTCTCCCCATCTCCTTTCACTATTCTTCATAAACTTCCTTTAACCTTTCTTATCATCCAAGGCTAGGAAATCTTTTCATAGTCACAAAGAAATTCTTTACTCTTCAGTTTTAATGTTTTCTCATCTGAGGTACTCCCTGTATGATTCTGCAGATACACCAAACATATTCTCCTTAATGGATTGAACTTTGGGGAAACACCAATCCAGAGACTACTAGGTAACTACTAATTCTCTTAGCCATGTTCTACCTCTTCCCCATGGCACTCAATACACGATAACTATATGATGGAAATAAAGGGAAAGGGGACATTCTATAAGAAAGAGATATTTCAAAAATAACAGCATTCTATCTACAGAGAATATATATCTGATAATTTTTATAAATGTTGTACCTTAAGTAACTTGTGGTATTAGTGGATTTAAGATCGGCTTAAGAAACTAAATATATTTAAATTCTGTTTGTTCAAAATCATATGTAAAACATAAATATCACAATTAAGAATCACTGGCTTTTTCTTCTTTTATTAAGAATGCTATCTTATCATTTAAATAAATTATATCCTCTTAAGGATCTAGAAGCACAGAAGCAAATAAGTTCTTTAAGGTATTTTGAAATAGACTTGATTTTAGTCTAGTATTTTTCTGCCTTTAAAGAAAATGGTAGAACCTTTCTTGACTAGAGGTAATTGATCAGGAAATCCAAGGATTTTCTTTTTTAGTGTCTGTACCTCATTGGATTGCTTTTTGCCCTAAAAGTTTTTACCTTTCTACAAAGAAGAAGAAAACAGCTCCTTCACCAGATAGCAGCTAATAATAATCCACCTTTTATTTTTTCATTTAGGAGGATCTGTATGTACTTTAGAAATTCAGCCTCTTGAGAAATAAATGCTCTAATAAGAAAACCCTACTCATCCAACTCATTGTTACACATGGATTTGTGATGGCCCTGGAAACACAATTTAAGAGCTTCCTTAGTGAAAACTGGAAATATTTTAAGTATGTAATAATTGAAAATGGTTAAATAATTTTTGTTTTCATAGTGGAATACTATTTCTGTTTTTAACAATGTAAGCAAAGATATTAATAAATAGCATTGAGTGTGCTCATATTATAAGCTTAAGTGGAAGTAGCAGGAAAAAGTGTATATGTACCAAATGAATATATAACTCCTCCTGCATAGATGATTGATAGATACAGATAAAGTAAATGAGTAGTGTATGATGTCGACTGTATTAATGTAGAAAAGAATGTTGGAATAAAAAAAGAAAAAAATAGATTGGAATGAGATATAACAAATTACAAGTTCATGTGATTTTTTTCATCTTTCTTCCATTTTCCAAGTTTTCAGTAATTCTTATTTACTGCCTTAAAAATATCAACAGACATTTCTGCTGTTTCTTTAGTCTTCTTCTGTCAGAATTGTTAATAATTAAAAACAACCTTCAAACTTCTGAGAAAGAAAGAACAGTAATAAGATAAGAGACCAGGATAACCTATATGTTGTATAAATTATTTAATTGCAAAGAGAAAAAGTGTATAAATAGTATGTGTTTGTGTATGTGTGTGAATCCATTCATTTTGCTTAGAGTTATATTATTAATACCTACTAAATTTAATTTTATGTAATTGATAATGCGCTATCTCCAAGTTTTTTAAAACTGTTTACAGTGTTAGCCACCATTAGCATATAACATCTGATTGAGTTTACCCTCATCTTACTTTGTTTTTCCCCTTTTAACTCCCACCTTTCATATCTAAGAAGAACAGCTGTGTCTGTGAGTGGGAAGGACTAAGGCCATGGGGAGCAATAGGCAGGTTAATATTCTCCATTTTTAATTTCATATTTAAACATATAAAATATATAAACATATAAAGCAGTGCTGATTGTTGGTTGGAACTAATAGATTTAAATTTACTAGATGCAAAACATATTTCTGCAACCTTCTTTGAATTAGGAATTTTTCTTATGAAATTCTTGTGTAATATAGCACACTTGAGCACTATTTAAAATTGTACTTTATTTGCTACTACCTGATTCTAAAGTATTACCTGATTAGGCAGAGTTCTGTTCAATACTTGACATATAATAATAGACTTAATAATATAAAGCAAATATTTCAACCCTAAATTTTTACTGTTTTTTTCTGCACACACCATTATGTCTGGCATATTATCACCAGTTGCTTTGAAAAACACTGTGCATGCATTACCTCTCTTAACCAAAAACACTCAGATGATAGGTACTGTTATTTCTACTTGAGAGATGAAGAAACTGAGAAAGTTGACTATTTTTCCAAAAGTCAAGTCGGTAGTATGTAGAAAAATGAAGATTTTACTTTATATAGTATCTATCCTAGACTATTGGCCACTTTGCTGTAATTCTATTTGTAAAACCCAGTCAAAATTTTGTATCCTCAGATCTTCATCTGTTGAAGTTGATTGATAGTTTAAACTGGGCAGCACATTACATATATTTAATGTGCTTACTAGCTACAATGAGTCATCAGTTTTAAAATACGTTTGATTTAAGTAAAATGGAATACCCCTTTCTGTTTTTTTTTCTTTTTTGTATGCTTTTGGTGCAATATATAGATAGATAGATTATACATTATATAAAAGTAAGAAAACTTTTACTGTTGAAGACTTGCTCTGCCCTTGCAAATTTCCATTTGCCTCTATGAAACATCACAGGTTCATTTAATGAGATAAATTTCTGGAGGTAATGAAATTCTTGAGTGATCAAAAATAATATTGCAATAATTTGATAGAATATCCCCATATTAATTTCTTTAAATTATGTGTTTGTAGTTTATTCAAGTTTTAAATTTGAAAAGTAACACATAGTTTTTCACCAACCCAGCCGCATTTTACACAAAAGAATATTGAACTTTAAATTAAATGTACTTTAAATTTTGTTTCTAAAATAATTTCACTCGTTTGAGTGGATTTTATTCAGTATCTTGTGTTATACATTTGTTTAAAGAACAATACCTGGTTTAGATCTAAATTTTAATATTAATAGTAAAATGTGAAAATCAGCTAAATTAAAATAGGACTTATATGAATAATTGAAATATGAAAGAGTTAAGAAAATCATTCTCCTTTGTGCCAGTGAAGCTCTCCTCACTCAAATATTGTTCAGTGTTTAATGGGAAAAGAAGTGGCTTGTTACTTTAGAGGGAACATATTTGGACTTATTAAAAAATGCCATATCTTGTTAATTATGACAGCATATTTCTAGTTTATTTTGTGTATACTATATTTGAGAAGAAAGCTACTACAAATCGTATATGAGTGAGGCCATTTGCGGAGAGTGCAAACAATAATATTTGTAAGTTGTGATGAAATTTGATGACAGATTTAAAAGGAAAAACCACCTATAATCTATTTTTCTGATTCCAGTGATCCTCTCAATTGTAGGGTTCTTATGGGTTTTTTTCCTCCTTCATCCTTCTTAAATATAGTTGTAACCTAATTTGTGACTTTATTAAGTAATTATAAGAAAAATGTAATCTCATCAAAATGACTTGCCCTGAATTATAATGTATTGGTAGGTGTGATATAAAAAAGTATATGAAAAATAAAAAGGCATTGACTAAGTATTTGATACCATTTCTCTTTCAAATGTACATAAAGTGAATACTCTTTTCTAAACTTAATAGACTTTATTCACACATACAAAAATGTAAAAAGTATACTTGAGAATAGATAACAGTATTACTATCTCTAATTTTTAAGCACATGGTTAAATTGCAGAATGATTTTTTAAATAACTGTACTGGGCATATTATAAGATATTTTTAATAAGTAAAAAGCCATCAGCTTTCTTCTGTTATCCATTCTTAAAATGAAGGACATTTTTATTTTTTTCCCTATTTGGTTTACAATATTTTTAGTACTTAGTAATAAGTGTAGCTTTGGATTCATGTTGGTTTATTTCCACATACATTGACAATTTTGATCAAATATTTAGTTAAGATGTTTTATGAATCTGTGATAGTAGACACTACAGAAAGCAAATCCAAAGAGATACACAGCACTGCCTGTTGAACATATGCCCTTGTTCAGCAATTAGCATTCACAAGATGATACCAGTATATCATTTAGAACCCCAATTTGGCTAAATATTAAAACATGTGGCTCCTCAACAAGTGGGCTATGTGAAATAACTACACTGAAGGGGCTTGACACAGTATAATGCTGAATTAGCCTCAGGTCAGATTTTTCTAAAGCTTGATCAAAATAAACATCCTGGAGGTTTGCTTGGAGAATGTTCAGTCTATTGACTCTTACTGATCTTTTTTTTTTTTTTTTTGCGGTATGCGGGCCTCTCACTGCTGGGGCCTCTCCCGTTGCGGGGCACAGGCTCTGGACGCGCAGGCTCAGCGGCCATGGCTCACAGGCCCAGCCGCTCCGCGGCATGTGGGATCTTCCCGGACCGGGGCACAAACCCATGTCCCCTGCATCGGCAGGCGGACTCTCAACCACAGCGCCACTGGGGAAGCCCTTTTTCTTATCCTTTTAAATGGACTCTAGGACTGAAACAGAACATCAGAAAGCCATCTGCCTGTGCACTATAATCTTGCCTGCTCTACCTCCAGGCCATTGCTTTCATAACAATTATAACTGTTTTCATAATTTGAACTTTTGTCACTATACCATCAGCCTTTATCGAGGACATTTTAGGACATACAGTTATGTAATGGGTCAGTAACTGCTCCCTGTGAGGATCCATTTCTAGTCTCCTAGCAACATTAGTTGGACTAAATAGTTTCAGTCAGTTTATATAGGGAGAAGCTCCAGGTTTAGGAAAGTTCAGGTGGTAACAATAAATTATTGTAATATTCCTCCAACTTTATCAATAGAAGGTACTTTCAGCTTCACACTTGATTTTATACAACATTCTAAGAATATTTCAATTTGCTACACATTCTCTACTCAAGGATATTTTTCAAATTAAAATGTAAGTAAATTTATCATTTAAAATAACACCTGTTCTGATAATTAGAATCCCAGAACAGCTTCAGATGAAGCAAGAAACATGCATAGACCTTACTGAAAGCTTTCTCAGGGATGAAGGGTCCAAAATATTATGTTCTATTCAAATAGAGAAAAAAATATACAGGGCTAAATGTAGCTACGTGAGCAAGAACTTTGGTAGCAGGCTGGAGAAACCAAATAACAAACAAACAGGTTTAAGGTCACAGGAGGGGCCTTACCACATGGTAGGTAGATGATGCATTTTTGTTCAAGGTTGTTACAATATTGACAGTGTTTCTGGAGTTAGGCTCAAGATCTCCATACCTAAGCCCTTGACTACAATACTGATTTTATTTTTTTTTGTTTTTCAATGTACACCTATCTCATGATTTCTGCAGCACATCTGTACCCCGCATTTGGAATAAATTAAGGAGAATGGACAGTTTTGACATTACCATAAGAGAATTAAAGTCTGTTTTGTTCAAGATAATAATTGTTAATGAGAGATATTGATTAAATGAGTAAAACAAATATGTTTATTGGAGTCTTAATATTTGAAAAGAACACCACAAAATTAAGTAACCCTCAGAAAGAGAAAGGAAATTTTCATGTTAGAAAATCAACCTTTGATATGGCCTGAGGTAGTGTTAGTACTGAGATTAATTTCTTCACAAAACTAAATGTTTTATATTTGATATAGTCATAAATATATATCATGATTGTAGATGTTGAGAGATTATTAGAAAAAACTTTCTTTTTTCATGTACCTAAATCGTTACAGAATACCAAATGAAACTGAAACGTGCTTAATTAATCTCAAGGTGTCAGTTTTTAAAATTTTATTTTCCTAGTAGCTGCTAAAATAGATTTGTCTTTTAAAGTAGTCCTATTCAGGGCTTCCCTGGTGGCGCAGTGGTTGAGAGTCCGCCTGCCGATGCAGGGGACACAGGTTCGTGCGCCGTTCCGGGAAGATCCCACATGCCACGGAGCGGCTGGGCCCGTGAGCCATGGCCGCTGGGCCGGCGCGTCCGGAGCCTTTGCTCTGCAACGGGAGAGGCCACAACAGTGAGAGGCCCGTGTACTGCAAAAAATAAAAATAAAAAAAAAAAATAAATAAAGTAGTCCTATTCAATCTAGGCAGATATCATCTTTAGCTGTTTTTCTGACTAATGAGGTAAGGTTACCTTGACTTTTTATGCAGAAACTAAAAGAATATATTACCCAAAGGCATTTGGAAAAATGATTCTTCTGAAATAAGGATTGATTATATCTTTAGCAGTACTGTTTCCTTCAGTTTGCTCTTTTGCCCAAGACCTCATTCACACTTGCAATGTGAATTACATTTTATTAACTATAGTTGTTTTAAATAATTATATAATATATATGTATGCTAATGTAAATATATATTTTAAAGTTTGGCACCATGTACTAAAATTTAGTGTTTAGTTAGATCTTCAGTATTTATGCTAATGATATGTTATATATTATTTAGAAAGATGTTAATATATATAGCATTTCTTTTTTCTAATCCCTAATTTCTAAGAAATCAAATAGAATCAAACAGAATGTGAAATATGTTAAATAAGCATTTAATAAGCTAAATAAGCTAAGTATGAGCTAGAATATTACTTATATGAAATATATTTAATTCTGTAAAACCAGTGAGAATATATAGAGATATCTTTTTTAAGTCCTATTCTTCTGTTGATTGTTATAGAAAGATAGTTTTTAAAACTAGACAAAGTCCTATTTACATTTCATATATAGTTTAGTAGTTTTAGGATTGCCTTAAAAAATTGACAGTATAAAATGAGTATAAAATTACATTATGATTAACAAATAATATTTTCTTATAAAACTCAGGAGATTCTCTGAGACTGATGTCAGTAAAGAATATGTATAACCTGATTTAAGAGCGTGTTTTAAAAATAACAGCAAAAGTAATTTTAGGACAGCTAAAGTTTATAGACGGCTTATAAATTACCAAGTAACTTTCACCTCACTCTTCTCCAGACTAAATCAGGAAATTAAATAGCATAGGTATGAATATGATTGTCCTAGTTTTGCAGGAAGAAAATGAAAGTATAGAAAGATTAGGTTTTAAAAGTTTCCTAAATAATAAAGTTACATTTAAAATTGTATTATTTCATTAAAATTTTTTAACATCTTTATTGGAGTATAATTGCTTTACAGTGTTGTGTTAGTTTCTGCTGTGTAACAAAGTGAATCAGCTGTATGTATACATATATCCCCATATCCCCTCCCTCTTGCGTCTCCCTCCCACCCTCCCTATCCCACCCCTCTAGGTGGTCACAAAGCACCGAGCTGATCTCCCTGTGCTATGCAGCTGCTTCCCACTACCTATTTTACATTTGGTAGTGTATATATGTCAGTGCTACTCTCTCACTTGTCCCAGCTTACCCTTCCCCCTCCCTGTGTCCTCAAGTCCATTCTCTGTGTCTGCGTCTTTATTCCTGTCCTGACCCTATAGGAAGACCTCTCTTTGACATAAATCACAGGAAGATCCTTTTTGACCCACTCCCTAGAGAAATGGAAATAAAAACAAAAATAAATAAATGGGACCTAGTGAAACTTAAAAGCTTTTGCACAGTAAAGGAAACCATAAACAAGAAGAAAAGACAACCCTCAGAATGGGAGAAAATATTTGCAAATGAAGCAACTGGCAAAGGATTAATCTCCAAAATATACAAAATTTTTTATTTAGCATAGATTGTATCAGTATATCAGTAGTATTAAAACACAACCAAAATGTTGTGTGCCTTAATTTATGGGAAGCTATATATTGGTTAGTATTACTTTTATAATATGGATCTCAATGCTAATAGCCAGTCCACTTTAATAATTATATAATATACATTTAAAGCTAAATATCAAATTTATGTTTTTCTTTCCTTCTAAAAAAATCAATGAAGCTTTAATACCGGAAGTTTGAAATATTTTTTTAGCCTGGTCTTCAATGCAAAGAGATACCTATAATATGGGTATAAGACATATAATATGGTATAAAACAATTTATGGAAATGCAGGAAAGGAAAACTCCCATTTATTGAGAATTTGCTGTGTTTTAGTCACTCTCCTTTTCCATGCACATTTCCCTTTGGTCATAATAAATTCCCTGTCAAACTTGCCCCTCAGCCTAGCATGCTCTCCTTTGTCTAGCTAACACTAGTTCTTCACAGTTGATCCCAGTTGTCACTTCTTCTGAAAAGCCTTCCCTGACTCTCGTTGTCTTCTATTCTACATTAGTTGCATCTTTTTCGGGCTTTCAGAGCACTTTCTACTGACTTTTATCGTAAGGGTAGTAAGTTTTTGTGTGTTTGTTCTTTTTCTGCTAGACCTTGGGCTCATCCTATTAAGTAACTGTGTGTTTAATCTCTGTCTTGACAGAGCCCAAAAGTATCTGGTGAAAATATGTGGAATGAGAAGTTAATTGAATGAATTATACAGTATGATAGCTCAGTAACTTCTCCAGGAATAAAGGTTATCACTGTAGTTTCAATGAATGCATTAATATACAAAACATATAGAATATTCTTATATTTACATCTTAACCAATTTTTCCATTTTAAAAACTGGGAGAGAAGAAAGGAAGAAGTATTGAGTTTCAATCTATGGTAACTAGTTCACATAAAGTCTAATTATTTAATACTCTATAAGGAAAAAATGATACCCACAAATACATTTCTACTTCAAAATGTAATGTTGTTTAAAGAAATATTCTAACTTAGAACGTGAATTTAATTCTAGAGTTTTTTCATTTGTGTTTTTAAATTCTTATACTTACCACATAAACATGAAACAATGTAATATACATCATAACTCACTGTTTTCAGGTAGAAGTACATATTTAATCACTGGTAAAACAATTGTTCACAGTCAGTTATGCTGACCACTTGAGAAAAATCAAAACAATTATTGCAAAGATGAGAGGAACAAAGCAAACAATTAAGAAATCTATATATATTTGTGTGTGTATATATATGTGTGTGTGTGTGTGTGTGTGTGTGTGTGTGTGTGTAAATACGGTACTTGGTTCAATTATAAAAAAAGACATGTCTGCCAACCTTTTTGAGATCTGTGTTATTTAACCTCAGTGCAGTACTTGGCAGTGTTGCCTATCACTTCCTTGAAGTCCTTACCTTTCTTTGCTTGAGTTTACTAAACACTGCTGGTTTTCCTCCCACTTTCTTGTATGATTCTGTTTTAGTATGCTTTGCTCGTTTTTCTTCTTGTCTAAATGGAGCTCTTCTCCAAGAATCTGCCCTCTGTGTTCTTCTTTTCCACATCATCCCTGGGAAATCCTACCTCTAACTCTGGTTTAAGTATCCTTTATATTTTTTAAGATCGAAATCTACAGCTATGGCCTCATCTCTGACATCTGCCACTTCTAGCTTTAGATATTGAGAAGGATATTACTTCTTAGTTTCTGTGCTTCGATTTTTTCATCTGTATAATGAACATATTTAAAGAAACTCTTTCCTAGGTTTGTTACAAGGATTAAAAGACTTAGGCGTACTGACTGGCTCCCAAAACTTGTGTTCCTTCCATTTTTAATTCATTAGGGTACTTGTAAATTAGAACAGTTTTTCTTTACTATGTCAGTTCCCTCATTCAGTTTCTTCTGTTGCCACCTTAGTCATCTGTGCAAGCTTGTAACCTTTGCCTTGCACTGTCGTTCCTTCAGGGAAAACTTGTCCTCTTCAAATAAATGCAGATAGCCTAGGGAGGAAGTTACATGCTAAATGGAAATTAGTTATCTGTTAAAAATGAGAATTCTGTCTTATAGTTCTTTTTTTAGCCAAGAGCACTATGCATACTTAAAGACTCAGAAAGCAGTGTTGTTGTTGGTTTTTTTCAGGGTAGATTTACCAGATTCTTTCCAAGATGACATAACATGCCACTTTCTGACTCAGAAATGTTCATTTGATTCAGCTGAACATTTTAGGCAATGAGGCTCACCGCTAACTTCCCCTTAGAGCAGTTCTGCCTCTGGTATGTTCCAAGGGCTTTAGAAGACCCCATGTTCCTGACAACACCACTCTGACATTGATCCTGACAGCAATATGAATAGGTGTGAAAACTAAACATCCCATGTGTTTCTGGTGAGACCTTTTCCCTTTTTTCTTTGTCTGCCCCTCCCTTCGCCCTGGCTCATCCCTGTTGTCACATTCTCATTGTCTGGGAAACACTGAGCAAATTTGATGAGATGGAGAATGAGAGTCTAGATAACAAGAATTGATTGGGGTGTTGTAGGCTCCTCGAGATGGCTAAGGTATACAGACTGGGCTCAGTCCTCAGATGATTTCAGTGGTCTTTCTAGTCGATGCTGGTTGTGAGGCTGAGACCTGGAATCTGGTAGGATCCATCAGTAAATTCACTTGTTCTTTAGCAGGAAAAAAAAAAAAAAAAGAAAGAAAGAAAAACATCAATTGAATTTATACCCTTTATTTAATACCTGGTTATTAAAAAGCTGGTATTTACTTTCTGTTATTATGTATCCATTAAACTATAGTATAGTTCTACAATTAGTAGCATATGCAGTGCACAAATGATCAGGATAATGGTAGTGTTTTTGATACCTAATATTTAATAATATCTTTGCCAATTTGACTTTTCATACTGTCTAGTCTGCCAATCTCAATCCCTCATCACCACATCCCATCCTTACTGGCTCTAAGACCAGAGACAAACAACACATGTGGAAGTTAAACCTACTTGAAATATCTCTTCTTTTGTAGATTCCACGAGTAACTAATGAGTCTTCAGGCTTAGATGGGCTACATCTGCCTATTTGCTGGCAGCAATATAATACTAAACAGAAGATTGAACTGTGAATGTCTTGAATATATAATACACATTATTGACATAGTGTTGAGTACCAGATAGTGAAGCAAATGAATAATATTTTATATATGAAATTAAACAAGCTACTTTAAACCACTCTCTACATCCTTGCATTGACATTCTGACTTACATTTGCATTGTCGTATTTAAAATATTCCTCTAATAGAGAGATCATTAAATAAATTAAAATCCATCCACACAATTGGTCATTGCATCATCAGTAAAAATTACATTCTTAAAAAATATTTAGTGGAATCAGAATATTGAATTTAATGGTCAGTGATTGTTTCAAAGTGTTCAAAAAATTTCCATGAACAGGTAATCCTATAAAAAAGCAATATTTCAATATATTTATGTGTGTATATTTATGTATATATATATATATTTTAAATACAAATGGATTTCAGGGTCAGTATAAGAGACTTCAATCTAAAGTCTGTGAATGGCTACCGGAAAAAGAACAACTTAAAGAAATGACTAGCTTTAAAACAGATGCTTCTGGTCATACCGTATTGAGGAACAAAGTCCTCCTTAAATGTTTACTTGAATTTGATGTTTTTTCTTTATTCCTACTAATTTTAGCCTAGGCTATATAACGGACAATTATCTTCCATATATGAATTATGAATTATATATTGTTTTCATTATCCATGTAGCTATCTACTTTTTTGTAATATTCCAGCTAAGAAGGATGTACATTGTGTGTGTGTGTGTGTGTGTGTCCTGTCCTTGAAGCTTTGGTCCATTTTTTCTGTTTTTTGAATCTGTCTGGCCTGTCATATAGCCCACAGTAAATTCTACTGCATTTAGTTTTCTTGACCAATTTGGTTGCCACCTTCCTAATCCTGATTTTATCATTTTTACCTTAATTACATCATTTGACTGAATGAGGAGGTATATATGAATTTATCTTATAGTATATTATAGTATGTATTATTTACACATAATTTATGAATATATATTTATTGTGTTTTTGTTGGTTCTTATATAGTCACTTTGGTTCTAAGAGCAAAGATCAAACATTTAATACTCAGAATAAAATGCATATTATAGGAAATGTGATAAATACCCTATGAATGAATTCAATAACCCTACTTCAGAGTCTCACTGAGATTTTTCTCAATATTGGTTAGTTATTAAGTGTAAAGTAAAAACTGTTTAAAAATTGAGTATTCAGAATCTTCTTACTTGGGGTATAGTTGCTTTACAATGTTGTGTTAGTATCTGAATCAGCTCTATGTATACATGTACTCCTCCCTCTTGGACCTGCCTCCCCCACCGCCATCCCACCCATCTAGGTCACCACAGAGCACCAAGCTGAGCTCTTTGTGCTATATAGCAGGTTCCCAGTAGCTACCTGTTTTACACATGGTAGTGTATATATGTCAATCCCACACTTCCAATTCATCCCACACGTTTGTTCTCTACATGTGCGTCTCTATTCTTGCCCTGCAGTTAAACTCTATCCATATTTTTTAATATTTGAATAATCATACTGTCTCTTTTAAAAATTAACCTCTTAATAATTGAGTAATCTGAGATAACTCAGATTGTAAGGTCTTCACCAAGTTTTTAATTAAAAACTTGGTGAAGACCTTACAGTGAAGGGAGTGTACACTGGTAGTTCCTAACCTGAGTTTGACACAGATGTGTTTTGTTGGGTCTCTAATACTTTTAAAAATGCAGTTAAATGAGTTCAGGTAAGTCATGCACTCTGGTGTGTAACAGTGCCTACATCTAGCTATGGTCTTATACATAATGTTTATCATCATCAATACTTGCTAATGGCGCCATAGCTTGGATTTGAGGAAATACTTTGATTTTGAAAGAGATAGGTAGATAGATAGATAATGACACTTTAATTTTAACTCTAAAATCATAGGGAGTCAAAATTAAAAAGAAATGTAGTGACCATCTTTCAAAATTGTCGGTAGCAAACAGTATATTATTAGAGATCCAAACACATAGGGTAAACATATACCCCAAAGTGTCATAATTATAGACACAAAAGTTAGGATAGTAATTAACTCAAAGGAGAAGATAAAGGAGTGAGTCTGAAAGACGCTTCAAATATAATGATAATGTTCAATTTCTTTAATTGGGTCAGTGGCTCGCAGGTGTTCACTATAAAGTTATTCTTTTTTTTTTTTTTTTTGCGGTACGTGGGCCTCTCACTGTTGTGGCCTCTCCCGTTGCGGAGCACAGGCTCCGGATGCGCAGGCTCAGCCGCCATGACTCATGGGCCCAGCCCCTCCGCGGCATGTGGGATCTTCTCGAACCGGGGCACGAACCCGTATCCCCTGCATCGGCAGGCGGACTCTCAACCACTGCGCCACCAGGGAAGCCCTAAAGTTATTCTTTATGCGCCACACTTACTTCATAGATGATTTTTGTACCAAGATAGTGTTCACTGAAAAGAATAAAAAGAAAAAAAAAGGATAGCACAGAACTATTTATATATAGTTTTTAAATGTCCAGAAGCAAACAGTGTATTAAAAGTATATGTATAATGTTAAAACCACAACAGAAAACAAAGGTCTAATAATACAACAGTTAATATAGCAGTTTTTGGTGGTGAGTATAGACTAGGATGGTATTGCAGAGGGCACCTGGTTGTCTCTAATGATATTGACAGTGTTCTGTTTCTTAAGTGGATAGTGGGTACATGGGTGTTCAACCCTTTAAAATTTTTTCATTGCATGTCACAAATTATTTTTGATGACTGTTTTTATTATTTTACCGTAATAGTTTTAAAAACTAAAACCTTTCATATGACTCATTTATGCATGTCACACTGACAGACTCAAAAGACAGTCACTATTTCTGTTGAGTTCCAGTGAAGTGTACTTTCTTTACCATGCAACTTAAAATCAGAAATAGTCTATCAGAATTACTTTGAACACACACCAACATTAATGATAAAAAGTCATCATATCTTGAATAACGGCAGACTCAGCGTGACTATCATGTCGACTTTAATTAGAAAAGCAAAACCATTAGCAAGTATAGAATGTATATAATGGATTTATTTTAGGAATTTGTCCTTACACATTGGTGGGAGCAGGGCAAGTACTGAAAGGCCACTGGAGCTTGCAGTCCAAAGGGCAGGTAGAGGGAAGGACGATGAATTTAGAGCAGTTGAGAGCAGCGACAAGCTGGAAGCCATGGGGACAGACCAGAACACGTGTCTGTTTTCACTGCCTCCAGCCTAAAAGCTGATGAAGAAGCTGAAGGAGAATTCAGAGGAAAGTAGAGCAGCTGCATGCCTGCCTGCTGCCCCAAGCCAAACAATAAGTAACAGCATGGATGAACTTCAACAGCACCTGGTGATTGTACCCAGACTTTCTGAGCATCCAAAGAGTAAGGTGGCTGCTGCTTCACTTCTGGCCTCCACATCTCACACAAAAGGTCTCTAGTGCTAAACTATAGTGGGAAACGTTTAGGGAAGGGAATCCTAGGAAACATAGTTCAGCTTAGACAAGTTTACACCTTGCCGAATCAACACATTGATTCTTCCCTGTACAAAGAACCTCCAGTACTGCAGCATGTTATACTGCATTGTAGGAGGGCTTAATACCCAGCCAATCTCCCCAGTCACCTTGCATTCATTCGCTATCATCCAGTTGTGCAAGCCCCTTTCCGATATATTTCAGGCTCCCTAGTCTGTGAGATTATTCTGTCTTTGAATATTATATTCACAATGATGCTTAAATTTAAAATTGGGATTGGTTTTTATTTATCCTGTAAAATGTTCGGTAAATTTTTTTCAGCTGTAATGTGCTTTAAATAATCTGTCTTCCAAATGCGTATAACTTTGTAATTTTAACATCTGTGATGAAGTGTATTAAAATCTTCAAAATAAATCTTATTCTAAAATTCAGTCACACATTGCCTGAAGTGCTGACTAGTGACTAAGACTAAAAAGGTATTTTTTCTTTGATGTAATTATTCACACATGCAAAATATATACCTCTCGTAATAGGAAATAATAAAATACAAGTCTGTAAAAGCAGAGGGATGAGAACTGATTATATAAAAATTTGAAGTTGATATCCATATAACATAAATGATACATTTTTAAACTGTTGCTTATTTTTTATGTTAAACTTATATAAATATCAGCCCAAAGTATAGTACACTAGAACAATTAATCACAAATAGAAATGTCGTGAATCCACAGATGTCTTTTTGCTTAGAGCCAAGTTAGCTAGAGTCAACAGAATAAGTACATATGATTACCCTTAAGTTTAGTGCATCATTGGTTACCAGTGAGAAATCATCTGTGTCCTTGGAGTTGTCCTTTATACACACTGGTAGGCGATCAGTTATCATAGTGCTTTTGATTGAACCCAAATCAGGTAGATTACTTAGTCAAACAGTTTTAGTGAGCTATTCTCTGTTCCTGCTACCCTCTATCCAGATAGAAAGAGAGAGAGAGGAAGGAAGGGAGAGAGGGTGGGAGGAAAGAAGGTAGAAAGGAAGGAAGGAAAGAAGACATTGTAGGG
>NW_006769593.1:178553-199105 GCF_000442215.2 Lipotes vexillifer | reverse complement strand
GTAGGGAAATTAACCCTATTTAGTTCTCATCCATGGAAATAAATATACATATTTACATAAATATAAATATTCATTTTCATGTATCTATAGTTCCAAAAGAAAACTAAGCCCGATTTTCCTCAACAAGTTCTGTGAAAATTGTGTTAATGTAATTATTCAGAGGTATTTTAATGAATGCTTGTGTGTATTTATATATTATATATCTAATGGTATTTAAAACATGAAACAGTTTATTTTTTTATAAATTTATTTTATTTATTTATTTATTTATTTTTGGCTGCGTTGTGTCTTCATTGCTGCACGCAGGCTTTCTCTAGTTGCGGAGAGTGAGAGCTACTCTTTGTTGCGGTGCGAGGGCCTCTCATTGCGGTGGCTTCTCTTGTTGCGGAGCATGGGCTCCAGGCACATGGGCTTCAGTAGTTGTGGAACACAGGCTCAGTAGTTGTGGCCCACGGGCTCTGGAGCGCAGACTCAGTAGCTGTGGCACATGGGCTTAGTTGCTCCACGACATGTGGGATCTTCCCGGACCAGGGCTGGAACCCGTGTCCCCTGCATTGGCAGGCGGATTCTTAACCACTGAGTCACCAGGGAAGCCCCAGAGTTTACTTTCTTAGTTTAGGAAAATACTTATTAGTTGTGATGAGAAAGTGACTAGAAAAATGATCCTGGTTTTCTTCAAAGAAAAATGGACATAGAAAAATGTCAATCAACAGTATGCAGTAATATTAAGCCCTGGTGTATTGTACATGATGGCATGTATATTTAGTTGGCATCTTGCTATTTATGGAAATGTTTATTTATGTAGTTTTACATAATGCAGAAACACATGTTATATAGAAACTTACATCAAATGAGTGAAACAGACTTCATGTGATAGATAAGGGTTTGGAGGTCTTACAGAAATAAACATAAAAGAAGAGATGAATAGGGACATGACCAATGATCAGTTTAGACCTAAGAGCGATAACCCCAGTGCAGGTTCCTAAAAGTACGAATATTCTGTTAGGTTTCCTTATTGATGTGTTACCCTTCACATTCACTAACTCCACTGGAAATTGATGTTTAAATTGCCTACTTGGTTTTTTCTTAGTTTTCATATCAGTGTTAATGCTCTAATATATTCTAATAGAATTCTTACATCTACATATGAAGTAAATAAGGAAGTGCCTCAGTCAATCAATTATATATATTGGATATGAGTTATTCTTGTTTCAGTGATTATAAAAGGAACAAAAATAATCCCATTCATTTTTAGGAGGGACACAGTAATAGAAGTATCACAAACACATTACTGCATACACTTGTAGAATGTAGTCTCATAAATGATCACAGATTTTTAATATCCTGATTGTGTAGTCTGAACAGTTGTGTAATCTGAAAAAACAAAGTGCATCAACTGTGAACTCAATCCTTTTCCCTTTTACAAATGACAAAAGGAAATAAATTTAGGAATTTAATAAGCAAAAAATCTCATTTTCAGAATGTCAAGTTGAAGAGTGTGTGGGCCTTAGAGAAATAGAACAACCCTAATGTCGAGACTATAGGGGACATAGATACAAGTGACAAGTTGCAGATAACATTGCTTCCCAGTTTTTGAATGTGTCAGTAAGTAAAACAGTGACGTCTAAGCAGATTATTAGTGTAATTATTTCTTAGCTTAAAAAAAATAACATTCTGAATGATAAGCAAATAAACAGACAAAAATGTGTGTAAAATATTTATTGTTGACTCAAAAGCTTCATGGTAGGCAGGAAACTCAATGGTATTATAGTACCAATCCCCTTGATTGCTTGGTTTTCCTTTACAGAATTTTAAGTAGGGGCCACCCAGTCTCTACTTAAATACTTCTATTGATGGAAAGTATATGAGCTTCCAAATCAGTCCAGTTGGTCTTTTAATGAAAATTCATGTTAAGATACTATTAAGATTTCTCAGACACAAATATGAATGCTCGTGTAGGTTTTGGGACCATCACTTCTCTACCATTTAAAGTCTAATGGCAGATTTTCCACCTGCTGCAGGTCTTATTATCATGCTTCAGAAAAGATTTTTAGAAAAATAAATAGACAGGCCTGAAGTTCTGAGATTTTCCTTAATGGTATTGTTGCTATAGTTACAGCTGAAATGTTATATAAAGAAAATTACTTATTGATCGAAAAATGCTGAGTAGCACAGCAGCATCCGTTTTTGGGGGTTTTTACTGCCTTCATTTCCTACTCTGCTCTTAAGATTAATGGATTTTTGGAGTGTTGTTTTGAAGCCCTGGTGATTTGATGTTAAAATAAATGCATTTTTTTAACGTGTACTAGCTGGCAACTGGATATATTCTAATATGTTATGATCAACATGGAGCTAATTTTTATACACTTCATTTATCAGAATTGTTCCTACTTGGAGATGAATTTTGATATCCTGGATATTAACATTAAAGTACTAAAAAATGTGATTGTCTCATAGTATAGACTCTTCTGAATTTATTTAAATCATTTAATAATAATATAGAAGAAATGTAAACTTTTAATATGTTTGTACCATTAGGAGATATTTACAGTATACTGAAAATAAAATATATTTTTAAAACACAGAAAAACAAATGGAAATGGCCTGAGAGCATCCATAATAATGACTAGTATATTTTTTAAAAAGCCTCCATAAGATCTGTATTTTCTATTTTTCTATGTAATAAACTCAGTAATATAATATAAATGCCTTCAGTTTATATATGTAATATACAGTACATTAGATATAATATATATTCATTTTCTGATTGTCTCACTGTCTTTATAAGGAAATGCTTCAAAGATAAAACTGTAACTCACTTTATATTTAACCTTAAGGCAAAATACGAATAGTCATGTGTGTCACAACTGTAACTATTATAGAAAGAGTTTTCAGCTAGTAAAAGTCATATATGGCAGTGATATATTATGCATTGAATTTTAAGAGAATTTAAGAAATCTTGCTTAATTCTCCAGATTGCTGCTGAACTAGGAACATTATGACTATTTAATAATGTTGTGTCTAATAGTATTGCGGCTGTTGAGGAACTAAGAGTGGAGATACATTTCTTTGGACCCAGAAATATAATACTTCTTAAGTTAGGCTCCTGAACAGTGATACAAAAATCTTTGGGATTATTTTTGATAAAAAAGGTAAAAATAATTGTGAACCACAGATTTTTACATCATCTTATGTGGTTATAGAGTATTTCCCAAATTGTCTTTTGTGAATAAAATTTTTCTAGTAATTGTGTCTATAATTAATGATGATGTGGTAATGGTGATGGCCTATATTGTCCTGAATGAACTTTCTTGAAAATTCATTTTTACTTTCTCCACTTTGTCAAAATTTGATCAATTTTACTTTTCTCCTTCCTACTTTTGATTTTACCCTAGCCTCTGCCTTTTCCTGTCTTTTCTCTTAATAAACAAAATTTAATTTTATATGTTTAAAGAAATACAAAATTTTGATGCTACTATAGTGTTCTTTCCCTTTCACTCCTTTTTGATTTTATAATTTCCTCTACTTGCTGAATTTGTTGGTGGTCTAATTTTGGTTCTAGGGCTGCAGAAAGAAGAGACACACATATGAGACCACCAATTCAGTATTTCTGATTGGTGAGAAAATACTCTTATGTGCTTTATAACTTATCAAATTCCTTATGTTCTAAATGGATTCATCAGATAACCCTTTTAAATCCATTCCATCGTCCTTAATTTTTTCGCTGCATATTATACTTATTTCTAACCCTTGTCTTCTTTCTTCTACTCGAGTGTGAGTTCATGATCAAATAAGCCTTGCACGTATAATTTCCCAAGAGTATATGTAATCCATAGCTATAAATAGACTAGAGATATACAGATTAGATGCATAAGTGAATGCTGTTATAATTATTTGACATGATAGTAACATGAGTTTCCAAATTAATTTTGGTGACAAAGTGTAAAGTCAAAAAAAATTAAGCTTGGCCTTATAATCTTCTTCAAAACGCAAATCAGTCATGTAACCAAGAGACCAAGTGTAGCAACATCATGTTAAAAATAATTACAGGATAGTACTGATTAAAGATAATAGGTTTAGGGAATTCCCTGGCGGTCCAGTGGTTAGGACTCCTTGCTTTCACTGACAGGGCCCTGGGTTCCGTCTCTCGTTGGGGAGCTAAGATCCCACAAGCTGCAGGGCGCGGCCAAAAAAAAAAGATACATTTAACTGAATCAGGATGCGAATTTAAGCAAAACATGAATTTGAACTAGCCAATGAGGCTCTCAACGTAAGGTCCTTTTTCTCTTAGACTGACGCTATTGCCTTCTGTTTGCTTTTAGTAGTGGGTGGGTTATCACTGCTTGTAGGTTTATCAAACATTATTTTAAATCAGGAAAATGGAGCATTTTATGTGACATAGTAGATTAAATAGAGTATACTCTTTATCCTCTTACCTAAATTTTCAAATGTATGAAAATAATGAGTATACTCCCTTGAAATAATCACTACATTTATTTTCTCAACACATTTTCCTTTTAACAAGAGCTGTGTACCACTGTGGCATCATATGCTATAAGTAGCAAGAGACAACAACTTTGTAAGTATAATTTGTCCCTAAAACTCAGATAAAGTAATCACATTTTTATAATTGACAAGAATTTCCGGTGGGATGAAACCTTTATTTCTGGTATATTAAAAACTTCCTAACTTATTTACATTCAGACCTGCCCTGACAGGAATGCATAGCACACACCTACATTTGGTTTTTAGAGTCCATGTGACAAAACAGCACAATGACACAGCTATTTGTGTCTGTTTTTGTTTTTTAAAATGTCAGTCTCTGAATGAAAATATCCTAAGATGTGGCCCCACCAAGTAAAGTTTTATAAAACCACAGGACAAGTTAAGATTGATTTTCTGTAGGTATTATGGAAGTACCTCCTCTAGGGACTATTCAGCACAAGGGCTGGAGCTTTTAGAATTTGACATAGGGATCAAATCAGTTTCTTTCCCACGACTCTGTATAAAGTTACTATATAGAGAAGCCACAGTTCACTTTTTTGCTGCTTAGACATGAAATCAAGAAGAGAATTGGTATTGGATGATCATAACACAAAAAGCAAATGAACCCGTAATACATACTAATGTTTTATAGACAACATTTTACTGAAATTAAATAACTGACTTGGGTCTTTACTCTTTTAGATCACCAAGTAAGAATTATAACAGCTTACAGATTGCAAAACAGTCATTAGTATTAAGCAACATTTTTTACGTCTTTAAAGAAATTGGAAAGCTGAAGTAAGAAATGAATCTCAGATGTCCAATAATATTTTAGAACAATAAATGATTTTTGTCTCTAAATAATTAAAGTTGTGCTACTGGAAAGAATGATCCAATATGAAAAGCAGTTTGAAATTGAACTTCTCAGAAGACAGTACAACATATGAACACGATATTATTTGCATGACTCTCCAACCATGCGCTTTAGAGAAGAGGTACTCATTAAATTGTAACAATTAGAAGCTACATGTATAGTCTTTATTTCTTACATTTTAATAGGTATGATGTAAGAAAAAGCACAACATAACAACAATAAGGGGGGAATTCTGCAATATTATTGGTCTAACAATCTCTCTCCCATGTGATTATTTATATGTATTATGAGAGGGTTGTTCTCAGTCTTTAGTTTGCAAAAAAAATTAACCAACAGGTTATTAAAAAGGCAGATCCTCCCTCTCCTATCCCAGGATTCTGATAAACTTGTTTTGGTGTAGTTCCTAGAATTTGCATGTCTGGGGACAACCGCAGGTGATTTGGTGCAGGTGGCCCATAGATTACACTTAGAGGTATAAGGAAGTGTTTTAATTAGCAATTGAGAAAACTCTGGGGAAAAAGCATATCAGACAGTTTTAACCTGTGAATGCTTTTTGACACAATTGCATGAGAAATGTGACTATTATTAAGAATGACATTATTTTTTAATCTTAAATTAGATGGAGAATTATGCACAAGTGATTCTTGAAAACTCTACATGTGCCTTGTAAAAGTTCTGCTCTGGTAGATAGAACTACATTTGATCCAAGTCAAGAGACAGGAGATTATAGGCTAAGTCCTAAAAAAAACTTATGATTAATTGGCTGTTAAAATTACTATGAAATTTAATAGTTTTTGAATGGAAACACTGATTTTGAAGGCACGAGGCTTAAAAATAGTTGTATTTGGAACAAATTCAGATTTTTTTTAACCAAAAAATTGATATTCCCCTGGGTCTATCTTTGATGCGTTTTTTTCTTTTTTTTATGGTGAGGTGAGTTAATTGCTGATCTCTAAGGACTCCTGTTTTTAGATTTCAAATAGTCTTTTTGCAGTCTTCTTTAAAAGTCACCGTTTCATTGATCCAGAAAACAACGACCCACCTTCTCCATATACAAAAAAGCAGCTAGAAATTGCCAAGTGCTAACCTTGGTAAATGCACCAAAACAGATGTATGTAATATAGTTAATCTTTTAATTTCTATTTTATCTGCAGATTCAGGAATGGCTTTGTTTAAATTGCCAAACCCAGAGAGCAATATCAGGACAGCTTGGAGACATGGGCAAAATGCCACCTACACAGACAGGATCAAAAGCCTCTCCTATGCCTGTCCCTACAGAACAACCGTCTCAGAAAATAGCAATGCCTGCCCAAGTAAAAGTGAAAAAGAGGGAACAAGAAGAAAAAACTGAAGGTGAAAAAATCATTCCAGAAGAAGTGAAAGAAACACCTTCAGTTGAAAAAATTCCCCCTAAGGGAACCACAGATCAAATCCAGGAGGAGAGTAAAGTAGAGAAAGACAAAACTTCAGCCCCTCAAGAAAAGAAGCCAACCCCTGAAGACAGAAAGCCACTCCTAGAAGACAGAAAGCCAACCCGTAAAGACAAAAGGCCAGCTCTTGAAGACAAAAAGCTAACCCGTAAAGACAAAAGGCCAGCTCTTGAAGACAAAAAGTTACCCCCAGGAGCAAAAACATCAGCTCTAGAGGAGGAACAGAAATATGACTTACTTAAAACTCAAGTACAGATTGCTGAAGAAAAACCTGAAGGCAGAGTGGCTCCAGAGGCAGTGCAAGAAAAGAAACAACCACTGACCAAGATGGAAGATTTACCATCTGGCGCACCTCAGAGTTTGTCTAAGAAAGATGATGGGATGACTCAAGAGATAAAAGAACAGCCACAGGCAGCATGCCCGGCAAAGCCTGATCAGATGGAACCTAGGAAGGAAAAAACAGTAAGTTATGTTTTTTTTCCTAACTTTGCAGATTTACACCTATAATTTACTGATGTCCACCTAAGTACACTGAGTGCTTAATGGTAATTTTGTAAGTGAAAGCCTTCAATTAATAGCGTTTTCAGAAAAATGTAACAGTTGTTTGCTAAAACGATGAACTTTGGCTTTCTGACAGCTTAACCTAATTTAAATAAAGCATAGATATAACATTTATTAGCTTTTATGCCTATCACATAATTTATAAAAATCTATGGAGTGATAAAGAAGGGTTTCTTACAATTTTATTTTATTTTATTTTTTTAAATATTTATTTATTTGGTTGTGCTGAGTGTTAGTTGTGGCAGGCAGGCTCCTCAGTTGCGGCAGGTGGGCTCCTTAGTTGTGTTATGTGAACTCTTAGTTGCAGCATGCATATGGGATCTGTTCCCTGACCAGGGATCGAAACCGGGCCCCCTGCATTGGGACCGTGGAGTCCTATCCACTGCACCACCAGGGAAGCCCTCTTATAATTTTAAATGATTGCTTTTTCCTTCCGCTATGAACGTAAAATCAGTATCCTCCTTTAACATAAAATAATCTTTGTCTTGGAATTTCTGTTTACTTAGCCTCTTGGGTAAGCAAGACTCAAGTTTCTTCTCACATGAAAGCTTTTTAAGGTGTGGTCAACCATAAAATGATTAAATAATTGTGATTTTAAAAAAAGTATGGCTAAAATTCAGGAGAAACATTTTTTTAAAGTTTAGTTTAGTATTTAGTGTGAAATCAGTATAATATATTTTGTTCAGTTTTATTCAGTGTGTTTAATATTGGAGGGTTATTTATAATCCAAGCATCATCTGGAATATATATTATTCTTTATATATTTTCTTTTTCTTTAGTGGAAACTTTTAAGGGTACCTCATCTTAACCTATATTTGCACGGGCAATAGTACCATTTTTAGAGGAGCTCTGAACTCTTTTTAGAGCTTCAAGAGATCTTATGTCAGGCTGAATAATTTTAATTCACAGATGGCAGCAATGACTTGCAGGAAAACGAAATGATTCATTGGTATTAAAACTTAATATTAGAATTCTAACTAGAAATTTTAGTCCATCCCAACCCTGGTTCAGTTGTTGTTTTGTTTACAGTTTTAACACGTGGTTACTAGACTGTCTCTGGTATATAAGACATCACTCATTAAATAAATCCTGATCTTCCTTTGTTATATGAGTTTATCCAAGTCAGAGAAAGCAGATGCCTGTGTATTCTCCATTCTAATGGCTGGATCTAGCTACCCCGCCGCCACCACCTGCTGCTTCTCCCAGTTAACCACCTTGCAGGACTTGATGCGTTTTACCATTTCTCTCTTTGTGAAGCTTCATGACTCTTCCCTTTTTGTTCTATTCTTGTCTTTCTGATCACCCCTTATGAGTTCTACTTTGATTATCTCTATTACTTTCTCTTTTCCGATCGGTTCTTCTTTGAACTCTGTCTTCTTTCCTCTTAGGGGAGCCACATGAACATTTCCTAAATCTCCTTGTGCACCTTCTGCCCCTCTTGAGTGTTAGACCTACATTTTCAAATACTGAGTAGATCATTCCACTTCAGAAACTCACTGTAAACTGGAACTCAGTGTTCAAATCATATCCAACTCTCTATAGAAGCAGTTTCTGCTTAGCTCCTATTCCTAAGGACAGTATCCTAACGGCCTTCGTGACCTTTTACCAACGATTTGGGTAATCTAATTACTAGTCACTAGGCCTTCTCTTTTTCCCTTCTCCAGTATATAGTTATCAGATAATTATTTTCCAGAGTTCAGATAATTTAACTCTATCACTCAGATATTTCTAATGATTTTCTATTGTTTGTTAAATATAATCAAAACAAGAAGTATCCAAATATTTTGTTAATGTACTACATTTTATTTCATTTTACAAATGTGTCACTTTTTTATCATTTCCTTTTACCACTACTTTTTCTTTTAACGACTTCAATATGTGTATATATATTTATTTCTAAATTAAATCTATGCACTATTACTAACATATTATTTGCAATATAAACATTCACAGAAATGTGTAAGTCAGTGAAATAAGCTAAAATCACTGTTTTTATTATATTTATTTAAATATATACATTTGATCACAGTAAAATATGATTAATAATAGCATTTTAGAAAGAGCTTTGATTGACTGTGCTTCAGTGTTTGAAAATCTTGTTCTAAAATTTTATGATAGAGTTCTTTGAAATTCAGCTTAAGTTTATTTTGATATTTTGACTTTTAGTTTTAATGACGCTCCATAACAAGAAAGCTAATCCACAGGATATACCAGAAATGAGAGAAGTGTATCAAAGGTTGTACTTGCCAAATCTTGCTACCTGTTTTCTAAGTTTGGAATTGAAAACTTTTAACTTGTGGAAATTCCAGAAATAAATGTTAATCTAACGTGATACCAATCATTTCCTCTTGCTAACTATCACAAAATGTGGTGTTTTAAAATATGTTTTTTTTTTTTTTTTTTTTTTTTTTTTTTAAAGTGGCCCCGGGCCTTTTCTCCGTTTGCTCTCTGGGGTTTTTTTGGGGTTTTTTTTTTTGCGGTACGCGGGCCTCTCACTGTTGTGGCCTCTCCCATTGCGGAGCACAGGCTCCGGACGCACAGGCTCAGCGGCCATGGCTCACGGGCCCAGCCGCTCCGCGGCACGCGGGATCCTCCCGGACCGGGGCACGAACCCACATCCCCTGCATCGGCAGGCAGACTCTCAACCACTGCGCCACCAGGGAAGCCCTAAAATATGTTTTTTTAACAAATGACTTTAAAACCCACTGCAGTTCTTCATCTGCAATGTTTATAAAAAGATTAAAGTATTCTGTTTAAAGTTTGTCTGAAAAGGCAGACATGACAGCTTTTTAAAATGATATGTCATTTTATGTAGCATAATTACATGATGACTTCCAATTATCCATCTCCATTACTGGCTTACTTGTAACAGGCGCAGTAAATGAATTTCACATGCACTGCTATCTATGTAACTTTACCATTTTAAAAAACGAATTCCAATTAAAAGAGCCACTTCTCAGAATTTAAAATACAGTTTTTTCATTTAAAAAAATATATATACCTTTTTAAGCAAATCACTGAATATTGAGCCATTGGGTGGCTCACAGTATTAATCCTTTAAGTATTTTATTATTGAAACAGAACTAGTGAATATTATAAACTGAGCATGTTAGAAATATCTGCATGTTGCTTTTATTATTACCAAACCTTTTGCTACTTACTTTGTTCTAATGATTTTCCCCCGAACCTTCCACAGTTCGTTCTTTCTTTCCAACAATATTGGCTGACAAAGAAATGTAGTTTAATTTGTCACCATATTGTTTCCATGGCAGAAAAATCAAGTTTCCCCAAATGTTATGTGACTTTTTTGTCTTTTACTGTTAAATAAGACAGCTCCAAAGACGATTTTAAGTGTTTATTTCAATTCATTGAAAATGTATGAAGTACTGGAATATTTATTTGCCAAAAATTCTAGAAGTTTGTGATAGTGTCTTAGGATGACTTGCTATAAATAGCCTAAGAACATTATGTGTTTAGTCAAGGTTTGTTATTAGCAATAACATATGTAAGACAGATATCAAATGGTTTTCCTGGTAATGTCAAACTTTTTTGGCCAGTTTTGTGTCAGTTTTCTTTATTAATGTGTTTGTGTATGTCTTGCATTATTACTATTAACTTTGACACATGATTTTTTGGCAAGAATATTTTGTCTACCACTTACCTATTATAGGAACGTTGGTTTGGTTGGTTATATCTGTTTTAAAGAGGGGGAAACTAAATTTGTTGTGCCCAAGATCCCATGGCTGGGAAGCAGCGAAGCTAAGATTATAGTCAAACCACCAAACCAACCAAACCTTCAATGTAAAGGTGAGCAATAAAGTGACTGCCCTTGCTATAAATTTTTACAGTGTAATTCCCAGTTTCCTCCCAGGAGTCTTCATAGAATATCTGACCAACTGACATAAGAAGTAAAAGAATACTGATGTCAATCTATTTATTAAATATTAGTAAAATGTAATTTCTATTTGGGTTTAAAAATACAAAAAAATCCTGAATACTTCCTAAAAATATTTACATTTTGCACACCTGCCCAGGATTCTGTACCCCACCACCGAGACTTCTGTCTAAATAGCTAGCTTGGCTTTCTCAGCGCTCTGGACTCTGGTTCCACTATAACTTTCAAGCAACCTAGTATTCCCCATGAGTGAGAGGTAGAAAACCAGCCGCGCATGCCTTTGTACGATTCCCGAAGGTGGCTTATGCTTTCTGCCTCCTGGATCTGCAGTCAGTCCTTCTCTGTGCACTGCCACTGCATCCTATCAGAAAAACCCCACCTGGACCTCTGGGCCACTTTTCTCCCTGGTGGCAGTCACTTCTACTGCTGAACACCCTATGCTGAGTAGTTTTAGATTACTTTTTGTTTGAAATCAAAATAATATTCAATTTATCTCTTACTGTGTTCTGGGCATTGTGTTGGTTATGTTATCATTTAATCCACACAGCTTGTTGTTGAGGTAAATATTATATCTGTTTTAAAGAGGGGGAAACTAAATTTGTTGTGCCCAAGATCACATGGCTGGGAAGCAGCAAAGCTAAGATTATAGTTCTGTTCTGCTTATAAAGTCTGGGCTCCTAAACACTGCACAGAATGCTTCTTCCCTGTGACACTTTTAGGATGCTGCCTTTTTATTATTTTAAGTATTCATCTCCCTTAGCAGCTTCCAGTTTGTGTGATTTTTTACTTTGTTTATACATTTATATTATTTTATTTATTCATTTATTTGTCATTTGTGTCAGTCATATTGTTATAGTATACTGTTTACATTTCTTTATTGCCACATCATTTTGTCTCTCCACTCATTCCTGTCTTTCAAAATGTGTTAGTTGAATGGAATTAAAATTTATCCTGAAATATAATAAATATTTTGAAATGTACATTCTCCTTTTGTAGTTTAATATTTTAAAATTGTATGTTGCTACAGAATTCTCTTTCTACCTATACACTTAAACAGAATACTGCTTGTCTATATTTGATATACTACATTGAAACGTTATAGCTCTCTTGATTAAAAAAAAAATTTGAACATCCTTTAGCATAAACTTTTATTTATGGTTAAAATGACCCCGGGTTAGTATTCAACTTATATATAGCCATGGTATCTAAAGGCAGCGTAATTGTATAGGATGGAAAATGATGAGGTTTTCTGAAGTGAAAAGGATTCCCATGTATGTGGGACTATCCAGTTTTTATCTCCAGACCCAGTGAATTTATGGATTTAATCTTGTTTACAGTGCTTGGAACACTCAGACTAACAATCCATTTTGACCCGAACATTGTATAAATGATTAAAGATTATTCATCTGTTGTTTTACTTCGGCCCATTAATATAAATTACTTGGGAGACATTAGGCAAAAACTTAATATTGCCTCCTTTCTTTGTTCAGTCTTATATTTAACCAAGAATTCAGTTCATAACCCCAATGCTAGTCTTTAAAAACATTCTGTTTTCCTTCAACCTGGAAGGCTAGAAGTTTCAAAATCTGTGAAAGGGGCAGAACTAAGCTTGGCAGTACAGAAGTGTCTTGGTACTAGAGAAGGCCTCAAGATATGACACCATGGGAAGGTTTCAAGTGGGTCTCAATTCATCACTGCCTCTCTCTGACTGGTCTTCAGGTCAGTAAATGGCAGTGGAATATTGGAAAGAAAAGAATTCTGTGCTTTCTGCTTCGGGTTAGTAAGTAAAAAATATGAATCTTGGTTTCTGAAAATTTTGAAGATTTGTTTCATATACACAGACTAGAAAGGCTCAAGTACCATAATTCTGTACATAGAGAAGACTGCAATATATACAAAAAAATAAAAGTCAGTGTAATAGAGTTGAATGCTTAATGTACTTAGGAAAGTACAAGGAAAATGTGTTCCTCAGGGGAAATGTGTTCCTGAAAAATAACATTGCTTTTTTTTTTTTTTAAAGTGCTTAAATCATGGATCTTTCCACTCACTGCCTCAATCTAAGATGACAAACAAAATTCTCATGCAAGGGGTCTAGGCCTGTAATTTTATTCTTATGTAATAATTTTGGAGGTCATTCTAGGTTGTATTTGGACTACATGTAAAAAATTAAATGGATAATTAATTCCAACTCCTGTCTATTCAAATGAAGAAAATAATGCATAAATGAGAAAATTCAGTGATATTTAAACACATATGTATATATGTATTATTTATGTAATCTACGCATGTACTTTAGGAAGAATCATTTGACTCTATTTTATTAAATCTTAATATGTTACTAAATAGCTTAATATTTTTCTCAGAAATAAGCATACAACTACACATTTTTTTTAATTTAACATCTTTATTGGAGTATAATTGCTTTGCAATGTTGTGTTAGTTTCTGCTGTATAACAAAGTGAATCAGCCCTATGTATACACATATCCCCATATCTCTTCCCTCTTGCGTCTCCCTCCCTCCACCCTCCCTATCCCACCCCTCTAGGTGGTCACAAAGCACTGAGCTGATGTCCCTGTGCTATGCGGCTGCTTCCCACTAGCTATCTATTTCACCTCTGGTAGTGTATATATGTCCATGCCACTCTCTCACTTCAACCCAGCTTACCCTTCCCCCTCCCCGTGTCCTCAAGTCCATTCTCTACCTCTACGTGTTTACTCCTGTCCTACCCCTTTTTATTTTTTTTTATTCTTAGATTCCATGTGTATGCAACTGCATATTTTTGAGGCAACTGAGAGAAAACTGCCAATCTTTTAGTCCTAGGGAGTTAGAAATTTGAAAGAATATAAGCCTCCCTCACATGGATCCTGTGATTAAAGTCGTCTAGGTTACAGTACTTCAGATATCCATTTGAAGTTTGAATAGCGAAAACCAGACCCAACTTAGATGCTGTGTTTTACATTCTTCTCAGTGCCAGCTACTCTTTCTTGTTTGATCAAATTCTTCCCTCGTTAAGGAATGTTATTCAATAAAGCAAGGGTTTGTGATGTTAAATCTATGAGAGACCAGTTAACCTGCATGGGAACAAATTGCACTAGAACTTTCACCCAGATATCTCACAAATGAGAGTGGAGAGCTGCAGAAAGGGTAAATGGATGGACACATGCTCAGTATGCTAATCTCTGTATATGAAGAAAAGCTTTTTTTTTTTTTTTTTTTTTAATTTTAGCAGCAGCAGGTGAAAAGAGGAATGTGTAGGTATCTTAAAGAGGTAAAAGGGCTAGTTGGTATATGATCTGATAGTTAGCAAGCTAACAGTAATGAAGTAGAAGGTCACTCACCTCTGTCAGGGGAATTTATACCCATGGTAGTTAGTATGAGAAAAATTGACATTTTGAATTTTTTCAATATCTCATGGTACAATAAGTACATGACCTTCTAAACAGTTCAGCCAGATGCCTTTGGTCCCCTAACTTTATTTCCTTATTAACCACTCCAAACACTATATCTTAGACCCACAAACCTGTAGGGCAACATCTTTGCAGACTTTTGCCACCTTATAATATGGAGAGGAAGTCATTTAGGTGAAAAATCATCACAGCATCATCATAGGTAAATGATGATTGAATCCCGTGAGGAGGAGAGGAAAGAGACCAGGAAGAAAGTGGCAAGAGGGAGAAGTGGGTAGAACATAGCACTGAGAAAAGAAGGAAAGCATGAACACATCCAGAAGGGCACATAAGGGGGATTGTAGGGTAGGGATTTTGATGTTTATGCGTCTGAGTCTTCTGTCTAGTGTACCTTAATTTTCTTTGTTACATTATGTATGTCTGATCCTAATCTTATTTTTGTAAAATGTCAGTAGAACCTTCAGAGTTCATTGTATACAGTTATAATTTATTCTTTATTATACTCAATGAATTGTTATGTGTAACCACAGTTGCATTTCCTCCTTATATGTTTAATTTTATTACATTGTTATGTTTTATAATATGTGCAGACTCAAAGAACACAAATGACACCATCAAAATTTGATTATGAAAGATCATTTTCTTGACCTTTTTTCCACAAGAAGCTTAGGTACCCCACCCCTGTGGTTACGGTATTTACTGTGATTTAGTGAAGGGTGGGAAGGCAGACAAGGAAAGGCATAGAAAGCATACTGGACTCAAAATATTGTGCTGGTATTGTGTGGGATGTGAGGTGGTGGAAATATCCCTCCGCTGAGACCATCCAGAAGGATTTTATGAGAACACTGCTTTACCTGTTTTTTTTTTCTTGTGTGTAGTAGCTCTTAAGAGAAACAAACCAGTTAGTTGCCTGCTTGTCAACCCAACTACTATAGTCTCACAACAGCAGATAAGTAATCCTTTTCTGGAAAGACATCTGAAATGGTCTAGGAAAGTTAATTCTTAGTAAACCAAAGAGTATTCATTGCTTTTGCATGACAGTTGTAAAGAATGTATCAGACTGTCTTTCTGAATTGCCATGTTGTAAATTCAGCAAAAAGCATTTTACCATATAATGTGCATTTTACCCTATATGCTCGAGATACATCCTTAGCCATACACAATGAAGACAGATATTGAGATGGAAATGAATGTAAAATGAGTATCAACCCAACAACTTTTATATTTGAGGATGAGGGGAAGGGGAAGGAGGAAGAGAAAAAGAATGTAAGAAAAAAGTAGGGAAGGAACAAGGTAGGAAAGAAGGAAGAAAGAGGTGTTTGCATGGTATTTGTTTTTTGTGCGACCTGACATCTGTTCATTCAAGCTGTGGATAGGTAGGAGAAACCCATGGCCATACACCCACTGAAAATATCAAGAATGGTTAGTTCAAGATACATACTTAGTAGAATCCAGGTGGCCTCATAGGCCAGGGTCAGATAGAGCATGTCCTCCTGCAACTCTTCCTCTGACCTCTTCATTCCATAGGGCTGTGGGGTTATTTTGACACTCTGTAAAACATGGAAACCTACTGGATCACTTGGGTTTCATTTTGCCCATAGGTATTTTTAATTTGGATTTACGCAAAAAAGTCTCTGTTTCATACTTTCGCTTAAGGCCTCTCTGATTCTTAAAGCAAACTGCTGGCATGGCCTCAGCACAGCCCAAAGAAAGCAGTTGTTTAAGACTGTGATGTGTCTCTGAAGTGTCCCAGCTCCCTGGAAAGCCCCTGTTCACATTCACAACTTAGTTATTGTGCTGGTTGAGGGGAGCTGACTTTGAAATAGTGTGAAGGTAAAATGCTAAGTATTTTAAAATCCGAAGACATTTATAAGAAATTTATTAAATTTCTTTGAGATGGGCTGCTGAAGATAAATGTGATTTAACAACTCTAGAAAAATACTAACTGGATATTTCTCTTTTTCTAAAACCTTGAGTCAGACCAATTATGTCATAGCTTCTTCAAAGTTTACGCTCTCTAAACATTCATTTCAAGTGATACAGAATAATAATATTAACAGTCATACCAAATAAGATACAGTGTTTTACATCTTTCAAAGTGTACTTAAAAGGCAGTGCCTTGTTCGAATCTCTCTCCAAAAAAAAAAAAAAAAAAGTCCTTTGCGGTAGGTGAGATGAGTGTCATACTGTGGCCATGTTACCTACTTGTTTCTGTTAAGTAAGTTTTTCAATATCCCATGCTACTTGGAGGCAAGTACAGTGCCCGTCCTCTGATTCTTTGTTTGCCTGTCCTCATAATCCAAAAGTATTAATTATGTTCATGGAAACTTACTAAAATTTTTCTTCTTCCATTTGATCTCTTTCCCAAAGTAAATGTACCGAGAAAGATAATCATGTTTTTGAAGAAAAATGGTATTGAGATGTAAAAGGATACAACATTGATGAAATAAAATCAATTGTGATTGAGAATAGATATTTAATTATACTTAAGTTAAATGAAAACTAACCTTTATATGTATCAACCACTTTTATTTTTTGTGCTCAAAGATTTTTTTAAAAAAAATACTGTTATATAGTTGAAAAAATTCCTATAATTATTCCTCAGTTTGTAATAGTTATTTGAGAATAATGGAGAGGCCATGTTATTAGTTTAACCATGTTAAGTTTTCCTGTATCTTTTCCTTCCTGCCAGGAAAAGGAAGATGACAAATCAGACACTTCAAGTATTCAGCAGCCAAAAAGCCCACAAGGTCTGAGTGACACAGGATATTCTTCTGACGGAATATCAAGTTCGCTTGGTGAAATTCCAAGTCTTATTCCCAGTGATGAAAAGGATTTGCTCAAGGGACTCAAAAAGGACTCCTTTTCACAAGAAAGCAGCCCATCCAGCCCCTCAGATTTGGCTAAGTTAGAAAGTATGGTCCTATCCCTTTTGGAAGCTCAGGCAAGTACACTTGAAGAAAAGTCAGAAAAGAAAACAGAACCCCACGAGGTTTCTCCTGAGCAGCCTAAGGACCAACAGAAAACTCAGAGTTTAGCTGAAACACTGGGATCTACAGTTTCAGAGGAGCTTAAAGAGAGTCAAGAAGAAAAAGACACTGTTAAGAAAGAGAGCCAACAAGACATCCCTTCCAGAAAGGACCATGAAGAAAAGTCTGAATTTGTTGATGAGTTGCCTACAAGAAGACAGCCTTATGATTCAATTGAAGACAGTAGCGAAAGTGAAAACTCACCTGTTCCACAAAGAAAACGGAGAACTAGTGTTGGTTCATCAAGCAGCGATGAATATAAACATGAAGATAGTCAAGGATCAGGTGAAGAGGAAGACTTCATTCGAAAGCAAATCATAGAAATGAGTGCTGATGAAGATGCTTCAGGTTCTGAAGATGATGAGTTCATTAGGAACCAGCTCAAAGAGATTAGTAGTAGTATTGAAAGCCAGAAGAAGGAAGAAGCCAAAGGGAAGGGAAGAGGAACAGCAGGGAAACACAGGCGACTGACACGAAAAAGTAGTGCAAGCTTTGATGATGATGCAGGGAGACGCCATTCGTGGCATGATGAAGACGATGAGACCTTTGATGAAAGTCCTGAACTTAAATACAGAGAAACTAAAAGTCAGGAGAGTGAAGAACTTGTAGTTGCCGGAGGAGGAGGGCTACGTCGATTCAAAACGATTGAACTCAATAGCACAATCGCAGATAAATACTCTGCAGAGTCATCACAGAAAAAAACAGCTTTGTACTTTGATGAAGAGCCAGAATTAGAAATGGAAAGCTTGACAGACTCTCCGGAAGATCGGTCAAGGGGGGAAGGATCTTCTAGTCTTCATGCTTCCAGCTTCACTCCTGGCACATCCCCTACATCAGTTTCGTCACTTGATGAGGACAGCGACAGTAGCCCAAGTCACAAAAAAGGAGAGAGCAAACAGCAACGCAAAGCTCGACACAGATCACATGGCCCTCTTTTACCTACGATTGAAGATTCTTCAGAGGAAGAAGAATTGAGAGAGGAAGAAGAATTATTGAAGGAGCAAGAAAAGCAACGGGAATTAGAACAGCAGCAAAGAAAGAGTTCTAGTAAGAAATCAAAGAAAGACAAAGATGAACTTCGAGCTCAGAGAAGGAGGGAAAGACCAAAGACACCACCCAGTAATCTCTCTCCCATTGAAGATGCGTCTCCAACAGAAGAATTACGTCAAGCTGCAGAAATGGAGGAGCTCCATCGATCTTCTTGTTCTGAATATTCACCTAGCATAGAGTCAGACCCAGAAGGCTTTGAAATAAGCCCAGAAAAGATAATCGAAGTACAAAAAGTTTATAAATTGCCCACAGCTGTGTCTTTATACTCACCGACAGATGAGCAATCTATTATGCAGAAAGAAGGTAGCCAAAAGGCATTAAAAAGCGCTGAGGAGATGTATGAAGAAATGATGCATAAAAGCCAGAAATATAAAGCTTTTCCAGCTGCAAGTGAACGAGACGAAATGTTTGAAAAAGAGCCTTTGTACGGTGGGATGTTAATAGAGGATTATATTTATGAATCTTTAGTAGAGGACACATACAATGGTTCCGTTGATGGCAGTCTGCTCACGAGGCAAGAAGAAGAAAATGGATTTTTACAGCAGAGAGGGAGAGAGCAAAAAATAAGACTTCCAGAACAGATTTATGAAGATCCCATGAAGAAAATTACAGACCTTCAGAAAGAGTTTTATGAGCTAGAAAGCTTACATGCTGTTTTGCCTCAAGAAGACATTGTTTCAAGCTCTTTTATCATCCCAGAAAGCCATGAGATTGTGGATCTGGGTAGTATGGTAACTTCTACTAGTGAAGAAAAGCAATTATTAGATGCTGATGCTGCCTATGAAGAACTCATAAAAAGGCGACAGATGCAATTAACACCTGGATCCAGCCCAACCCAGCACCCCATCAGGGATGATATGACAGAGTCTACTGTGGACTTTGACAGGGTGCCTGATGCATCTTTGACATCAAGTGTTCTCTCAGGAGTATCTCTTACAGATTCGACCAGCAGTGCCACACTCTCCATCCCAGATGTTAAAATAACCCAACATTTTTCAACAGAAGAAATTGAGGATGAATATGTGACTGATTATACAAGAGAAATTCAAGAGATAATTGCTCATGAGTCACTGATTTTGACCTACTCTGAGCCTTCAGAAAGTGCTACATCTGCCCCACCCTCTGACACACCCTCTCTCACATCATCTGTTTCTTCAGTTTGTACCACAGATAGCTCCTCGCCCATTAGTACCCTGGATAGCATAACCACAGCTTATACTGAGCCAGTGGACATTATAACTAAATTTGAAGATTCTGAGGAAATTTCTTCAACATATTTCCCCGGCAGCATTATAGACTATCCAGAAGACATATCTTTAGATCGGCCGACTATACCAGATGGAAGAACTAGTGCTGGTCACATTGTGATTTCCTTATCTGATAGGGAACCTTCTCTCATAGAATCTGTAGGAAGTAAACTTGAGGGGCTAATCGCTGACACTATTTCCACTGACTTATCTGTATCTGAAAAAGACCCAGTGAAGAAAGCCAAGAAGGAAACAGGGGATGGAATTATTCTGGAAGTTTTGGAAGCTTACAGAGATACAAGGAAGGAGTCAGAGGCCGAACTAACAAAAATTAGCCTCTCTGAAACTGTGTTTGATCAGACACCTTCTTCTCTAACAGCCCTTCCAATGAAGGAGCAGGTTTCAACTACATGCTTTTTATCTGAAGACGTTTTTGGTCCAGCAAAGCCTGCATCTCAGCTGCCATCTGGCACTCCTTCTATTTCCTGTCTTCCAACTAAAGCTCGTCCATTCCTTCGAAGTTCTTCTTTGGATGCCTCAGCCCAACCTCCTCCCCCACCCCCTCCTCCCCCA
>NW_006769593.1:122737-178458 GCF_000442215.2 Lipotes vexillifer | reverse complement strand
CTCCTCCACCCCCACCTCTTCCTCCACCAACCTCACCTAAACCAACTATTTATCCTAAAAAAAAGGTAATGGTTCCAGCTCCAGTGACTGCGACTACTACAGCTACACCTCTAGTAGATTCTGTTGCTACAGTAGAGACCACAGCTTCTCCAGGAAGTAATGGGTTACCTATAACAAAAATATGTACCACTGTACCTCCTCCTGTCCCCCCTAAGCCATCTTCAGTTCCATCTGGACTTGTATTTACACATAGACCTGAGCCAAGCAAACCTCCAGTTGCCCCTAAACCAGCAGTTCCTGAACCTCCAGTCACTACCACAAAACCAACAGATACGCAGCCCAAACCAACAGGTCTACCTATAACTTCAAATATGACATTAAATTTAGTGACTTCAGCAGATTATAAACTGCCTTCCCCTACCTCTCCGCTTTCCCCTCACTCTAACAAGTCCTCGCCAAGATTTTCCAAGTCCCTCATGGAAACTTATGTGGTTATCACATTGCCATCTGAACCTGGGACTCCTACAGATTCTTCAGGGAGTCAGGTTATTACCAGCTGGCCCTTGGGATCACCCCCCAAAGATCTGATTTCCATTGAGCCAGTATTTTCTGTAGTTCCTCCTATGAAAGCTACAGAAATTTCAAGTTCTTCACAACAGAGCCTGTACATCTCAGGAGCTTTGGAGACATTTTCTGCTATCCCTGTCACAACACTATCTTCATTTCAAGAACCCCCAACTTCAGTTACACAGTTTCTCCCAGCTGAAGTTTCCAAGGCTGAGTTTTCAACAGCCAAAAGTACAATCGCTAGTACTGGTCTCAGCAGTGTCTCTATATCCATTCCTCCAGAGCCTCTTGCTCTAGATCACCTCCATTTAGAGAAGCAGCAGTATAAAGAAAATGTCAAGTTGCAACTTATTGGCGATGCTATTGATCTGCGTACAGTACCCAAAGTAGAAGTTAAAGTAACTGAAAAATGTATGGATCTTTCTGCTTCCATGATGGATGTGAAGAGGCAGACCACAGTAAGTGAAATGTATGGGAGACAAATTAGTGCTGTCCAGCCCTCTATTATAAATCTCAGTGCAGCTTCATCAGGAGTGACTCCAATATCCCTGGTCACTGAGACAGTGACTGTTGTCACGTGCACAGCTACTGCAAGTTACACCACAGGCACAGAAAACCTAGTGAGTCTAGAACATGCAACAGCAGTGCCACTCCAGCTCACTACATCAAAGCATGTAGAGCCCCCATGCAGGGTACCAAGTGGCCAGGCCTTTCCTACAGTTAGGGAGGAAGCACCAATAAACTTATCTTTAAGCACTTCTGTACACCCAGTGACATCAGCTCTTACGAAACCCGTTACTGCACTTCCTGGTGGTGTCACAAATGGATGGACTGATAGCACCACATCACAGGGCATCACTGATGGGGAAGTAGTGGATCTCAGTACCTCCAAGTCTCATAGAACTGTTGTAACAATGGATGAAGCTACTTCAAATGTGGTGACCAAAATAATAGAAGATGATGAAAAACCTGTTGATCTGACGGCAGGAAGAAGAGCTGTGTGCTGTGATATGGTTTATAAGTTACCTTTTGGAAGGAGCTGCACGGCACAGCAGCCTGCAACGACTCTTCCTGAGGATCGTTTTGGCTATAGGGATGATCACTATCAATATGATCGAGCAGGGCCATATGGTTATAGAGGGATTGGGGGAATGAAACCTTCCATGTCTGACACTAATTTAGCAGAAGCTGGACATTTTTTCTATAAAAGTAAGAATGCTTTTGATTATTCTGGAGGAACTGATGCAGCAGTAGATCTAACTTCAGGGAGAATTACTACAGGTCAGTATGATGTAGCAACAGACCTTTCCGTGAAATACCATTATGGTGTTCCTCATCTCATTTCAGGATGACAGTGTGGTCCCTTTCCCAATTTTGTTACTTTTCATCTTTCTTTGGATGTTTTGGCACCATATTTTGGAGTACATGTGCGCTTTTGTTTCTTCATTTTTTTTTTAATCTGTTCCACGCAAAGTCGCCTGCATGTGCCTGCATGTTCAACATTGCTTTTATTCCGCACCTAGGTAGGTTAGCCTGTGGATTTGCATGCAGTCCCGTTCATTATGTTCTTCAAGACTGAGTGGGCTTTCCAACCCCAAAAGCATCATTCGTTCTGGGAACTGCACTATAACTCTACCCTGTGTTTCAGGTGAGGTAATGGATTATTCAAGCAAGACTACAGGTCCATATCCAGAAACACGACAAGTCATTTCAGGAGTTGGGATTAGTACCCCACAGTATTCCACAGCAAGAATGACTCCACCTCCCGGACCTCAGTATGGTGTGGGGAGTGTTTTGAGGTCCTCTAATGGTGTTGTCTATTCTTCAGTAGCAACTCCAATTCCTTCCACATTTGCTATCACCACACAACCTGGCTCCATTTTCAGCAACACCATGAGGGATTTGTCTGGTGTCCACACAACTGACGCTGTGACTTCATTATCCGCCCTGCACCAGAGCCAGCCAATGCCTCGATCATATTTCTTGACAACAGGGGCATCTGAAACAGACATTGCAGTGACTGGTGTTGATATCAATGCCAGTTTGCAAACTATCACTATGGAAGCTCTGACAGCTGAGACGATGGACTCGGTTCCCACTTTAACCACAGCATCTGAAGTCTTTTCTGAAGTGGTGGGAGAGGAAAGTGCACTTTTAATCGTCCCCGAAGAAGATAAGCAACAACAGCAACTGGACTTGGAGCGCGAGCTCTTGGAACTGGAGAAAATTAAGCAGCAGCGTTTTGCTGAGGAATTAGAGTGGGAACGGCAGGAAATTCAAAGGTTCCGAGAACAGGAAAAGCTCATGGTTCAAAAAAAGCTGGAGGAGCTGCAGTCAATGAAGCAGCACCTCCTGTATCAGCAAGAAGAGGAGCGGCAAGCCCAGTTCATCATGAGACAGGAGACGTTGGCGCAGCAACAGTTGCAGCTGGAGCAGATCCAGCAGCTGCAGCAACAGCTTCACCAGCAGCTTGAGGAGCAAAAGATCCGCCAGATCTACCAGTATAACTATGACCCTTCTGGAACTGCTTCTCCACAAACCACTACAGAGCAGGCCATTCTGGAAGGTCAGTATGCTGCCCCAGAAGGTGGTCAGTTTTGGGCGACCGAAGATACAACCACCACAGCCTCTGCTGTGGTGGCGATTGAAATACCACAAAGCCAAGGATGGTACACAGTTCAGTCGGACGGGGTTACTCAGTACATTGCCCCACCTGGCATCCTGAGTACTGTTTCAGAAATACCTCTGACAGACGTGGTTGTAAAAGAGGAGAAGCAACCCAAAAAGAGAAGTTCTGGAGCTAAAGTTCGTGGCCACTATGATGAGATGGGGGAAAATCTGGCAGATGATCCCCGCTGCTTTAAAAAGATAGTGGACAGCGGGGTACAAACTGATGATGAAGATGCAGCGGATCGGAGTTACGTGAGTAGGCGAAGGAGAACTAAAAAAAGCGTCGATACAAGCGTCCAAACGGATGATGAAGATCAGGATGAATGGGATATGCCTACTAGATCAAGGAGAAAAGCTCGCGTAGGGAAATATGGTGACAGCACTACAGAGGCAGACAAGGCCAAACTCCTTTCCAAAGTCTCCAGTATAGCAGTTCAAACAGTAGCAGAGATATCTGTGCAAACTGAACCAGTCGGAACCATAAGAACGCCTTCGATACGGGCACGCGTGGATGCCAAGGTAGAAATAATTAAACACATTTCAGCACCAGAAAAGACTTACAAAGGGGGCAGTTTAGGATGTCAAACAGAAGCAGATTCAGACACACAAAGTCCTCAATATCTGGGTGCCACATCTCCACCCAAAGACAAGAAACGCCCAACACCTTTAGAGATCGGTTATTCATCTCACCTTCGGGCAGATTCCACATTACAGCTGGCTCCTTCCCCACCCAAATCTCCAAAAGTCCTTTATTCACCCATCTCACCACTTTCACCAGGCAAAGCCTTAGAATCAGCCTTTGTACCTTATGAGAAACCCCTCCCTGATGATATAAGTCCACAGAAAGTACTGCACCCCGATATGGCTAAAGTTCCCCCAGCAAGTCCTAAGACAGCCAAGATGATGCAACGCTCCATGTCTGACCCCAAGCCTCTGAGTCCAACAGCAGACGAAAGTTCCAGGGCTCCTTTTCAGTATACCGAGGGCTACACGGTAAGAGTGCTTCTTTTCAGTTAGAAGACAGTGGATGAGTTGGTATTAACTGTGTGTTTGCAGACTTTAGGAGGCAGTAAAGGCTTCTGGTGCCTAATTCTAAATTTCAGTGAGGACTATTTCATTAGAAATTTGGGGGAAAAGATAGAAAAGTATACATCCATGTAGAAATACCAAAAAAAGACCATATTATGTGAGACAAAAATGAGAGAGAAGGTTATTATTTTATGATGTAATGAGATTGAAATTTTGTTCTAATCTTGAAATCTCCCAGGTGTCAATTGTAGACTGATTTTGGTGAGTACAATTAATATTCATATTCAAGTATGATGGAATAAGCATTGAAGATAAATGCATAAGGCAAAGGATAACCAAACATTTAAACCCATGGATACTGGAATTCTTCAGTGGGAAGATCTGTGGAGATCATTTAATCAGTCTATTCTTCCTTCTTCCAGAATGTTAACCTTTGTCGCTCCAGAGAGAGCATTTCTAGAGCAGAAAGTGTAGAATAATCTTCATAGTTCATCCATGCTTATTTTGTTTCTGGAAACTTTCTTAATCTACCTCAGATAAGCCTTAGTCCTAGTTCTTACAGAGGAAAAATTAATTTTTATGTTCTTTTGAATAATAGAGTTTAATTATTTAAAAATATGCTTCAAAGGGAAAAGAACATATATAGGTATGTTGGACACATTCATGAAGATCTCTATAGCTGAAAGTAAGAAATGTTAGTAATCAGGTATAAAAGAATGTGTATCCTACTTAAAGAAAACCTAATATATAATTCTTCAGAAGGTTATTGATAAATCTGATAGTTCATTTAAAACTAGATTTATGTTCAGATTAAGAGTTCCCCTAATGCACTGGTTTCTGAACTCTAGATCTTCAAACCCCGAAGCATCTAAATAGGTTTTTCTGAGATATCACTCTGTTGCCAGCAACCCATATACATTAAACATTGGCTGTGGGCTGAAAAATATGTCACTATAGGTAAGTCAGTTTTTGGGTATATAGGCATATTGATAGACATATTAATAAATTAAAATTTCTTACAAGTTTTCTAGTTTCGTAGGGGCATTTTGTTATTATGGACTTTCTCAAATAGTGTGTAACTGTCTTTATGTGGGGGACAGGTCATAACTGTTTTAAGTCAGGGAACCACTGGTGCACTGAGATTTCATTCAGTTTACAGAGATTTGTTTTAATGTGTAACTGTTTCTAGAATTAAATATATTACAAAAAATATTTTTAACTCGGCTATCATGTATAGGTATTTATTTTTACAGCTGTGCCCTATGATCTCATCCAAAGAGTTACTTGGAAATCTTTGAAAATACATTTTTTTTTTTTTTTTTTTTTCTTGCGTTATGCGGGCCTCTCACTGTCGTGGCCTCTCCCATTTGCGGAGCACAGGCTCCGGACGCGCAGGCTCAGCGGCCATGGCTCACGGGCCCAGCCGCTCCGCGGCATGTGGGATCTTCCCGAAACGGGGCACGAACCCGCGTCTCCTGCATCGGCAGGCGGACTCTGAAGCACTGCGCCACCAGGGAAGCCCTGAAAATACATTTTTAAACAGTATTTTAAAGTTATATTCAAGGCTTCTGTCATTAGAAAGAACAGGCTTTTCCACTTGGTGTATTCATCATTTACTTAACGTATGGCCCTATAGCCTTAATTCAAATGAGCTCTGGGATAGAAGAGATTCAGCTGTCAATATTTTTTCCTCACAGTATTCACTTTGGATTTAGAAGTAGCAAAATGAAAGATACAGTGGGTCGTATAAGTTGTATTATTGAGTGTACCAGCGATACTGATTAACTGTCTAATCGTAAAAGAAGTTGAACAGAATTGCCAAATACTCTCAGCCTGAAAAATCCTAAGAGTATTGAGCCTTGGAGCACAATCCAGTAGTTCCTTTTTTCTCATTGGTCACACGCAATACATACTTTAATATGGAATAATTGTATACAGACTCAAAAATACTCTTTTATTGCACACACAAAGTAGACCATTTTATATACAGGCAATGTTTTTAGCACTTTAGATACTCTGATTCTAAGATGTGAATTTTTAAATTTATTTCTTGGCAAATTTCTAAACACTCTTTGAGTGTTTTAAACTAAAACGAGTTTCTCAATTATAAGCATGAATTACTAAATGTCAGTTGTACTGAAAAGAATAACCTAAGTGATATTCATAGTGTTGTGAGTTTAAGTTTAGCTCAATAATTTCTATATCATTAATTTTCTCACACCAATAAAATTGAAAAAAAAATTACACCATCCAGTTTGACATAGTAACACTTGTAATTCAGCATGAAAGATCAGTTTTATATTATATGAGATTCTATAGTAACTTCTCCTCTTCCTGGAAGTTCCAGGAAATGTTTCAAAGAGGAGGTTCTGAAACAGGAAGGTGAGATCTCAGTTGGACCATGAAGAGAAAAATGGAGGTTATTCTAAATAGAGGAAACAGATGTGCAAAGGTTCAGACTGGTCAACAGACATAAAGCAAAGAGGGGGAGGAAGGGGTTTACTATAAGTGAAACTGGAAAGATAAGGAAGGACTAGGTCCCAGGGGATCTGATTTGCTGAGTTCAAGTTTGGATTACTTCCCTTGGCTGTGGGGAGCTTAGACCAAGCCACCATCATTTTTTGTTTACCCTGTGCCCTAGCCCGTGGACCTCACCATCCTTGCCTTCCTTACAGTTTATTCTCCGAACCGCACCTAGGGTGATTTTCTAAGTGTACGTCAGATTTTGTCTCCAGTAGATTCTCAACAGATTCATCAGGATACATTAGAAATTTCTTAACAAGGACCCATGTGATCCCAACTCACAACCTTATTGGTCATTCCTACATTTACCCGCTTCTCTCTCTGCTGCAACCACTGACCTTGCCTTTCTTTGGATGTGCCAACCTCATCCCCACCTAGGACCCCTGTTGGGATCTCTCTCTCCCCAGATCTTTGCCTGGCTCACTCCTGTGTACAGGTTTCTGCTTAAATTTCACTTCCACAAAGAAGCACTCCTTACCTCACTCTCTAAATGTCTTATCAGCATGAATCCCTGCACCCTCTAAATTTGTATTACTTATTAATATATATTTAATCAAATATCATCTGCCTTCTCCAGTAGATCATAACCTCTGCAAGATCAGGAATCTTACTTTGTTTACCTCTGTAGTCCCAAGAGCCTAGAACAGCACCTGGTACAAAGCAGACCTTCAATATTTATTGAATAAATGTATTAAAGGAAGGATTATAAGCATAGAAGCAATGGGTTAAGACATGCATTAAAAGACTCTGGCTGCTGGGCTTCCCTGGTGGCGCAGTGGTTGAGAGTCCGCCTGCCGATGCAGGGGACTTGGCAACTTCCTATGCAGTTATTAAATCTCCTGAATATGCCTTATAACTCTAGCTATAGGGAAACCTCTTGAAAACGAAGACCATGTCACCGAAGTTTTAGTCAAAGAATGCTTTATCAGGTCTCCTCGGGCCCCACAATACAAAAAAAAAAAAAAAAAAAAAAAGACTCTGGCTGCTGACCTTTTCCTTGCCACAGTCTAGACCCATCCTAGCAAGTCCTGTTGATAATCTAAACTGATGCCTCCTTTGCTTAAAGTGTCAGTTCCACTTCGTTTATTTTTATGTATTGGGTTGACCAAAAAGTTCGTCTGGGTTTTTCTGTAAGATGTTACGGAATAGATATTTGAAACAACTGAGCACAAGTTAAATAGCATTTAGCTATTAGTCCAGCCACCTTACAGATAAGGAGCAAAGCCCAGAGTAGGCTAGTGCCTTTATCATGGTTCTTTAATAAACCAGTAACCTGGCCAGGGTTAAAATGTTAAACTTGGTGCCTGACAGTTATTCTTTGTTAGTTTCTTCTGAGGTTTATGGGACATTTTCTGATTCTTCTCGCTAACTCAGTACCATGCTTGTTGTCTTTTTTTTTTTTTTTGCGGTACGCGGGCCTCTCACTGTTGTGGCCTCTCCCGTTGCGGAGCACGGGCTCCGGATGCACAGGCTCAGCGGCCATGGCTCACGGGCCCAGCTGCTCTGCGGCATGTGGGATCTTCCTGGACCGGGGCACGAACCCACGTCCCCTGCATCAGCAGGCGGACCCTCAACCACTGCGCCACTAGGGAAGCCCCTTGTTGTCTTTTTATCTTGTCATTTCCTCTGCTCTCCCAAAAAATCCAATTTAAATCCCCATCAGGTTTATTCATTTCTTAACTTATTCTTGCTTACATTCACTCATTATCTCATTCATCCATTCATTGCTCTTTTCCAGACACCGTGGTAACATACAGGATGAAGCAGAGTTCATGCTTGACCTCCCACCACTGGGATCATTTTGTTCTTCTTGCCCAAGTATCGTATTTGTTTGCTAGGGCTCTCATAACAAAGTACCGCAAACCAGGTAGCTTAAACCACAAAAATGTATTGTCACAGTTCTAGAGGTTAGAAGTCCAAAATCAAGGTGTGAGCAGAGTTGGTTCTTTCTGAGGGCTGTTGCAGGCCTCTCTCGTAGCTTCTGCTAGCCTCCGGCGTTCCTTGGCTTGTAGTTGGTGGTCTCCCTGTGTCTCTTTACATTGTCTACCTCTCTGTGTGTCTGTCTCTATGTTCAAAGTTCCCCTCTTTATACGGACACCCGTCCTGTTGATTAGGTCAACACTAAAGACCTGTTTTAACTTGATTACCTGTAAAGATCCTGTGTCTGAGTAGTTTCACATTCTGAGGTACTAAGTATCAGGACTTCCAACAAACTTTTTTTTTTTAACCCATAACACAAATCAAAGCACTATATTGCCCTTTTTGTTTGTTCATAGACTAATGTAGACTGTTTTTTATTTGTTTGTTTGTTTGTTTGCTGTACGCGGGCCTCTCACTGTTGTAGCCTCTCCCGTTGCAGAGCACAGGCTCTGGACGCGCAGGCTCAGCGGCCGTGGCTCACGGGCCCAGCCGCTCTGCGGCATGTGGGATCTTCCCGGACCGGGGCACGAACCCGTGTCCCCTGCATCGGCAGGCGGATTCTCAACCACTGCGCCACCAGGGAAGCTCAGACTCTTTTTATGGTTTGTTGCTTTGTCTGCATTTGGTCTTCTTTCCATACTCAGTTATTTTTTTCTTGGTAACTATCTCCCAAGCGTTTTGGAGAGCTTTCATTATTACAAAGTTCTTCCATATGGGTAAAATCTCTCTTCCTGGAGTTTCCAAACATTTGTCTTAATTCTGCAATTTTAAACATCAGAGATTTAAATTTATTCCATTCCTACTCTATAGGAATCCAACTATCTGAGATCCTTTAACTCTGATAGAGTTTTTCCATCATGGAACGGTGGTTATACCTTTGACACACAAATTTCAAGGCAGGAGTTTATATCATCTGGTTAGTCTTTCACTGACACTTTGAGTTCATGCTTAGCCCTAAGATATCTCATAGATTTAATTGGTTAAATTAGCACTAATTAACATAAAATCATAAAATAATACAGAGTGGGCATAACTGGTGCAGGGTGTTAACAGAGATCATTTTATTGAGTTATGTAATATTCCCCTGTGTCTGTTAGAGGTGAGCTATATCTCTTTTCTAGACCTTATCACTCTGGTATCAAAGTCACAGCCCCAAAGCCAAATTCTATTTTTGACAACTTTATATAACCAAACACTTTTATCTTGTGGTCTGCTTCCTTTTACAAATAGAAAATTTTAACTCTGAGTAAAGATGGAAAAAAGTTACCACGTTTTTACTTGAGTTCTTCTGATTGCTCCCCAGGAAAATTCCGAAGAGATAACAACTAAAGTAAATTTAGAATTTATTCCTTCCCATGGGGCTGAGCTTGCTACTTAGATACCACTTGAAAATAATGTATTTTCATCATGATTTAGAAAAAGCACAGAAAGAAATAAGCTTTGTAATGAAAAAATGGTATGCACACAGAGATTTTTTTCTAACTTTCATCAGTGGACTTCTTCAATTAAAATGTTTTATGGAAGTCAGATAATTAAAAATGAGTGGACACTAGTGGAGAGTTATCAAATCGTCTGTAATGATTGAATGAAAGTAACACAACCTTCCCATCAGTAAGTCTCGCAATTGTAGATATTCAGTTAATTCCCTTTCCTCACGCATGGTGGTGGTGGTGGTGGGGTACATTTGGCAGTTTCTGTATTTCCTCAGCAGAAATTTGCTGACTGTCATTAAAGAGCTTTACCTTATGGGTTAGTAGAAAAAATTTTCAAATCTCCTAGTAACTGTGTGCCTTTCATGGTCTATGAAGTATATAATGGTGCTTCTCTAGAAGTTTTAGATTCCTGTTCTTTATAGCCATTTTAAAGTTATTCTTTTAGGTAATAAGGCCTTTATTGACTGACCAAATGAATACCACCCACCTTTCTAACACTCTATCCTTATGCCCTTCTTGATTTTTCTCCATATCACATATTATTATCAAAAGTACTATGTCTGTTCCTTTATAATTTCATGTATTATCTTTCTTCCCCAACCAGAATTTATGGGTGAGGATTTTTGTTAATTATATTCACTGCTATATCCCCAGTGCCCAGAACAATGCCTGGTTCACGGTAGGTTCTCTATAGCAGTAAATTAATTTGATGAATTAGTAAACAGACCGCTTTATCCACCGAACTGCTTTTAATTTGGGGGTGATTCACCAATTCCTTGCTCCCACCTAAAACAAAAAATAGAAACAAAGCAAAACAAATAAATAAAATCTTATTCATTCTCCGTACTACACTTCTTGTGTAGTTCAGGGTTACAGTTTTTCCTTCTGCTTTCCCCTGTGTTTTTCTTCTTTTGCTGAACGGATAACAATGCGCTTTCTCAAATTTATTTCAGTCCAGTATTTTTGTGTGTGTCTGTGGATTACCTCGAGCATCACACCTATGAAACTTTCATAAACCAGAGCACCAAAACGTGTTCCTCATGCTCTTTTTCTTTCTTTTACACAATGAAACTGTTTACATCATGACCCCAGATGATCACGAACGTCAAGAAAGGAGGTTAAACTCACTCTTTTTGCAAAGTATAACTTCCTTGTTCCCACTCCCCTCTGCCTGTAAAACTCATTTTGTACAGCTCTTCAGAGCTTCTTTCTGTCTGCTAGATTGGATGCTGCCTGACTCAAGTGGATTTTTGCTCAAATAAATTGTTAAAATGTTATAAAAAAAAAAAAAAGGTTAATGTAGCATGTTCTCTACAAAATCAGGAGAGAATGTCATAGCCAGTGGAAGAAATAGCAGTGTAAATTCAAAGGATTTGTTTGGAGCTAGATTTATCATTCCAAGGTTTATCTGTCTTTAAAAAAAAAGCAATGATTTTTTTCTATCCTAAGAAATAGCACGTTTTATCAATAATAATACATGCCACTTTTGTGCACTAAAATAAGCTACATTTAAAATGTTGTCACCTCTGTCTGCTCTTAAAATTACATCAACTGCCAAGTGTTAAAACTGTTTTTCCTACCCTTAGACTTGTTGAACAATTTTAGAGCTTTTTTAGTAATAGACAAACTCCTTATTAAAATATTTTTGTTCTAGAGTTTAAGCCAGGATCCTATTGCAAAGCAGATGGTATTCATGAGCTGATTTTTACAAGAATGTGTTTTGCTTCACTGATTGCTGTTTTGATAGCTATTTTTAAGATTTTTAGAACCCTTTAATGTCTATTTCTGAGAGTAATTTCCATAACCTAAATTGAGAAATTTTATTTCTGTCAATTTTATTTCTGTCAGAATATACAGATTTAAGAAATAATGACCGTGATAACTAAGTGTGATTTGAAGAATAATATTTTTTAGGGGTTGTTTTTCATTACTGTCTTTGGAAAGCAACATAAGAAACCAGTCTATTAAAACTGACTTTGACGAAATAAGCTGTTTTATAATGGTAGTATTTACATATATGAGAGAAAAAGTATTCATATATTAAAGACTGGCTTTCTAAATAGCTGAGACCTCACTTTTTTCTATAGCTTTTACACCCCCTTCATTGCTAGTACACTTTTCTTTTTTTTTTTTTTTTTTTTTTTTTACCATAGTGAAATTTATTTTGTACCCAAGGAAGCTGCAATCACCATCGAAAATCCAAAGTTTCAGGGACAGTAAATAGATTGCAATAATGCAAAAATGAACTATAATTACTTAAGTGTAATAGTGTACTGACTCATTCAATGTCAGTCACTCTTCTACTGGACAACATAGATAAAAATCTCCATTTTCGTGGAATGTCAGTTTCAGCAGGGGGAAGACAGAAAGTAAATCAATCAACAAATAAATTATTCATACCCGCGTCTCCTGCATCGGCAGGCGGACTCTCAAGCACTGCGCCACCAGGGAAGCCCTAGTACACTTTTCTTATCGTATTTCTTCTTTATGATTAAAATCTTGGATATTATTATATATTATTATAATATTATATTATAAAATAGGAAATAGTATGTTAAAGTGTTTTTCAAAATAAATGGCAGTAAAATAATATTTTATGATCATTATTAGGGTCTGATAAAAATCAAAATGAATGTATACATGTAGACAAATGTCAGTGAAAACCAGAAAATTTTTAAATTGATCTCATCAATCTAGTGTTCAGTAGTTAACCTTCGCTATTTCATTGTAATCAGTATCTGAGGATTAATTTCAAAGCAAACCTTTTCAGACTGAAGGGGAAAAAAAATCAGATTATTTGTGTTTTTTTTTTTCTCAACGTCAAATTTCAAATTATGCCAATAAACATAAGAAACAGACGTATGTTCCTCATGTTCAGTGAAAGACCTTTGCTGAAAATGTAACCCTAAATATTAGGAAATACTAGTTTAACACTGGGAAGTTCTGAATTAATAGAGCATTGATTATTACTGACCCAGTTTAAAAACACTGAGCATCATTTAACAGTTATTAGCTTCCTAAGTATTTTATCATAATATTCTTAATTCAGTACACTACCTGTTTTGAACAGTTGTGGAGTTTAAAACTGACTCTACATAAAGCTACCTACATATTATCAAAACTACATCCCCTCCCAACAAACAGACATGCACTTTTGTATATTTGTTTATGTTTTTTTTTTTTTTTGCGGTGCGCGGGCCTCTCACTGTTTTGGCCTCTCCCGTTGCAACGCGCAGGCTCGGCGGCCATGGCTCACGGGACCAGCCGCTCCGCGGCATGTGGGATCCTCCCGGACTGGGGCACGAGCTCGTGTCCCCCGCATCGGCAGGGCAGGCGGACTCCCAACCATTGCGCCACCAGGGAAGCCCTGTTTATGTTTTTTAAAATTACTACTTATTTAGGATTCTATAATCTGCCACATGTGCTATTACTGAAATAAAATAAGCAACTAAAATGATTGTGATATAAAAAATTTGGAAAAGTTTTGAGGTATAATGTACATAGTGGCATCAAAATGTATTCCACTAGTTGCTTTACTTTTTATCACTATGTTCAACATAAAAATACATGCTTGTAATAGACATATATGCCTATACATATACGTCTATACATAAGCTAGTTAATACTTTTAGAGCCTTATATAACTAATAAAATAGTTTCAAATTCAGTTGCTTGGTAGAGATCCAAACCATTTCTTTTCTGTAGGTTTTATATTTATTTTATTCCGTATTTTAAAGATGAGAAATCTGAAGTCCAGGTCAGTGTTCTTTGCACCTCCATACCCACCCAACATTAATTCCATTTGTAGCAAATGAATTTCTTCCACTTAACAGGATTTTCTTTTTGGTCCTCTTCTGTATCTTGACTTATGTGTAGAGTTTGAATTAGGAAAGCACCAGAACAAGTATAGTGAGGTAAATTGAGCCTGAAATGGTTAAATAAACTGAGGTAACTTAGTCTAAAGCTTTAAACAACAAAGGGAATTTTTATCTATTTTCTTTTCTCCTTAAGAGCAGTTTGCTAGAGATTCAAATTAAAGCAACTGAGAAAAGCGATGGTTGAACACAATGTAGGAAATCTTTAAGCTAAATTGTAGCTTAATTTATTTTGGTTGAAAAAATTTTATAAGATGACAAATAAAAGCTTAACTTTGTGAAGAACAGTAAATAACCCCTATGAGGGAGTAAACAGTAACATTAGAAGAGTTGAAGCTAAAAGTGATTATACTCATCCTCTCTCCTCCTCCTTCCTCAACTGAATGAAAAAGATATATACGAAAATTGTTTGGGCTCACTCATAAACCATTTTAACTACATAAGTAAATCACTCTTAATAAGTTGGACCACATTTTAATTTCTGAGCTGTTGGGTAGTATATTTTAACATGACAGTGACAAGACAAGTCTCCAGTGTTTTTTCTGATAAAACTCAGCCCTAATCACAGAGCTCAGTATCCGGCCATAGAGGCTACTTTTATGGGTTAGTCATTTACTTTTTAGAAGGTCGAGCTGAAATCACTGTTTAAAGTAATAATTAGGGCTAATTGTAGAGAGTTTCAGGATACTTCATGAAAGACCCGACATCATGACATTTCTCCTTTAGACATTAATAAATGTGCATGAATTTCTTCAGTGTGTCATAGGTATTGAAATGATAGTAATGTTTCTAATAAAACAATGTTACTGTGTTTAGGAAAAGCTTCTTTGCGTTGCTTTCAACCAGTTCTTCCATTTATGGCATGAGCTGATGCCTGTAAATGCTCACTCAAATGCACTGCAGTCAATAAGCTCAGGTTTCATTAATTATCCATTTGGAAAATCATCTAATCACCCATCAAAGTATACCTCTGTTCTTATGTAACTGAATTTACAGAATTAAGAACTGAAAACCTCTTAAAATAACACTTAGAAAAAATATTGTTGAATTTACGTAAGTCCATGCATAAGCTGTATCATCTTAGAAGACCAAAAAAAATATTTCTTGCCACTTAATTTAATTGCCATCCTTTATCAGTTCTTAATAGCACTGTCTTCTAAAGAACCAGATGGTTCTCCAGTTTATATGGAAGAAGGACCATGGTGCTCCTTGCCAAGGAAATTTTGTTATTTAATTTAACTTGGGGGAAGCTATTCATGTGATTTAGGTTTATGAAAAAGAACTATTTTTATTTACTGCACACATGTAGGTCAAAGCAGCTCAGAAGTATTTTAATGTCATGTTCCAAGGTTTTATAGGCCAGAGGATAATAAATCAATGAGAAAGGAACAAAAAACAATAACAGATTCCTGTGATTTTGTGGTTAGGCATATCAAGAGTCTAAACATAAAATATCTTTATTATCTCAAGATAATTTAGTAAAGACTGCCACTATTAAAAGGTCATGATGTTTCTCATGGCTTTAGGTAAGTAGTTATTGAATCATTCCTCAAATTGCTAATGATCTGAAGTGCTGGAAAACATATCACATAGTAATCAATCGTCATTCTAATACTCCATGTACAAAACTGTAGCATAATTAGAGATTTACATTTTACAGCATTTGAAATACAGTTATTTTTGTTCTGAATACAATTATTTTTGTTCTGATGAGAGATTGTCAATGAGAAATGCAAATGAGGAGATATTTTTTAGAAGCATTGGAATCGCTACAATCCCTTTTTGTGGATCAATAATTTGTTCTCAAAATGAAGTAAGTCACAGGCAGGCAATACTATAATATTCAGCATGCTGAAAAAAAAAGCAGGTGGAAGAGATGTATCTTACTTTTTTTTTTTTTTGGCGGTACGCGGGCCTCCCGCTGCCGTGGCCTCTCCCGTTGCGGAGCACAGGCTCCAGACGCGCAGGCCCTGCGGCCATGGCCCACGGGCCCAGCCGCTCTGCGGCATGTGGGATCTTCCCGGACCGGGGCACGAACCCGCGTCCCCTGCATCGGCAGGCGGACCCTCAACCACTGCGCCACCCGGGAAGCCCTTTACTTTTTTAATATACATTTATGTTTTAGGGTAAGTTTTCATGTTAATTCTTGGAAATTTTTATTAACTTTAATTTTCCACTTCAGATTGCTCGTATAAACCATTAACACATTTTCTGGTAAAGGGATGTAGTCGTTGTCTTGTGGTAGCATGTTAGAACTGTAAATGGATTTGCCCTTGAAGAAGGAGTCAACGTTAGATAGTTCTTCATAGCATTCCGTCTCCTAGTCCAGCAGCACTATGTAAAAGTTAAATGGTATAGAAATGAGAAAATAGGAGGTATCTGTGTTTATTTTCCAGTGATCTGATCTGATTTTAATTCTTATGCTCTCATGTTTTCATAGCCCTTAGGTTAGTCAGTGCTTTTAAATTACTTCTTTGTTTCTCTTTATACTCACTGGTGATCAAACCTTGCTGCTTAGCTAAGAGCATATAGGCAAAATATGTTTTGCTGCCCCAATAAGTTTTTGAAGTAATAACTACAAAAAGAGTGATTTTAAACATAGTAACAACTGGATGTTGGGAGATTAAAAGGAAAAGAAAAAGGAGGTCTTCGGTACCTTTAAGCATTTTCTTTTCTCTTAGGAAAATGATCAAGAAAACGTAATTTTGAATGAAGCAACACACCAGTGAAGAAATATATCTGTAGTCTTGCACAGAAATGTGTTTTTCTAATGAAAATGTAAAATCTAGAAATAACAAAGATGGATGGATGGGAGGAATAGAAGGTAGAAGGGAGGAGGGAGAAATACACATACATATGTATAAAAAATGATCACCTTAAAAACTTCTAAGAGGGCTTTCTAAAATACCTTATACAGATTTTAGGAGAAAAGAAATTAATCTGTTTGGGACATTCCAGAAAATAGAAGGCAATACGTGTTGCACAGACTGACATCTCTGATGCTTCTGTCCAGTGAGGTGGAAACTAGTTTTCTGCTTGGCTGCCAGCCCAAGAGCAGTGACTTTCAGCAAGAAAACAAGACAAACTGGGGCAAGAGGCACATCAAGGAAAAGCTTAAAGATGCCTGGTGAAATATTGAGTGCCGCTTTCAGAATATTAATTGGAGAGCATTTTTGCCTCTGCTACTAGACTTTGAAAAATAACTTGTGTGTGTAACTTTTAAATATGTTCTATTACTTTGTTTTTATTTTCTGACTAATAACGTCTTGTGATTCAGTTTCTCACTATTTTCTGGCTACTAGAATATTACAGTAATTAAAGAACTACTTAAAAAAAAACAATTTCAAGTATATTCACAAATGGTAAATTCTCTCCCATAGCTGTAGAGATTCAAGACTTTTTATTGATAAAGGTCTTTATATGTTTTCAGTGATTTGGTGATATTTTCATAGCAATGATGATACTGCTTATTTTGAGTTTGATTCATGGAAATAGTTATGAAGTTATTCCACAGTACTCTAGTTGAAGAAATTTGATGGCTTTATTTTGTGTGTGCCAGGCCCTGTGCCTTATTGCAATGCCTAGTGGATTCTAGATGTTTTATCAGTTTTTAAAGTATTTTTCCATGAGTGGTATCATTTAGAATTTCATTTTCACAGGTCACTCCTCCGTTGTCTTTCATTTTTCTTGTATATCTTAAAGCAATAGAAATTACTGAGTCCTTGCACTCAACATTTGGAATGTTTTAGCTGTGTGAAGGGGTAAGGGTGGGATGGTGGTAAATAATGGGCCTATTTTGGGAGCACATTATTAATGATACAATGTATAGGATAGAATGCTGAATATTTTTATATTCAACTGCTATTTTGTCTCAAAACTGGAAACTGTAGATGTTGGGGTGAAGAGACCCCTGGAAGGTGAATTAATGCTTTCATTGACATTTCAGAGTGTGAAACTCTGCTTCTAGTCCTTTTTCAAGGAAGGACGTGTAGTCATATTTTCCAGCTTGCAGCCTTGTGTTTATCTTACAGCTTCATCTTCATCCTCCATCCTAACTTTCCAAAGTTAAAGGAGTATGCTAACCAGTGTTCATATATTTTATTTGTTTGTTTGTTTGTTTGTTTGCAGTACGCGGGCGTCTCACTGCTGTGGCCTCTGCCGTTGCGGAGCACAGGCTCCCGAAGCGCAGGCTCAGCGGCCATGGCTCACGGGCCCAGCCGCTCCGCGGCATGTGGGATCTTCCCGGTCCGGGGCACGAACCCGCGTCCCCTGCATCGGCAGGCGGACTCTCAACCACTGCGCCACCAGGGAAGCCCTCGTGCACATTTTTAACAACCTTGGGTAGGGAGGAGAATTCTTATTTTCAAAGTAAGACTTTTCAGATGTCTTCATATTATGCAATGCCATTACACTTTCAAAGTAATACACTTAATAACTCTTTCTCAAACAGTTTCACAACCACAGTCATGTAGTACACATGAACATCTTAAATTTGAAAACTCTTAATGCATATACCAAATCTTCCAAATGCTAGTCTAGGAAAAGAAACAGTCATTAATTTCAGCCTCCTGTTGACCTCCATTATATTCAGAGAACTGAGAATGTTATTGTGAAAAAACTTTTTAAAAGCAGAAGACATATATTTGTTAGTATTTTGGAAAACTATTAAGTAGTTGTAAGATTTCAATTTTAATTTTATTACTATTTTATTATGGTCAGTTGATATTAAAAAGCATAATAACGTGCATTCATTTATTTTTAAAAAGAGTTTTTAAAAATATTTGGAATATGAATTTACCAAATTCCACAGTTTTCTGTGGAAATAAGGGGATTTTACAAGGAAATAATACTTAATGGATGCCTGCAATGAGTATTAAATATTTTATACAGAGGTCTCATTTGCTCTTCATAACAACCCTATGACTTGATTGTGAGTATTAAATACAATGAAAATAATTGAGGGTGAGAGAGATTAAATAACATGCCAAACAGCTGCCTTTGTGGTTCCAATTCCCCTTGAGATTTCTCTGTGAGGATGAATAAGCTATGATTTCAAAATCACTCTGCCATATTTTACAAACTCACAACATTTATTCATTGTGAATTTGCATTCAGGTATTTAAAATTTCAGAAATACACATAAACCTCAATTGACCTTTAGAATATTGCTTCTGATTATGATTTCTATTAGGTCGATAAATGGAGCAGAAAAATAACAGAAAACAGATTAAAAAATCACCAAGGTAACAAATTTGGGAGTAGTAAAAAGGCAATAAAAGTACACGGTCTTGGGCTTCCCTGGTGGCGCAGTGGTTGAGAGTCTGCCTGCCGATGCAGGGGACACGGGTTCATGCCCCAGTCCGTGAAGATCCCACATGCCGCAGAGCAGCTGGGCCCGTGAGCCATGGCCGCTGAGCCTGCGCGTCCAGAGCCTGTGCTCCACAGCGGGAGAGGCCACACCAGTGAGAGGCCCGTGTACTACACACACACACAAAAATGTACAGGGTCTTGGACAAATATGATACAATTAATTAAACATAATTCCTATATACTTTTTGTTATTTTGGGGTCCTCGATTTTTGGTGATTGGGAAAAAGGGAAGAATTAAGGTCTTTGTATTATTAGTAAGAAGAAAAAAGTAAAGAATATGCAGCTAGAAGGCAAAAGGCCTGAGACCTAGTTGTGAATATGCTTTATGACAAATTAACCAAATAAAATTGAAAATATCTGACAGCTCACTGATAAACTTTATCTGATTTTTTGAAAGATTTTAATGAGTTTTTGAATTGTTTGTAGTCAGTTCCTTTTGCTTCATGTAGAAGTTACTAAAGCATTAAGAAGAAGCTGAAATTACTAAAGAATAATAGCATTGAAAGAAAATAGAAAACTCAAATAGAAAAATATTGAAAGATTAAATCGGAAATTGGTTCAGATAACTCTTGGGGAAAAAGAGACAGTAGCGAATGAGAGGATTTCATTTCAAAACATTTCATGATTGGAATAGGAATTAGAGTCACTTCTAGGGGTGAAAGTAGGAATGGGAAGATAGAAGCAAACAATTGAACAGCACAATGAGCATCTTCAACAAATATAACTTAACCTTTAGATAGTTAACACGAACGCTCTGGGCATACCTTCAGTAAGTAATATTATGTATATTCAATAGGATGGAAAATGAGTTTTTAAGAGTTCTCCTGAGAGTCTAACTAAAATATAATCCTGCCTAGCAGTGTACTCTGTGCTTGATTTCAGAACTCACTTCTAATGTTTCAAAGTTGTAGTAATAATCAATTTACCAAGAAGAGGAAAATTATATTTCAGTTAACTGCATTTGTGACTAATACTTGAAATTATGTGTAGAATTTTAATTCTATTATGCACTCATAGCTAAAACATATATGAACTCACTTTTATTTAAATGTAAATTATGTTTTTTTTACCTTTTACTTTTTTTCATTGATGATAAAGTATTTTGTTAAGTATTTTGTTTACTTAATTACAGACAAAAGTTTCTCAAACCACGGCATCCTCTGGAACTCAGAAAAAAGTGAAGAGAACTCTGCCAAACCCACCTCCCGAGGAGACCTCCACAGGAACTCAGTCAACATACAGCACTGTGGGCACAGTTTCCAGGAGAAGGATCTGCAGAACCAACACGATGGCACGAGCCAAGATTCTCCAGGATATAGACAGAGAGCTTGATCTCGTGGAAAGGGAATCTGCAAAGCTTAGAAAGAAACAAGCAGAACTTGATGAGGAAGAGAAGGAGATTGATGCCAAGTTACGGTACCTGGAAATGGGGATTAACAGGAGGAAAGAGGCATTGTTAAAGGAGAGAGAAAAGAGAGAAAGAGCCTACCTCCAGGGAGTAGCTGAGGATCGTGATTACATGTCTGACAGTGAGGTCAGCAGCACCAGACCTGCCCGAATCGAGAGTCAGCATGGCATAGAGCGACCGAGGACTGCTCCCCAAACTGAATTCAGCCAGTTTATACCACCACAAACCCAAACAGAATCTCAGCTAGTCCCTCCTACAAGTCCTTATACCCAGTACCAATACTCTTCCCCTGCTCTTCCTACCCAAGCACCCACCCCATACACCCAACAGTCCCACTTCCAGCAACAGACTCTGTACCATCAGGAAGTTTCACCTTATCAGACTCAGCCAACCTTCCAAGCTGTGGCAACGATGTCCTTCACACCTCAAGCTCAACCTACACCAACACCACAACCTGCTTATCAGTTACCATCACAGATGATGGTAATACAACAAAAGCCCCGGCAAACTGCATTATATTTGGAGCCCAAGATAACTTCAAACTATGAGGTGATTCGCAACCAACCCCTGATGATAGCACCTGTTTCTACTGATAATACATATGCTGTTTCCCACCTTGGTAGTAAGTACAACAGCTTAGACTTGAGAATAGGATTGGAGGAAAGAAGTAGCATGGCAGGCAGCCCAATATCAAGCATATCTGCAGATTCTTTCTATGCAGATATTGACCATCATACTCCACGAAATTATGTCTTAATTGATGACATTGGAGAGATTACGAAAGGAACAGCCGCTTTAAGCACGGCATTTAGCCTTCATGAAAAAGATCTGTCAAAAACAGACCGTCTCCTTCGAACCCCTGAGACACGTAGGTCTCAAGAAGTGACAGATTTCCTAGCACCTCTGCAGACTTCTTCCAGATTGCATAGTTATGTGAAAGCAGAGGAAGACCCGATGGAGGATCCTTATGAGTTAAAGCTTCTGAAACATCAGATTAAACAAGAATTCCGTAGAGGGGCAGAGAGCTTAGATCACCTCGCTGGTCTTTCCCATTATTACCATGCCGATACTAGCTATAGACATTTTCCAAAATCTGAAAAGTATAGCATTAGTAGACTCACACTTGAAAAACAAGCAGCAAAACAACTACCAGCAGCCATACTTTATCAAAAGCAGTCAAAGCATAAGAAATCACTAATTGACCCTAAAATGTCCAAATTTTCACCTATTCAAGAAAGTAGAGACCTTGAACCTGATTATTCGAGCTATATGACTTCTAGCAGTTCATCTATTGGTGGCATTTCTTCCAGGGCAAGGCTTCTTCAAGATGATATCACTTTTGGCCTCAGAAAAAATATTACAGACCAACACAAATTTTTGGGATCATCTGTTGGCACAGGGCTAGGCACATTAGGAAATACCATACGGTCAGCTCTGCAGGATGAAGCAGATAAGCCATACAGCAGTGGCAGCAGGTCCAGACCTTCTTCCAGGCCTTCCTCTGTCTACGGGCTTGATTTATCAATTAAAAGAGATTCTTCCAGCTCTTCGCTAAGACTGAAAGCTCAAGAGGCGGAAGCTCTAGATGTTTCCTTTAGTCATGCATCACCCTCTGGCAGAACTAAGCCTACCAGTTTGCCGATTAGCCAGAGTAGAGGAAGAATACCAATTGTGGCCCAGAATTCTGAAGAGGAAAGTCCACTCAGTCCTGTTGGCCAGCCAATGGGAATGGCCAGGGCTGCAGCTGGACCCCTGCCACCAATATCTGCAGACACCAGGGATCAGTTTGGATCAAGTCACTCATTGCCTGAAGTTCAACAACACATGAGAGAAGAATCACGGACTCGAGGCTACGATCGTGACATAGCTTTCATCATGGATGACTTCCAACATGCCATGTCAGACAGTGAAGGTAAATTGGGCCTCAAACTACCTTGTTACTCTCAAAACTCAAACTCTTGTGTTTCTGCATGTTTAATTTTCTTACTCCAAGGACGTATTCTACTTTTCTTGGTGCGTCTTTTGCATGTTTACTTCAATTTTATTTCTTGTAAATGGAAATTTTATCTTGTGTATAGATTTCGTAGCATGCTCTTCTTTATTTCTTTTTAGTTTATTCTTTTACTGTTGTTTCTTGGTGGTTTGCTTGATTTGCTTGGTGTCCACTTTTCCAAAACCATTACCAAATAATTGTGTCAATAAAATATGGTCATCCTTTAAATCTATAGTTGGAAATATTTTCATTGTATGTTTCTTTTATTTTTTTAAAAGGCATTTTTAAAGTTATTAGTTTCTTTCAGTTTGTGAAATGATTAAGGTTTTGAGCCATTAAGTACTATTCTGCTAGACTCTGTAGTAGAAAATTATTTATGTCATTTTGTGAGATGAGTGTTCGTTAATTCAGAGAATGTTCTCTTTTTGAGAACTTTCAAATAAGTCCTTAATGTTAACATAATGTAGAGTTTTATAATTCTACTTAAATAGAAGGTTTGTATTTTAATCTCTCTCATTATGAATGTCATAATTGACAAGTTTGTACATTTTGCATTACATACTAGAAAGCTTAGTACTAAATATGGTTTTGACAATAAATAACAGTATTATCCACATGCTTGTCAATATATATGAAGCATTGTTTAGATTTTAAAATTGGAAATTTGTACACTGCTTTTGTGAGTTTAGCTATTTGAGCTGAAGCCTTCATTGTGTGTTCAGTTAGCCTTTTCCGTGGCTTTGCTTTTTGCATTATTCCATTTTTTTTTTTTGCTCTAAATTGTCATTACTAGTTTTTCATATTGAACAAGAGATTTATGGCAAGTACATACTTAAAAACTGGTTCATGGTAATTTTCTTTGTTTAATCATATAGAACCATAAGGATTTTAGAAAATGACCTAGACCAAATCTAAATTTGAAGACAAGGTTGGACAGGTACAGAGATGTGAAGTCTTGCCCATGCCAAGAGGACTCATGACACTTGGTTCTTCCCCCCCCCCCTCTGTGGTATACATTTGAATGTAGGTGTGGTTTGAGTCCTAAAAATTAAATATTTCTCATCAAATAAAAATGTATTACTTCATGGCTTTAGAGAGTGCAAAGCACTAAGTTAACATGAATATCTCTTATTTTAAATCTAACATTTTCCCTAAGGACTTAGAGGAAAATATGTTTTCATGAAAAGGATTTTCTTTCTTCTGTATCTAGACACCAATATGATTTTAGAAGTTCAAATGTAGGTTTGATCAGGACTGAGGTAATCACTGGATCTGAAGGAGGAGAGACTGCTTTTTCTAGTGAAATTCCAAGAGACTCTTCACTTCCTGATTTGTTTTATTCTCTACAGGCTATTGGATTGACCATTTTTTATTGATAACCCGCCAATTAAATAAAACACTCTGTGTGTTTTTTTTTATTTAGCCGATTGTTTGAATCAATCTACATAGTTAAGTAAGTTATATAATGCAGAAACATTTATTTTTTGTCTTTTTGCACAATCCACATTTTACACACATTATATATGTATATAAATATATATATAAAATGACTGCTACAGAATAAAAAAGCTCTTCAATAATTGTATCTGTAAAATAGCAAAATAAAACAAAAACTAACAGGTCAATCACATAACTAAGCACCTAAAATCTGTGTGTGCATGATGAACATATACCTGGAGAGAATTTGACAAATTAATTTATTCATCACAGATGTTTTGCCATCATGTTTCCAGACATACAGATGTTTCTAGATATTCCAAAATAAGGCAGTCGTTTACGTACAACCATGTAAAAATAACCAAATTTTTATTTCTTGTTTATATGTTTGGATGATGTGTACTCATCGTCATCAAAGACTATGAAAACTTGATAAAATATCAAGACACATCAAAAAGTACTTATCAAATACAATTTGGTAAGTATTTGGAAATATCATCAGCTTTAAAAAAAGCATGTTAATCTCCAGAAAATTATTTAAACTAATTTGGATGAGACATCATGCAGCATACAAAATTATGAAATATGTAACAATGACACCAGAGAAGTAAACAATTACAATGAAATTTACACAAAATCAAATTGAGTTAAAATGTATTTTTAAATTAAGCAGACAAGAAATTTAGTCATAAAAATCATGTTGATATAGAATTCTACAAAGAAAAACTATAACAAACTGAATTACATATGTAATATTATGTGTGTGAATTGTAGTGATTATCTTTAAAAGATGTATGTTTTAAAATGTTATCTACTTTCTTTGTGTTTATATCTCATAAGCATATCACTTTTCTTCTGGTGAACAGTGGTCTGCTTTTCTTTTGAAATCTTGGATTCCTTGGGTAATTAAGAAAAAAAGTAGAAAATATTCTTTCCAATTACATAACTCATGACATTATAAACTCATGAAATATTAGGGATTTTTAAAATAAAAATTAACCACATATATACTATATCTGTGTTTGAATGATACTAAAACAACTTTGAAAAGGATAACATTCCAACAGGCTATTTAGTATCATATAAACAAAGCAAATTTAACTGATTTCAAATTTTTGCACTTTCTCTGAACTCAAACTCTAGGTTATAGACAACAGGATGTTTTTCAGATGTATTCTATATAACTCAAATTAATTTTGAAATATCTCATTTGAGGTATAATCTAGGTAGGCATAATTTATGTTGCTTACTATTTATGACCATCAGCTTGAAGTCTACAACTTAATATTCATTCATGGTTAAGAGAAAAACTAAACTAGAAACAGTCAAGTTGTATTTCTACAACCACAAATATTTTGTTGAAAACATTCTTTCAAAATATACTCTGTAAAAAAAGAAAAAAAGCATCGGTATATACAGTCTTTTAAAAAAAATTCCAATGAATATTTCATACGGAATAGAAGTAAGCTGTTTGTATAACTATTGTTACAGTCAATAATGTGAATAATGCTAGACCCCAAAATAGCTTTCTTGCCTTTTACATTTAAGAAAAGAAAATATCAATGGCTTAAAACAAGGGGATGTTAATCTCCAGCAAAATTATTTAATTTGGAAAATATTATTATTATTATAAAATTTAGTTTTTAAAGTTCAGATCTTCCATGGCAGATCAGACAATTGCACTTATAAACAATTAGCATTTATGTCCAACTTGCTGTAAATGATGAAGACAGAATCCAATATAAGAGCAGATTTATTTAATCTGGTTTTTCTTCGTTGATCTATAAATTCCTATGCAAAACATGCTAGCCATCCTAACTTGGTTACGTATAGAGTCATTATAAGACATAACACAATCAAAGTATGTCATCAGAATTGGAAATAAATTGACAAAATTTATATCAGGTTGAGATTCTGCCTTATCTGTATAGACACAACCAAGGAAACATTTTAAAGGATTGTTATTTTAAATGCATTAAGCAAAGTTGTATATTCAAGTGAAATCATGTAGTGCATTATCCAAGATAGTCATTTATTAAAATCAGTATAGACTATTTTTTATGAGAAATATGTAATAAAGATATACAAAAATTAATACAAAATGATGTTAGTGTGTTTGTTGATAATCCAATAAATTTTAGAGATTAAATAATGGATTTTCTATTTACTTATCAAGTTTATATTAAATATTTCTTTCATAAATTTAGTCACTTGGTGTCAAATTAAAACTATGAAAAACCGTAATAAATATTGAGTAGATTGTGAGAAAAGATTGTGTAACTATTAATGAGATTCAAGGGACAAATTAATATTTATTTTAACATGTGCTTATCATAATTAGGATATTTAGCTTTCTTTAGTTGATGACTAATTTTCCTATGTTTCATTCATTTCCTGAATATTTAATGAATATTATGGCATTTGCAAGGCATTGTTTTTAGTATTGAGGGAGAAAAAAAACAACAACAAAAGAAGACATGAGCCTTACCCTCAAGCAGCTTAGAGTCTAATAGGGAAGATCAGATAAGTACATATGCAACCACAAACCAGGTATGTATCGTATTTCCTCAAATCTAAGACTGACTAAATTATGACACATCATCTATCATTCTGTGTTTATTCGGGGAAAGTGCTGTGGTTAATCAGTGGTGTGGACCAAGATCATGGGAGGTGTAGAGGTGAGTAATGCTGTATATGCTGTGGGTTTGCCAGCCCTGCCAGTAAAGAACTAATGGAAATTGCCTGGGAAAAAGTCTTGGGAGAAAGTAGTAGAAGAGAAGTCAGTGATGTAGACAGAAAGAGAACTGTAATGAGATAGAGAGGAACACTCAGTAGTACGGCATTGTAGAAGCTACAGTGTCAAGAAGGTATAGGTTGATAGCATCATCAACAGATCTTTCAGTATGAGCACCTGAGAGGGCGTACTCCATCTGCCATTTAGGAAGCAAGAATGTATTTCTAGAGACTATTAATTAGGAATCCTTTTACAAAGAATAAAATTATATAAAGTCAAATTCTGTATATTAGGTAAACAATGATTTGGGGGCACTAAATAAGAAAAAGACCTTGGAAGTACTAAGAACTGAATGGGATGAAAATTTTTAAATACTATTTATATACTCAAATATGGTTGTATTTTTTAAAAAAGTATTTTAAGATGTCAAGTTTTGGCACATTTTAAGTACAAAAAGCAGTCAACCAACTCTTTAATTCCTAAATCTGTGATCCCACAGAAAATAATTATCTAATTTTTAATGAAAAATACTAATAGATATATTTTTAGTATTAGACTATCAGGTGATTATGGCACACATGTTCCTAGCAATGATACCTGGGATTCTCCTAAAAATAAATGCTTTTGTTTATTTATGGATGTCATAGAAATGTCATGTTTTCAAAAAATACTCACTTGATGTCCAAAGCCGTAGTGGTACTGGGTTGATATGAGAGTGGGGAAATAACAATCTTCTGTATTCAAGGAATATATTTTCCTTGGATTTTGGTGATGGGTAGTGGGGAGAGGTGAGGAGGTGGTACTGATGGACTGAGGTTGAATAGAATGACCTTTGAGAAATATTCATTGTACATTTATTTATTCAATCACTGTCTAAATTTCTTCTTTCACCTAATCTAAATTTAAATTTTGTTTTATTTTGCTTTGAAAAGTTTCACAGGTGGCACATCATTTTTTCTAGGTTATTCCATGGTACAAAATTTTTAACATAGTATTGGAAATGATTTTTCTGATCCTGTTGGGAATTGCGCTTGAAATGCATGAACAATTAATAAGCCTGGAGCATGTTAGTACTTCAGAACATCTGCTGCCCTCTGTCATCTGTAATTGTTAGAGTTGCAATGTTTGATGTTTCCTTGGTCTCCAAAGCCTATCACCTGCGTCGTGAAGAAACAGATTGGTTTGACAAACCCAGGGAGTCTCGTTTGGAAAATGGACACGGTCTGGATCGGAAACTGCCAGAAAGGTTGGTCCACTCTAGACCACTCAGTCAACATCAAGAGCAGGTAAGTGCTATATTGAGCAATCTCTTTCAGATTTATTTAAAAAAAAAAAAAAAAAAGATTCATTTCATCCTAAAATGGTCTCAGTTATCCTGCAATGAATGGGACTTTTGTCAATCAAGTTCACAAATGATTTTTCTTTTCAGTGTTTTAAAGTACTAAGTAACCTTACTTCATCAGCCATGACTGATGTCGCAGCATAACCATGATGCTTCTACCAAAGCAATTTAAGTGATTTTTTTCCTCTAACAGATAATTAAGTTTGTGCAATATCCCCAACACTGCCATACACAGAGAATACATGAAGCTCCTAAAGAGCTTACAAAATATTGGGTGAAATACATTTGGGTAATTTCAACGTTCTCCAATAACAGTATGTTCAGGTGTCAAGCAAATAAGAGGATGACCAAACCAAGTCAGCTGGGGACGGGAAAGGCATCAGTTGGGGGTGAAGGGATGATGTTTTAGGGTCTCTTATGTGAAAGTGTTTTTTTGTTTTACATTCATTTTTGGATTTTATCTTCAGAACAACTTTCATAAAGTATGTTTTATTAATACCTATTTATAGGTGAAAAACTTAAACTTAGCGGTACTATTCACTGTTACATAAATATAATATCATAATTCATGATCTTATTCACTTTAGAACAAATGTGGTGATGTTTGAATTGAATTTTGATAGATCTTAGGAGATTAACAGTTGGATAACCTGAGGGAGATTCCTCTGGTAAGCCACGTGGCCTTAAATCAGTTGCCTTAACAGATCAGATTTTTCCAGGCTGTATATTCATTATGATCACCAAAATACCCACAAAGAGATAGTGACTTATATCATGTACATTAACTCCTAAATCATCCCTGTCTGATAAATGGTTCACTGATGTAAATGACAACTGTATTTTGAACAACACAGAAGAACCATATGAATTTACTATAATTCCATGTTTGTCACATTAACCTGTAAAAGAAAACAAGACTTTTACATGTATAAGTACTGTCTAAAACATACTATCTATGGTCTTAATTTGATTTTTTCCCAAGCAGTTTCAGTTTTCATGGACAAATTTCCAGCTGATTAGAATTTTCTTTTCTCAGAATTTTGTTCTAAATTTTTCAGAATTGTTCTGAATGTTTTCTCAGAATTTTATTTTGTTTTTCTAGATGCTATCATATTTTATAGAAATCTGTTCTTCTCTGTATATTGTAAGTATTCTAGATCTAGAATAGATCTAGCTCAGAAGTGGGAAAATTAAAGGATTAAAATCATTCTGAACATGTTTAAAATTTTCAATTTACCTCTTATCTACAATTACTAAAGCAATCAATTTGTCAATTGAATATAATGTCCTTGGATTTTTTTTATTACAGGAATCTCTCTGTAATGACTTACTTGTTATATCTTACCCATATTGTTTCTCTGAAGTTTACTATTTCTGACAAAGCTAGATCAAGTTAATGAAAACACAAATCCTTTAAAGAAATCCTAATAAGATGAACTATAAAAACTGAAGAGCTAAAAAAAAAATAACTTCCATACAGTTATTTCCGAAAACTTCTGAGGATCCAATGAGAATAGTCTTGTCCAACCAATATTATACAGGATATATTTTAAAACAATCTGTGTCCATCCCCAAAAATATTTTCTAAAATTCTATTTTATTGTATGTAGATTAAATATTCCTAATGACTTTTTTGTTCATAATTTTCTGTTACATCTACAGATTTATGATTTTGGTTCACTGAAGACATAGCACATCATGTTTAAATATATAATTATAGAACAATATAATAGCAAAATTAGAGTGGCTATATTTGAGAATCATTTAATTAATTTCTTTGTTTGATAACATAGAAAATATAAGGATCCTTGTTAGAATAATATACAGGTAAATGTAATAATGTGTATTTTCTTGCTAAAAGTTACTTTTTACATTTGTATTTTGTTATCTAACATACAAACAAAAAACCTGCAATACTCAAAACTGAAAATATGTAGAATTATAAACTAGTTATAAAGTGAACAGCCATATAACCACCACACAAACAAAGAAAGGGAGGATTTTCTGCCCACTGAAACCTCCAAGTGCCCTTTGCAGATTGTAATTTTCAGCCTCTCCCAAACAAGTAGCAAATATACTGACTTTTGTGACAATAATTTCTTTGTTTTGCTTTATAGATTTCTCTAAATAAAAGCTTTATTGAAGACAACATATGCTTTGATTACATTTATATAAAGTTCAAAATTCATGCTTTTTTGCATTAATATTTATCTTCAAATACTGTCTTCCTCATTAACTCATCAAAACTACATTTTGGTCTAGAAGGAATAGCGAAATAGCATTCTTGTTTTAGTCACTTCTTTGCATATTTAATCACAGAAAGGTAATATTGAACTCTTGGTAGCAATAAGTCCAGCTGCTTTTATTTGAAAACTTATGCATAATAAGAATTTATGTTCATAAAATGCTCTGGAGGCAGAAGTAATAAAACCAAATTGACTAATGCAAGCACTAATTTGTCTGCTTTAAAAAATATTTAATGTAAACATACATTAGAGAAATTGAAGAGTATTTCTGAAGTTAAAGTCAAAATCATATAAACCATAAAAATAAACCAAATCTTCAAAACTATATTTGTTTCCTTTCAAATATATATATTTATGTTTAACCTCTGCACTGTTCAGTAGAAATTCAACTCTGCTTTGTGAATTGAACAGATCACCTGCCTCCTTTCTCTTTTTATTTTTTTTAAATTTTTTTCAGTCTCTTCATCTATAAATAGGACTAATACCCTTCACAGGGTTATTACAAAGGTCAACATTTCTCTACTAGTACAGAATGCCTTCACTCTGCACTAATGCCCATGCCTTGTGCAATTCCCATGCAACTGCTATATTGCGGTACATTGAGCTCCTCTGAAAGAGCCACTCTTTCTCTTTCTTCTGGGCTTTTGAATGTCTTGTTTCCTCTTTCTGAACATTCCCCCTCCTCTCTTCTCTTGGCTAACCCTATTCATCACTCAGGTCTCCATGTACATGCCTCATCTTGCAAGGAGCCTTCTCTGACACTACCACCACCACCTCCCCGCAAGTGTTCAACTTTGGGCTCCAGTAGCACTCCATGCATTGTGTCTTGGTCTCCGGGCTTTTAGAGAGCAATTGCTGTCTCTTCCATCCACCATGGTATATGTGCAGTGCCTAACACAGGGCTTGGATCCCCAGAAGGGCACTCTGTCCCCTGCATCTGTTATACAAGGTATTTAGGTGAGGGAAAGCATGAATGTCTGTATAAATAAAAGATACATTAACACAAGAGTTGTTATTTCAGAAATATGAAGGGCCAGTTCATGAACATAATTTCTCTTGAAATATTTGTAGGTAGGGAAGAGGAAGAACCCTTTTTCTGGGCGGCATACAGGTGATAGTTCTGTCAATGCAGAATCATCAAAAGACTATGCTATCAGAAACCTGGCTCTTGGGGAGAGGTATGAGGCACTGCTTGACGTCAGTCCTGCCCTCTGGCCTTGTTCCTACTCTTAGTTGGCAGAAGCAACACCTGCCCTAAGACTTCATCTGCTAGAGAACTCTCTCAACACTTACCTGCGTTGGTTAGAAAAAAGCCAATATCCAGCTAGTGCAAACATGGAAGATGGATACTTCTGCTTTCCTCACACTCTTGGTCACATTGATCAAAATTGAGGCAGTTTAGTGTTTTTAATTGATTAAATGAAGTCATGAAGCTGAAATTACAGGAAATCCTGTGAGATGCTCTGAAAGCAATATTCATGGAAATGAAGATGCTTAACATCCCTTCTACTTAATATCTTCATAGATACATATAGAAAGGCAGTAGGGACTAGTTGATAAAACTGATGAAACCTTTGGGAAACCTGATTACTCTTCTAGACTATGCAGTAGGGGGACTATCAGATTATATCAGCTTCTCCCTAGACTGGAGAATTAGAAAGATTAACAAAAGGCAAAATTGTGTTTTCTTAGTTTATTTTTGGCCAAGTGAAATTAGAAGACATTTGAAGTAAAATGAAATAATATCCATAATTTTAATGAATTATCTATAGTAACAGAGTAAAATTGAGTTATATCTAATAGTTGTAGGATTTTCAATGCACATGGTTTGATTTTTAGTAAAAAAGAAAGATCTTTAAATGCACATTAGGGGAGGGAGGCAGGAGAGGAGGAGTGGAAGGAAAGTAGAAGAAGGAGAAAAGACGAAGGGAGGGAAAGTAAGAAAGAGAAAGAGACAGAATGTGAGGCAAGAGTATGGAAGAAAAGAGGAAAATGCACACTCTTTTGTTATGAATATATACACGGTTTTCAGTGGTATACAAAGTTAGCATCAGTATAAATTATCAAGATTGACTGATTATACTGACCATAATATTTTTACAATCTTGCAAACAATACTCTAGCTTTACTTTGCAGAATTCATGTAATATTCTTGGACTCGACAGGCTTCTGCTGTTGACTGGGGAGTGTTTTATATCTATCAGAGGCCTGATTAAGCTTATTCTTTGCCGAAGAGAATAAAAGCTAAAGGCTATAATTTGTTTGTATTTTTTTTAGTACATTTTCCTTTTAAAATCCAGAAGTCTAGCGGTTTTACTGATGGATTTTCAAAGACACATTAATATCACAAGAGTATTACAAGGAATCTTCCTTCACAAAATGTAGATCCTTTTAGTTCTAAATTCTGTTTAATATTTTGGTTTGGTAGTTCCAAAAACTTCTTAAACGTATTCTGAAATTGGTAGTATTGAAAGTCTCTTTACTATTATTTCATTTGTAATTATAGTCAAAAATTCTCCTGAGGTGATAAATACAAGATTCTATCCTAATAAAATCCTATTAATATAGGTATATAAATATTTTATTATTTCTATCTTTCATTATTTCACAAATCTCTTTTGAAAGCCAAATTCGATAAAATATAAAGCATAAGTTTGGATTTGCTCATTTACTTTTGTTTCAGAAATCTCATTTTGCCAATAATGCAGTCTATAGTATTCTCATGTTCAAGTCTCAGTAATGAGAATTGAAATCACAGGCTTGTAACAGGAACTTTGAGTGTTGTTTCTTCTACCCGAAGGAACATCAGAAGTAAATGAGAAGTAACACCTTTGCATACAAAGAAGGCTTCAGAAAATATTAGAATGAGCAAAGATTTGATTTATTTATACAGAATTAGTCTCAGCATCAGGTGTACATTGAAACTGCTAGATGTGCTCAGCAGGAGCAGAATTCCACAATGAAATCAAAATAACATAAATATGCATTCCTAGTAGAGTGATAGAGATGCAGAGTATGAGGATCTTCTCTGGCTTTTCTCCCTTAGAATCACTTGATTGCTGAAAATTGACATTGCCTATTTCTAGGCTGTCCAAAACAAAATCAGCAGATATCAGTTTTCCATATACTTCCTCTATCCACTGTCATCACTACTATGCACTACCACAGTAACAGACATCCTTTAGGTGTTACATGTGCTCGTTGATTTTCCAAACACAACAAATCAGTTTGCAAGAGAAACGGGTTGTAAACCTAAAGACTATAATGAACTCAGAAACAAATAACGTCATTGTGTAGTATTAAATGCTTAAAATTGTCATCATTTGAGAGTCTTCTAATATATTTTCATTGATTGAATCAATGTGCTTTGAAAAAAAAAAGTGAATTCTGTAAATTGCCTTTTAAGTCTCTTTAACATTGCTTTTTCACGTTATCACATGTACGTCTTAGATTATACAGATGAACGGGAAAACTGTGCACTACATCTTTCCTCATGCAAGGATAAAAATAACAAGAGACTCCAAGGATCACACAGTTTCAGGTAAAGGAAATCAAATAATCTAGTTCTTTTCACTTTAATGTCGCACTGAGATATGTATTTGAATTTCAGTTTAGATGACTCATTAAATTTTAGAAAACACCACTTTTTATGTCAAAAGTTGTGTATTGGAAAATTTCAAAAAATAAGCAGGCTGTGCATTTGAATATAAAAGACAATAATGGCATAATCATTCGTATGATACATTACTAAATGGCATATATATTTAGATCATTCTATTAATTATCTTCATTTTTAAAAAAGTGCATGACATTACAATTCTACGTAATTATTGCACTGTTGAGTAATATGGTCATAGGACCATAAAACATTCTTACACAGAAAGTAGAAAACTAACTTGAATTTTTCTAAAGAATAGATTCCCCTATACCTTATCAATTTGAAGATTATCAGTTTTGCTGATTTTTATTTGTTTGTTTTCTTCTGTAAACCAAACTTACGACAGAAATTTTAACCTTGTTACTTTGAAATACTTTGGACTCCCAGAAAATAACACAGTCAGTTCTTTTGCCCACCCTTTACCCAGTTTCACTAATGTTAACATCTATCTAACCACAAAAAATGATCAAAACAAGAAATCAACATTTTTATGATAGTACTGAAATGTCTACAAGCCTTATCCAAATTTTGAGTATCCCCGCTAATTTTTTTTTTTTTTTTCTGGTGCAGAATCTAATCCAGATCTCAAGTTGCATTTAGTTTACAAATAAAAAGTTCTCTTATATTTGTGAGATGGAAGTATAAATTTTCTCAAAGTTAATAAATTTTTAAAATATGAAAATTACCTACATTCTCACTCAAGTATTTCCCTATATTCTCACTCTTTGTTTCATAGACACCGTACATCAACAGAAAATATTCATGAATATATATGGATATATGTATAAGTGGTATATCTAACATGGCCTATGTGTTGGAGGGCTTTTTCTTTAAGGACTGATAGAGAATAAAAAAGAGGTATTTCTTCAGTGTTCTTGTTGTTCCTTGCAGATTTTAGACCTTAGAGAATGTAGATGCGGAACAGGTTTTGCTTTGAGCAATTGTCCTCTCTTTATTTTCATAGAGAATGAATTGATTTAGAGCCTAATATTGTTGTTTTTCTTTTAAGATTGGGTAATTTTTCTTCTGCCAGAGATAGATAATTCAAACTGTCAAGATTTTATTGCATGCAGACTGTATTTTAAGTACTGATGAACATTCCAGGGATGAGACTTAAAATCCAAGGACTCTTTTTGTAGAAATAACTACCTGCTACAAACTATTTCAGTTCCCTCCAGCTCATAAAGCAAAACAACATAATACTTTCTAGCAATACCAAAATTATTTTTTTCAGGGAGTACAACAAAAATCTTCAAAACATTTTTAATAAATCATCAGGACTCTATATCAATATGTCTGTTTTCTAGTTGTATTACTATTAATATACTATGTCAGAGTAATTATCCCTTCAACCTTATCATTTTTCTTTTGCAGCTTATTTTAATTTTTCTTTTACTACAATTAGAAAATTTTTTAAAATTTGTTTTCTTTTACTACAATTAAGAAAATATAATAATTCTTATTTTAAAATATAAGAATAACAGAAATAAGAGCTATTGATTTCTTGTTATAAATATTCTAGTCTGAAAACTAAATTCAGTTTCCTCTGTATATAGATTTTGCAAAATGAGAAAAGAGCATTATAGGTTTGAACGGTAAATTTACTAGAGTATTATATTATCTCTCTTCAAGCTCCTTTTTATTTTGATATTTGCCTAAAGTAATAATAAAAATATTTTCCTTGTTGTATTTACCCTGCGTTACTACTGAATATATTTTCCATGTATCCGGTGGCACGATCTCATTCTAAAGTAAACGTTTTGAAGCAATTTGTATTGTCTTCAGATAAGTCTTTAAGTACCTGAAAGGGATTTAAATACATGTATATGCAAGACTAGAACCAGAAATGGCAATTTTTAGCAAACAGCCTCCAGCAATTTGAGGTTAGTAGGCAAACCCTGGCATAGAGCATTTACACTCCTGGCTAATCTCTGTTATTTGCTGGTCTACCAAAAGCTTAGTATGAGTGACAAAATGTTTGGTGACACTAAAGTTATTCGTAGCTATCAGTGTCATTTTTATGTTAATGTTTTCATTAAAAATGGAATATATCTTTTAGAGATACATACTAAAATATTTACAGATGAAACAATGTCTTGTGTGGAATTTGCTTCACAATTAGCTGTGTAGAGAGTGGTAAAGAAATAGATGGGACAAAACTGACCATGATTTGATTAATTGTTGGAGCTGGAAGATCAACCACACTGGGTTTTATTATAGTCTTGTCACTACTTTTTTATATGCATGAAATTTTTCATAATAAAAAATAATTAAATTCCTGTTTGTCTCTTACATTTAGAGAAAAACAGCAGTGTCCAATAGCTTCATCAATAGTGAAAAAGCTATCTAAGCTAATAATTTAACTGCCTTTGTCAAAAAGGTAAGGATATAGTCAAGGAAGGAGAGAAGAATAAAATGTAGTATTTCTGCTCTCCTAAACAGAGGGGGAAATTGTCGTTAGTAAATTTTCATTTTAGTTATATAAACCCATCAAAAATAGAAATAATATATCTTTTTTAGTATTTTAATAGACCATTCTAAATGGGTCTAGCATTAAAATATTTTATAAGAATTATATGAAACCAGCATACCTCACAGAAAAGGAAAAAATATATTTCTATTTATTGGAAGCAAAAGTAATTTCAAAATAGCAGAGAGGATTAGAAAGTTTTTTTTTTTTTCTTAATTCTTTCTACTATGTGGACCTGGGAACCCTCATGGTACCCAAGATTCTTTCAGGGGGTTTTCAAGGTCAAAATTATTTTCATAGTAATGCTAAGGTAGCATTTGCCTTTTGCACTCTTATTTTCCTGTGAATATACAGTAGAGTTTCTCAGAGATTAATTGATGTGTGACATCACAACAGACTGTATATAACAGATAAGAGAATTCAGCTGTCTTCTATTTAACTTAATATCAAGCAGATTTGCAATAATATAAAACAATGCCACCTTTCTCATAAATGTTTTGTTTTTAAAATACATTTTTTATTAAAAATGTGATTTATTTTAACATAGAATGAGTTTATTAATAAACTAATTTTATTTATTAATAAATTCATTAATAAATACTTTAAATTCTCAGTTTTAGTTTATAATACAGAAAACACACATAATTATAACCCATATAAACAAAAGCTTTTTGAGGTTTCTAATAATATTAAAAAATATAAATGGCTCCTTGGAACCAAAATGTTTGAGAAATACTTCTCTAAGGATCTTTATGGAGAAAGTTTAAAAAATTCTAAATAAGTTTTTATTTCTTCCTATAAAAAACTTACACAAATAAAGTATATTTTATAACTGCTTTTAAACTTATATTGAATTCATTTAAAAATTTTTATTCATTAATAGTTAACGAGAGAACACCCATGGTGTGATTTACATTGTGTTGGTTGCTGTATTACTAGAATGAATCCAACAAAGACCTTGATCTACAAATTACTCATACTTTAGTAGGAGAATCTGAAATGTGAGTAATTATTACAGTAAAATTTTAGGAACAACTGAGACAAAGCCAGGGAATTTATAAAACTTTACTTTTCATAGACGTATGATATATGTATGTGTGTACACACATATACATATGTACCATTATTTATAGTATTTTTATGATGTATGCAGAGGAAAATACATGCATACAATCTTCTATTAAGCGGCCTGTAATTTTTAGGAAATAGATACTTTAACTTTTTACCGTAAACTTCAAAGATTCTCTTATAGTTGTTGATCAGCAACCGTACAGTGGTTTTGAAAATCTCTATTCAAACAAGTAGAAGGCAGCAAAATGGAGGAAACAGGTCATGAGTTTTAGAATTAGAAAGACCTGAGTTGGAGTCCAGCTCTATCACTTATTTAAATTTTGAGAATAAGTTTGCTCAACCGTAAAATAAGCCCAGCTCTCTCTCTCTCACATAATTGCAGGTGCACCTAGCGCAAAATGTTATACTTACTATACACTCAACAAATGTTATTTCCCCTTCTCTTAGACAGAAGTTATCAGAAAAAAAGATAAAACGTAATGCTCAAGAAATGAGTCTCTTTTTTATTTAGAACTCGTCTTATGGCTCCAGAAACACAGCTGTTTGAAACAAGTCAAAGAAATTCTTCTGATTTTAAAAAAGATATTTGCTTATGTATAGTTCTGCAATAGACTGGCTCCATCTGCAAGGCTAGAAAGACTAATTAGGAAGTGCAATAGTGAAGAACATTAAAAATGTTTAGGTTCAAAAGACAGCAGTGTCTTCTATGGAAATAGCGGCTCATTTTCTATTCCTCTTTAGTCCACCATCTTCATGAGCTTTTAGAAACAGATAAATATAACAGATCTCATTGGATCTGAGTCGGTAGGAATACCATTGTGGATAGCCCTTTTTAAATTATTATTTCAACAACTTTACATATGCACGTTGTATGTGTACAAATCAATGACTTTTATAAATTTATGGAGTTGTGTGACCATCATCACAATTTTGTTTTAGAACATTTCGATCTCTGCAAAAAGTTCCCTTGAGTCTGATAGCAATAGCTACTTCCAACACTCCTCTCCCAGCCACAGGCAGGAAATTTACTTTATGTCTCTAAGTTTACCCTTTCTGGGCACTTCACATACATTAAATCACACAGTTTACAGTTTTGGTGTCTGGCTCCTTTCCCTTACCAGTTTTTTTTAGGTTTATCCATTTTGTAACATGTATCAGAAGTTTGCTATTTTTATTATTAAGAAGTGTTCCATTGTTTAGATTGTGTATATTTGTTTATTCATTGGATTTTGCCTGGCTTTTCTTAATATTTGCATACATGTTTTAATTTGGACATATGATATTTTTGTATGGCAGCCTAGAAGTGGAACTGCTGAGTTACACGGTAAGTTTCTTAACTATTTAAGAAACTGCCAAATAGTTTTCCAAGGTGAACATACCATATTGCATTCTCGCCAGCAGTGTGTAAGGATTCCACTTTCTCCATGTCATTGTCAACACTTGGTAATGTCTGTCTTTTGGGGCGAGTGTGGATGGTATCTCATTGTTATTTTTAGCTTGCATTTTCCTCATGACCTATGATAATGAGCGTATTTTCAGATTTATAAGCAAAGCATATGTATTCTTTGGTGAAATATTTATTAAGAAATTTTGCCCATATTTATTTGGGTTGTTTGTCCTCATACAGAGTTGTAACAGTTCTTTATATATTTGGATGTGTCTTTTATAAGATACATGGCATCCATATATTTCCTTCTAATCTGTGTGTTGTCTTTTATTTTCTTAAAGGTGTATTTTAAAGAAAAGTTTTAACATTTTAATGGAATTCAATTTATTGATTTTTTTTGTTTGTTTGTGAACCTTGCTGCTCTTGATAATGTATTAAGAGCTATCCCAAGGTCAAAAAGATTTTCTCTTGTGTTTTATACCAGAAGCTTTAAACATTCAGGTCAGTGACCTATTTTGTGCTGGTTTTTGTATATGGTATGAGGCTGAGATCCAGGTTCATTTTTTTGAAGCACTAATGGATATCTAATTATACAAGCACCTTTTGTTAAAAAAATATGTCCCCCATTGAATTGCCTTGGTATCTTTGTCAAAAATCAATCTACCATTAATACAAGAATTTATTTCTAGATTCTCAGTTCTGTACTGTTTGACTATATGCCTAACTGTTACACTCTTTTGCTTACTATATTGCTTTATATTACGTTTTGAAATCTGGTAGTGGAAGTCCTCCAACTTTTTTTTTTCAAAATTGTTTTGCCTATTCTTGATCCTTTTAACTTCCATATTTTTTTAGTACCAACTTACTGGGATTATGATAGAGTTTGCATTGAAATTATAGATCAATTTGGAGAGAATTGCTCTCTTACCAACATTGAGTCTTCTAATTCATTAACATGTAATACCTCTTCATTTACTGAGATACCCTTTCATTTTTTTCAGTAAAGTTTTATACTTTTCAGTGTACAAAACTAGCATTTCATTTGCTAAATGTCTCCCAAATTATTTTATTCTTCTTGATGCTATTGAGAATGCAGTTGTTTTCTTAATTTCAATTTTGGACTATTCATTGCCATTTTATAGAAATACATTTGATTTTTGTATATTGACCTTTTGGCTTATAATCTTGCTAGTGTTTTTAGTTCTAATAGTTTTTTGTGGAGTTCTTAGGATTTTCTACATGCAAGATTATGTTATCTGCAAGTAAAGACAGTTTTACTTGTATCATTCCAATGGGGATCTTTCATTTTTGTCCTTATTGCAATTGCTAAAAGTGTGGTACAGTACTGAACAGAGTAGTGAGAGCAGACATCCCTGCTTTGTTCCTAAAGGACATTAGTGACTCGTTGTGATAACAGTGCAGGAACTGTACCACCTGCTATAGAATTCCTTCCTCTCTTCCCATTTAATACTCACTGGAAGGAGTTTTATTGGCCTAAAATTTTAAAAATCTGAGCAGAAGTATTTAAGAACAGCTTTAAAAGCAAACAATAGCTAGTCAGAGTTTCCGCTTCCTTTTGTTAATCAATGGAGATCTCAAATCCTGGCAATATGAATAGGCATTGAGTGAATTATGTTTTCATATTTGGAAGAGGATAGGGAGTTTACATACATGCATGCATACATATATACACAGCAAATAAACCCTCATACTCACTATGTTTTATATTTCAATAATTTTTAATGGAAATGATTACATTTGTGATAATTGCTTTATTTACATAGTTTGGTCAGTCATTATGTTGTCCCAATATGCAACCAAAGAAATTATGTATGCAGAATCCTAAGAAAGCGAATGAAAATCTTAAATATGTTAAAAAGATATGAAAATAATTATACTGTTTACTTTGCACTTGCATATTTTCTATTCACTTCTGAAATAATTTGAAAGTCTAACCATTTCCACCAAATACTGATATCATTCTCCTCCTTTTTTTCTTACTTATGAGTGTTTACAGAGAAAATCCACAAACTTAGAGGTGACTTAGATAGATATGTGTATTCAGACTTTAGATGGAACCTTCTAGATGGTAAGAATAGTTCTATATATCTTACCCAGTATTTCTCAAAGATATGATCAGCAAATTAGTTTAAAAAAATACCTCCATGTTCCATAGAATATGTTCCACAGTCAATAAAAATACTGAAACAAAAATTTAGCTACCTTTTTTTTTTTTTTTTTGCGGTACACGGGCCTCTCACTGCTGTGACCTCTCCCGTTGCGGAGCACAGGCTCCGGACGCGCAGGCTCAGCGGCCATGGCTCACGGGCCCAGCCGCTCCGCGGCATGTGGGATCTTCCCGGACCGGGGCACGAACCCGTGTCCCCTCCATTGGCAGGCGGACTCTCAACCACTGAGCCACCAGGGAAGCCCTAGCTACCTTTTTTAACTGTTAAATTTACTTGAAAAATTTTCAAATAATATAGGATTACAGAAAGTAGAGTTATGATAAACAAAGGCCTATCTTTCACTTGCCCACTGTAAAAAAATAAATAGTTCATATTGAATATAGATTCAACCTTAATTTAGCTATGAGGCAGATACGGGAAAAGCCTGTGGCGACCACTCTGCTTCCAAGAACTTGCAAGACACTTGAAGAAGTGGAGCTAATACATAGGAAGCAATGAAGATGACACTGTCTAATGAAAATTAAATTATGGCACAAACCACGGGTACATGTTTGTACATGTACAATTTTTGCACGGCATATCTTCATTTGCTCAAAGAATTTTATCAATGGGATGTGGAGAACACATCTTTCCCCATTTTCTCATGAAGATTTTCATTTCTTTTTCCTCTTTTAGAGATCTATAAGGGAAACATCCCATCTGGCTTTCAGCTACCAGTAGCTAAATGGCTAAATGCATGTATCATTTTCAACTGTCTTCTTTGTATGTATATGTAAAATGAGTGTGTGGGGGGGGGGGCGTGTGTGTGTGTGTGTTTGTGTTGTGTATGTGTATGTGTAGATAGCTGGATGGACGGATGGATGGATAGACAGAGCGATCGATCCTCAGTAAATTATGGTAGTAGTGAAAAGTAAAAAGATGAAAATAAAAGCCATCGTAATTTGACAACTTATATTCTCTTTCCTTTTTATCTTGTTTATACTCATGTATGCACACAGTAAAAGTTAGGAGTATATTGTAAAGTAGTTTATATACATATTTTTAATATAGCGTAAATTGCCTAACAAAGACATTTTCCTGTGACATGAAAAGTTCTTCGTAAACATAAATTTAATTACTTGTTTTTATCATGTTTGTAGATATTTAATCATCTACATCAACCATTCCTCAATTGTTGGACATTTGTGCTGTCTTCCCCTTTTCAGTATTATAAATGATACCACAATACCACAGTGAAAAAATGCTGCCATGATATTCATTATTTCCTTAAAATATATAGGCCACATGGGGGTTTTACTTAGTAAAAGAGTAAACAACCAGCTGTGGAAGGCCAACATTTTAGTATCAAAAGGTTGGACTGCCCCTGGTTCTTGAAGGAAGATATGATTGACTTGGTTGAATAATTTCCTCGACTTGGAGGAAACTCAAACCCAGATGCTCAGGGATAAGCAGAAATTGTACTTGATCCCCTTGATAAGGAGGGCTGTTTGGCTAGGGGTCGTTATATCTACCAGAGTAGGGAGGGGATCTTATGGTTAGACCATTTAAGACCCTGCTAATTTGACCAGTTCATGAGGCAGCACATAATACTGAGTCTTAATTTTAGGCCTTAGACCATAATTAGTGCTGTTTTTTTCTTTTCAATGACTTTATCATTGCAGGAAGACAGATTATTTTTGTTTGGGTTTTTCTTTATTTTTTTTCCCATTTTGTTTTGATAGAACACAGAGTACATAAAAGGAACCAAAGTTAGGGCCAGAATCTCATGGTGGACCAGACAAGTAAAGAATCTGAATTTAATTTGATAGGTGGTATGGGTATCATTGAAATCATTGAAGCATGATTTTGTCTTGTTTGCTTCAAAGCTGAATTCTGAAGCTTAACCATAATCAAATAAGTTGCACCAGGTGATCAAATAAAAATGTTTGATCACTTTATTTGAGACTGCACTGCTGTCCTCACATGTGGTATATAAAATAAAAGGGAACTGAGGCAAAAATGTGGTAAACTCTGATCCAGGCAGTTGTTATAAATTATAGCTGACATACACTTAACATGCCTCCGATATTATTTACATGAACACTTCATGAGAAATCTTTTTTTTTAAGGCCAAGTCTTAGAAAGTTAAAACAATTTTGTCATATCTTCTGTTTCTTGTGGGACGTGAAGAAAAAGTGTCACTGTCCATTTGGGAACATGTGTGTTCCATAGTAACTGCTGCAAGTTCTGGGAAACTGAACAGACTCTGCGAAGGTGCCTTGATCCCCAAATTTCTACCTCCCCATTCAGGATGGCTTTTCCTCTTTCATTCTTAGCAACAGTCCAAATTATGTATGACATAATTTCTTGCAAGCCTCTCAAATTATTTTTAGGAATAAACAAAGTATACAACTATAGAAATAAAATACTATTTGGACTGAATCTCTTCTAAAATCACGGTTTCTTCCTGGTGCATCTTAGTGAAAGCTTGTGTGCATTTCCTTAGTGACAAAGGAAGTATCTACTGTCAGGACTAGTTCCTCATTCACATCATCACTTCTCCTGACATCTGTCAAGATAAATATTGCTTGTGGAAGTGTGTTCCTGCTAAGGAAGTGACATTATAGGCTATGCTTCTAACTGGAGATACAGGAACATATTTTTCTGTTTTTCTTAATAAAGCAAAATTAAAGGAATTAATAATTGATTCTGTGAGGATATGGTGAAGACATTCAAGATGTTTAACCTACAGGTTAAGGAGGATAAATTGGTGATGCTAATGTTAAATATAAGGGTATAAATGTAAAATGTATATGAATGGGCCATGGAAAGTAGGTAGTAAGAAGTGAGATTAAGTTAAAGGAGAAAGGATTTATACTGATCTTCTAGAATATTTTCTTGACAATTAGAGCGATGAGCAAAGTTATATAGAAAGAACAAGGACGTGGGACTGAAGAAGAAAATGTGCTCTAATATTAGCTTTTTTACTTGCTAGCCAACCTAGGCAAGTTTCTAACCTTCCTTAGTCTCAGCTGCTTTGTCCTGAAATGGTATGGATAGTAACTAACATGAAAAGTTATAGAGATGATTAAAAAACACAAAAAATAGTATAAGACAAATAGGAGAAACTCTAGAAATGTTAGTTGCTTTCTTTTTCCTTCTATCCTTGAAGATGATACTGAAGAGATTAGGAACAAATAATATATTAAATATAAAATAATATTGGCACAAGGTAGAGACACCAAATAGAACTCATTGGTTCAAAGTCATATATTTTGAGACACCTGACAACTAAAAGTTCAATAAATCTGATGTAGTAGAAAACTAGATGAAAATAAATAAAAGCAGCTAACTTTTTGTTTAAAGCACAATTTCAGTGGAATGTTTATTCTTAGCCTGGTCACCTAACAACATATAACATTTCTTCTCCATTACAGATAGTAGTAACAGTTTTTTAAATAGGGTAACGAATATAACCAAAATAATTTTATTAAATAACTCTTTAGTGAAAAATATTCCATGATATATACTGGACAGTAGAAGCTGTTGAACTTCATCGAATACCTCCTTCACCAAAAGCAAATTGATTTCAATGAGAGCAGGTTTAGCCTGTAGCCCAAAAATAATACGGACACCTGGATTTTATTTATAGTATCCCTAAAGTGACTCAGCAAATTCAGAACTTTTCTCTCCAAATCAGTTTCTCAACTACTCTATAATAGTGGTAATTATAATATTATTATGGTACCAGGCCTGTGTATACTTTCTTCTATATAGATTTGTATAGTAAGATATGTAAGTATTAACTACTTATTCATTTAACAGATATGTATATGCCATTCATCTTTTTAACACAAATGGTAAAATACAAAACTGATAAAATCTGTACTACTTAAAAAGTAACACTTTCATCTTTGTAATGTCTGATAAAGATATAAACAAGTCGTAGACGTTTATGCATCAATAGAAAAATGGAAATTATATTGATAAAATGAGCACAATCTGTCCCAACTGATCAGTTACAGCTTCAGATTAAATGGTACAGTATAATCTGCAAACTGCCTAAACCAGAAATGTTTCCTCTCCTCATTACTGACTGAGAGATACTGACTCCCCAACATTTTTTATATCTTGGTAGTTTTTCCTTTTAATGGCCTGACTGTGATGTCTCTCATCACTCTCCCTTCTGCAACTGAATGAGAATGGGAAGGGCTGGATATGCTGCTCCCACACCCACCCTGTCTGATTCCAAACCAGGTTCCCTGGCCCTAACCCAACAGGAGACTCATCACTAAGCCACTTATTTATTTGGACTAAGAGTTCGGGCTCCGCTTTAGCATTGCCATATATTAGGTGTTGCCTTGAGCACTTAACCTCACAAAACTTTATTTTATTTGTGTAAAATAGAGGGTTTCTTGTTTGTTCTTTTACTTTTAAGATTCATTGAGTTAATACACTTTTACAGACATTTTCTAAGAACAGAATACAATACGAATTTATTATTTTTAACATCACTGTCACTGATGCACCAGCCCCGCTTGGGGAAAATTAGGCATTTCAATTTTCATCCATCCATTATTCATTCAGTTATATATTTAGTGCAGCCTAGATGCCGTGTACTTGCTACATATATTATACCATAATCCCAGCATTGCAGAACTGACACACAAATCTCCTCCTCTTCATTTATGAAGGGCAAAACGTTATCTATTCATGGCCTATTCTCCCTTTATCTCCTACCCTCTATAGCTGCTCAATCACTGTGGTAGCTACTATAGACATAAAACGTTCCACAGGTTTTGCGACCAAGATAAGGCCCCTATATATTTTGTGCAGAGAATACAACTTTCACCTTTGTATCAATTTTCTATTCATGCGTAACAAGTTACCACAAGTTTAATGGCTTAAAACAACACACATTTAGTATCTCACAGTTTTCATGGTTCAAGAAATTAAGCATGGACTGGGTGCCCTGGTAAGGATCTCACAGAGCTGCAATCTATGTGTTGGCCAGGCTGTGTTTTGTTCTAGAGCTTGGGGATCTTCTTCCAGGGTCACGAGGTTGTTGGCAGAATTCAGTTCCTCCAAGTTGTGGCACTAAATTCCCCATTTTCTGGCAGGCTGTCAGCTGCGGACCAGTCTCAGCACTGGTCTGTGGGGCCCACTCAGTCCCCCTCACACATCCCAGTTTACTTTTTTCAAGGCCAGCAGAAGATTCATTCTAGTCTGCTGAGATGGAGTCTTACATAATATAATCATGGTGGTGACTATCACATCACCTTTGTCAGGTCCTATTGGTTAAAAACAAGTCACAGGTACATGGACTCAAAGGTACATGGACTCAAAATTATGTAGAAATAATTCACTGCGAGTCAATAGTGTATGTCTGCACAATCTCTATTATGTTCAGAAGTACAAAAGGAACACTTAATACTCTATTTTGAATTAGGATATTATTTTTCTTCCTACTATCTTTTAAGTAAAACTATCATTTGGGAAAGCACATCATAGCTTTACCCTAAAATAAGTGTAAACTATTTTCTTTCCAGTGACATCATAGGGTTACATAAGCATCTCCCAGTAACAACGTTTTTCTTTAACACATGTGGTAGATGACCCTACCCCAAGTCCTGGCCTGCCATCAATGAGATCAGTATCTAAACAAGTCACTATTAAAGCCATATCTATAAATTGACCCTGTTTTCTCACTTCGTAGCATCCACTTTCATATCAAAGAATCAGTTCATTTTGGACCCTAAGTACTGCTAAATGGAATAATTTTTTATTTAGATATAGTTGACATATTATATTACTTTCAGGTATACCTCATAATGATTCAGTATTTGTATATATTGGGAAATAATCATCACGCTAATTCTGTTAACATCCATCACCAAACACAGTTACAAATTTTTTTTTCTTGTGATAAAAGCTTTTAAGATCTACTCTCTCAGCAACTTTCAAACGTGTAATATTGTGTTATTAATATAGTCACCATGCTGTACATTATATCCCCATGACTTAATTTATTTTATAGCTGGATATTTGTACTTTTAACCCCCTTCGCTTATTTTGCATGCCCTCCCACCCCCTGCCTCTGGCAACTGCCATCTGTTCTCTGTATCCCTGAGTTTGATTGTTTTGTTTTTTTGGTTTTCTGTTTGTTTTAAGATTCCACATATAAGTAATGCCATGTAGTATTTGTCTTTCTCTGTCTGACTTACTTCACTTAGTACAGTGCCCTCTAAGTCCATCCATGTTGTTGCAAATGGCAAGATTTCCTTCTTTCTTATGGCTGAATTAATATTCCATTGTGTATATATACCACATATTCTTTATCCATTCATCTATAAATAGACAAGATAGAGTTTGCTTCCATATCTTGGCTGTTGTAAATCATACTGAAGTGAACACGGGGGTGCATGTGTCTATTCAAGTTAGTGTTTTCATTTTCTTCAGATAAATACCCAGAAATGGAGTTGCTGTATCATATTTAATTTATTAATTTTTAATTTTATGAGGAACCTCCATACTGTTTTCCATGATGGCTGCACCAATTTACATTTCCACCAACTGTGCACAAGGGTTCCCTTTTCTCCACACCCTCACCAGCACTTGTTATTTCTTGTCTTTGATGATAGCCAGTGTAACAGGTGTGAGGTGAAATCTCATTGTGATTTACATTTCCCGTATGATTAGTGATTTTGAGCACCTTTTCATGTACCTGTTGACCATCTGTATGTCCTCTTTGGAAAAACGTCTATTCAGATCTTCTGCCCATTTTTCAATCAGGTTGTTTTTATTTTTGTTATTAAGTTGGAGGCATTCTTGATATATTTTGCATGTTAACCCCTTACCAACTATATGATTTGCAAATACTTTCTCCCATTCAGTAGGTTGCTTTTTCATTTCATTGATGGTTTCCTTTGCTGTACAGATGCCTTTTAGTCTGATGTACTCCCATTTATTTATTTTTGATTTTGGTTGCCTTTTGCTTTTGGTGTCAGTCTAAAAAATCATCGCCAAGGTCAGTATCAAGAAGCTTACCACATGTGTTTTCTTCCAAGAATTTTATGGTTTCATTCAACTCTCTGATCCATTTTGAGTTAATTTTTATGTATGGTGTAAGATAATGGTCCAATTTCATTCTTTTGGGTGTAGCTGTCCAGCTTCCCCAACACCATTCACTGAAGAGCCTGTCCTTTCCCCATTGTGTATTCTTGGCTCCTTTGTTGTAATTCACCATGTTTGTCTGGGTTTATTTCTGGGCTCTCTCTTCTGTTCCATTAGTCTATGTCTGTTATGCCAATGCCATACTGTTTCAATTACTATAGCTTTGTAATATTGCTTGAAAATTAGCATGATGCTTCCAGGGAATAAATTTATTTTAATTGCCTTTTATAGGAGTATCGTGCAAACCCCTCAGATTTTGTCTTTATGCTTGTAGCTTTGCAATTGACTTATATAAGCTAAAATAAAGAAAAAAACCCTTATCTTATTGTGTGAATGAAATGTGCATTTATGATGTGGAAGTCCTGAGAACTACTCTTCATGAGAATTATTTCTGAAGCATTTCAGGAAGAGGAAATCCTATGCCCTTTTAGTAAAAATACTTTATCAGTACATACATCATCTGCCATTTGAAAGATGTTGCTCAACAAATCCACAATACCAGTGTCTTTTGATGTATATCCGTGACTTATCTTCCTTATTTCCCATGGCAATGGCCATTTCAGTCTTATGGCAGGCCAATTTGGACCCATCTCATCCAGTATAATGTAAGTGGGAATAGCATTTTATACATGCTATGAATCCCATGCAACATTTTTGCCTTAATATTATTCAAACTACAATAGAAAAGACAAGTGGTGAACTTTTGTTCGTGGAAATGTGAAATACGACGTTCACTTCAAATTCTTCATGTATGTTTACATATTTAAGACTAGGAAAAAGGATGTTATACAGAAGTTGGCTGGATTAGAAAAAGTTAATGGGAATAGATGAGTTTGTAATTTGCATGCCCAGACTTAGAGTTGGATTGTATTTGGCATGAATGTGGTGTTGCCATTTTGATGTTTCTGGAAACAGTCAAGTATGGATTGCTAATAAGGCAATTGATATACTTTGTTATATTTGTAGAAATGTTTTTCTTATAATGAGCGAAAGTAAGTAAAGTTAATAAATAAATAGTGAAATATTCTTTAGGTCTTCGTATTCAAGTATTAATGAATTAATGTACCATTTGATAAGACATGCAAAGGAAATGATTATGGACTTCTAATATAATTTGGTTTATTTTCCTAAATATTTACTTGGATAATTGATAACATTAGTCAGTGCAAGAGTGTAAAAATAAATTTTCACAGCCTTATGCAGGAATATAATTAACAAGAACTATAAAAATAGATTTAATTGAACTATCCTTTGGAGACTTTTTTATTATCCTTAGTACTTCATTAGCATTAATATGTATAGAGACAGTCTTTCTTCTTCTTCAGCCCAACTAATGACATGACTAAACTATGTGATGTATCTTCTTTCTGTAATAACTTTATTATGAATAATAAACTCTATTGATTTAAAGACTACTATTCATAAGATAGTATGTTCACTGATAAAAATTTTGCTTTTCCTTGATGCTTAGATGTAGAACATGATAGTGTTGAAATGAGACAAGTATTTTAGTTTTGTCCACACTTAATGCTCTAATTATAACATCATAATATTTTCATGTTACTTTAATAATAGAAATGACATTTTTGTAAGACTTTAAAATATCAGAGCTTTTAATGTAACATGTTAATAAACATGTAAAATTAAAGTAGATTTAAACTGCAAATTTAAATGCAAATGTGAAGATTTTTGCTTAGTATGCTCATGTTTATTTTATGCACAGCTTATTTTTTAATTTTTTTATTTCAGCTTTGTCAAGGTATAATGGACTTATAAAATTATAAGATATTTAAAGTGTACATCGTGGTGATTTGATTTATGAATACATTGTGTATGAGACTAAGTTCTACTTTCTTGGCAGATTTAAGATTCCATGCTTTCACTGCAGGGGGCGTGGGTTCAATCCCTGGTCAGGAAACTAAGATCCCACGTGCTGCGCGGTGTGGCCAAAAAATAAATAATAAATAAAATACAGTGTTAGCAACTATAGTCACTAGTCAGACCTTTTCCAACTTATAGCTAAAACTGTATACCCTTTTACCAATTTCTCCCTATTTCCCCCATCCCCAACCTCTGGCAACCACTCTCTTTCTATGAGTTTGGCTTTTTTTCCCCACATATAAGTGATACCAAGCAGTATTTGTCCTTCTCTGTCTGGCTTATATCCCTGAGCATAATGCCCTCAAGGTCCATGCATGTTGTCCCAAAGGGCAGGATTTACTTCTTTCGCATGGCTGAACGGTATTCTATTGTATATATGTACCACATCTTTTTCCAGTCATCCATCAATGGATACTTATATTGTTTCCATTTCTTGGCTACTCTGAGTATTGCTGTAGTGAACGTGGGAGTACAGATATCTCTTCAATATCCTGTTTTCATTTCCTTCAGATATATACCTAGAAGTGGGATACATGGATCATTTGGTAGTTCTTTTTTAAATTTTTCGAGAAACTACCTTACTTTTTTTCATAGTGGCTGTACCAATTTACATTCCCACTAACAATGCACAAAACTGTTTTTCATAGTGGCTGTACCAATTTACATTCCCACTAACAATGCACAAGGGTTCACTTTTCTCCTCATCCTCGCCAATGCTTGTTTTTTCTTGGTAAAAGCCATTCTAACAGGTGTGTAGTCACATCTCACTGTGGTTTTGATTTGTATTTCCCTGTTAGTGATTTTGATCACCTTTTCGTGTACCTGTTGGCCATTTGTATGTCTTCTTTGGAAAAATGTCTATACATTTTCTCTGCCCATTTTTTCAGTTAGACTGTTTATTTTGTTTTTTGTTATTGAATTGTATGAATTCTCTATATAGTAATATATATTTTCATATCAACACCTTATCAGAAATATATTTGCAAATATTTTCTCCTATTCCGAAGGTTGCCTTTTTATTTTGATGGTATCCTTTAAGTCCCTTAATCTACCTTCATTCTTTTTCATGCTTTTTTCTTTTTACTCCTCTACTTGGGATGGATTCCACTGCCCTGTCAAATTCACTGATCCTTTCTTTCACTTCTCTAGTCTGCTGTTGAACTGGCCTACGAATTTTGCAGTTCGGTTACTGTATTCTTCAGCTCTGTAATTTCTGTTTGGTATGTCCTTATATTTTCTGTTTGTTGAAATTTACGCTTTGTTCAGGCATTGTTCTCCTACCTTGGTGAGCATCTATATGACCGTTATTTTAAACTTTTTATAAGTAAATAACCTATCTCTATTTCATTAAGATCTGTTTCTAGACTTTTATCTTGTTCTTTTATTTGGAACATATTCCTCTGTTTCTTCATTTTCCTTGACTCTCTGTGTTGGTTTCTGCACACTGGATAAAACAGCCACCTCTCCCACTCTTGATGGAGTGGTCTCATGTAGGAGATAAACATTATCATTCTGCCTAGCCCAAACTCTTGATTGTCTATCAAACCTATGTGATTGTACAAGCTGCCTTCTTTGTTCTCAGCAGCTCCCAGTAGTTGAGGGTATGCCAGGACCTGTTTTGATGTGGGTATTTTCTCATTCACCCCACGTGTAGGAGTTGCTCAGCTAGGTTCTGGATTGTTTCCAGTGGGAATTGCTCCATGTATAGCTGTATATTTCAATGTATCCATGAGACAAGGTGAGTTCAGGAGCCTCCTATGTTGCCATCTTGGACCAAAACTTTAGAACTGACTACATAATAGTATATTGATCCCATAATTATAAAATACATACACTTGAAAATACCAATGCATTTATTTATTTATTTATTTATTTTAAACATCTTTATTGGAGTATAATTGCTTTACAATGGTGTGTTAGTTTCTGTTTTATAACAAAGTGAATCAGTTATATATATACATATGTTCCCATATCTCTTCCCTCTCGCGTCTCCCTCCTTCCCACTCTCCCTATCCGACCCCTCTAGGTGGTCACAAAGCACCGAGCTGATCTCCCTGTGCTACGCGGCTGCTTCCCACTAGCTATCTATTTTACATTTGGTAGTGTATATATGTCCATTGGCACTCTCTCACTTTGTCACAGCTTACCCTTCCCCCTCCCCATATCCTCAAGTCCATTCTCTAGTAGGTCTGTGTCTTTATTCCCGTCTTGCCCCTAGTAGGTAAGTCAGAAAGAGGAAAACAATTACCGTATGCTAACACATATATATGGATTCTAAGAAAAAAAAAAGGTCAATGCATTTAAATCCTAAGGTTCATCCTAAGGTTATCAAGATACAGTAATACTTTTTCTTAGTGATTTTGTTACTTTTTTGATAGAACTTCTCCTTTTTTATAAATGTTTCCTATATATTTTAATGGATTTCAGAAATTCAGATTTCCCTATAAGACTTCCTTAACCACATTTATGCTTATATGGTGTGAAATTACTCTAACTTTTTGTGATCTCCCTTCCTAAAGCTCCTATGTTCATTATAGTAACTGTTGGCCTCTCTACTCTGCCATACTGTGAACTCAAGAGCAAGACCAGTGCATTTTCATGGCATCTAACTGAGGAAGCATTTTAGCAATGTTTCTAGATGGACTAGAAGCAGAGAAGAAAATAAGTTTATGTTGATAAAAATTTGTAAAAGTTGAAAACAATGATAATATAAATACCAGTTATCAAGGACCATTTAGATTTAAGCATTTCAGTTAAAAATTAATGTTGCTTCTTGAGTTTATCAAATCTTTTATTGGCATTCTGCTTTTTAGATTTGAGCTGAGGTGTTTTATCTTTATAGAAGTGTCTTTATTCGTTTTATCTGCATTCAGCACATAAAATATCAAAGTTTCCCTGGTGGCGCAGTGGTTGAGAGTCCACCTGACATTGCAGGGGACGTGGGTTCGTGCCTTGGTCCGGGAGGATCCCACGTGCCGCGCAGCGGCTGGGCCCGTGAGCCGTGGCCGCTGAGCCTGTGCGTCCAGAGCCTGTGCTCCACAACAGGAGAGGCCACAGCAGTGAGAGGCCCACGTACCACAAAAAAAAAAAAAAAACTACAACTATATAAGCGTTAAATCAAAATGTCCAGATTTAAATTCTTAGAAATTGTGTAAATTACATTCGTACTTGTGACATCCAAAGTAGGATACAAGCAACTATTGTAAAATAAAGAAAAAATGTTATTTTTCCTGGGGTGTTATTTTCTACCTTGCTTTTTCTTTCACGGATTTTTAATATTTCTATGCTACTTTATTGTATATGTGAAAAACAGTGGGAGCCACCATAGCAACATCAACAAGAGGAAAAGTAATTTTTGAAAATTTACTATATGCCTGAGTAGTTTCTATATACAGTTGACCCTTGAACAACAAGAGTTTGAACTGCATGGGTCCACTTATATGCAGATTTTTTCAATAGTAACTACTGCAGTACGACCCAGTCCATGGTTGGTTGAATCCAGGGATATGGAACCAAGTATACAGACGAACCTTGTCTACGGCAGGCTGCTATAAGTTATATGAGGATTTCGTCTGCGCAGAGGATCAGCACCCCTAATCCCCATGTTGTTCAATGGTCAACTGTATATCAAATATCATTTCTCATAGTATTTTCATGGCTATATATTACTCCCATTTTACCAAAGACACTGAAGCTTATAAAGTATATTTAGAAAGTTTTGAATTCACTAGCATGAAACTGTATTTTACAAAATTAAATAATTATTGTGTCATGCTACTTTATTAAGATAGATATGATTGTAATTTCCTATCACACATCCTTTACTACAGGGTTTTAGAATGTACTCGGTCACTAAAAATCAAATGACATGAAGGACCCAGCTACTTAATCCTCAAGACAATGTCATCTACAGAATGAAACTATAATCAATTTTTAAAAAATAGTCACATGTTAATTAATAGATTTTGAAGTTCTACTTTGTAGCTATACCTTTACAAGGTATAACAATTCTCTTTGTAGATTCTAAACATATGGCTGCACCATATATTATATAGTGCTGAAATTATTTTTATGAGCTACATTTATATTCTAATTTTTAAGCTTAAAAAGAAATAAGTGGGACTTCCCTGGTGGTGCAGTGGTTAAGACTCTGCGCTCCCAATGCAGGGGGCCAGGGTTCGAGCCCTGCTCAGAGAACTAGATCCCACGTGAATGCCGCAACTAAGAGTTCGCATGCCACAACTAAGGAGCTGGCGAGCTGCAGCTAAGGAGCCCACTAGCTGCAACGAAGGAGCTGGCAAGCCACAACTAAGGAGCTCTTGAGCTGCAACTAAGAAGCCCACCTGCTGCAACTAAGGAGCCCATGTGCCACAACTAAGAAGCTAGCAAGCCGCAACTAAGGAGCCCGCCTGCCGCAACTAAGACCTGGCAAAACCAAATAAATAAAATAAGTAAAATTTAACAATTAAAAAAAGAAAGAAGTAAGACCCATGTCTTACTTGGTAAGACTCTTATACTTACCAAGTAAGACTCTATATACTCCACTATAGTCTAGCGTAAATTATGATAGATTTTGATATAAGGCAACGTCTTGAAACTATGGCTTTACACTAAGGAAATCTCATGAATCATTTTTTGGGATCTCAGACTGACCATGTCTTAAAACTGATATGGTTATACTGACTACTTAGAAATTCAGTATCTGTGTGGGTTTTATGAAATCTTTAATAAGTGATGAACTACAACTTGTGAGTGATTCAACCATGGAAAGTGAAACCAAACCTTAGATTAAGAATCTAGTTTTATTTTTTTGGGTAAATTCCATGGAATAACCCTTTAAATATGACCAGCTATTTTTAAGTCCTCATTTTGTAATTTCTAAAATGTCTTAGTACACTAAAAAAAAGAAAAAAAACTAGGCTAACCTAATTGAATGAAGAGTGGCTAATAACTTTTCTTCATCTTCTACCCTTTATTAATATCTATCTCATGTCTTACTGTAGAATCAGTCCTGGTGAATCTTTAAAGGCTAATGTCTAAGAAATCAACTGTATCCATGCTTAGTTGAGACTAAAAGTCATATAGTAGATGATAGTCTTCATTCATCCAGCTATGTTCAGCTTGTATCATCAATTAATCTCTACAAAGAACAGTAACACTGAACCAAGAAACTTGTGACAGAAAAGCTCCACAAGTGGAGCCAGAGAGAGCTAGTATCTTACTTAACTCTGACCCTTGACAACCCCTTGTAGAAGAACACAGTTAATTTGTTTCATTTTTGTTTTTGTTTTGAGGCTAAATCATTTTCCAGAACACTTGCTCTATTGTAAAAGTAGGTCTGGGGGGTAAGGATGGAGGTGGGGGTA
>NW_006769593.1:53567-122727 GCF_000442215.2 Lipotes vexillifer | reverse complement strand
GGGAAAGAGAGGGAGAAAAGAGGGGGGAAACAGGGATGGAAAGATGGAAGGGAAGGAGGGGGGCAGGAAGAAAAGGAAAGACGAAATTCATTTGGAAGTATCACATCACCTAGAAATAAGAAACAGTATTTTACCAAAATATATCCCGACTAGATAAATGAAGAAGGGTTCCATAATTCCGCTACTACTTGTTGAGTGTTTGGACTGTGTTGATGCTGACTACAGGGATGGTTTTTGAAGAGTTAAGTAGGAAGGGAACAGGATTTGGAAGAGAGCTGGCTTTTAATTTTGGAGATTTTGAAAGAGTTGAAAATGGCACTTCAATCACTGAATGGAATGAAGTTTATTTTAAAGAGATAACTGTGTCTTCAGTAAAAGAATTCTGCTTTCTTTTAGTGCTTTCATTTTAAAATCTTGACATTTGTAACAAAAATATATCTGGTGCTGTAAACACTAGCTAATTTTTAGATTATTTTTTAAAAAAGATAAAATATCAACAGTTTATTTCTGTCTCAGTTAGATTTCTCACAATAATCATTCTCCATCTTTCTTCCATGTGGCTAATTACAGAAAAATCTGTTCTGTGGAATAAGGAACAGTTTACTCAGTTACTCATCAATCAAGAATGCTTTTATTGTCCCTGTACTAAGTGCCATATTAATGCACAAACAATATTAGTTTATGAGTTAAGGCTGAAATGTGAATACATAAGTTATGATCGTGTTTTCACTTTATCAGTTGCAGTCATTTATATGTTTAGATTGTGTCTTCTCAATTTATGATAGCCGTTAGTATCTTTTTGTAAGTTAAATGCTCCTTGATTTCATAAACGAATTATATGCTGGAATTTGTGGAATTTCTTATACTGGGAACATCCTCATACAAAATTTTTACAAAATATCTGATCAAAATGGACAGAGCCTTATTGTATTACTGAATATGGCTAAAATAAAAATTATTTGTTAGTATCAGATTAATCATTATAGATCTGGCCAAGATCTCAGAAAGTTCTCTTTCCTATCAACTATTATTGAAATCAGAATATTGTTCTTTTGATATTGGTATCCAGTTCCAATATTCATATTGTAGTTAACTTCTAGATACCAGAACCCATTTTTTGTGCACCTTATAACTTGTGATAACTGTTGTTTCTTCTTAACTTATTGCTAATAATTTGCTAATTTTTCAATACAGGTAATGGATTAGGAATTAGAATTGTGGGTGGTAAAGAAATCCCTGGACATAGCGGAGAAATTGGAGCTTATATCGCCAACATTCTTCCTGGGGGAAGTGCAGAACAGACAGGGAAACTTGTAGAAGGTAAGAATAAGGATTTCAGAGTAAATTAAAATGAATGTGCTCATATTAAATATATCTTAATTTGATATGAAAGTTTTCGCTTCTTTTACTGTCTAGGTAAAACTCTCTTTATGGTTAATTATGATATTTTGGTAGAGTAATATAAAGGAAGATATGTCCACAGCTATATTCATTTTATTTTCAGTTGCATTGTCCTTTTTGGCAGTTGGATTGCTATGGGAATATCTTGTTTAAGAAACAGTAATTAGTCAAGATTTTTTACTGACTGGGGCAACATTATATTTTAGAAAAACACATTGATTAAAAGGATTAGTGTTTCATAAACACCAGGAAAAATTATATTGAAATCAGAGCCATAAAAACATCACATGATTCAGTACATGGTAAAGTCAGGTCAGCAAACTATGGATGACCCACAAGCCAAATCCATCTGCTGCCTGTTTCTGTAAACATTGTTTCATTAGAACACAGCCAGGATTATTAATTTACATATTGAACATGGGTGTTTTCCCACTACAACAGCAGAACTGCATTCACAACAGAGACTGTATGGTCTACAAAGCCTAAAATATATATATTCTCTCTGACCCTTTCGAGGAAAAAAACTGCCAACTCCTGTGCTAGGTACTATTCTATCCACCTCATTACATCATAAAGTATTTTAAAGTAATGAGCTTTACAGATGTGTCTTATGGGCCATAAAATGATGTTTCTTTCAGTAAAAGGTTACAGCTTGATTCTCAAGATACACGATGATAATTTTCAGTCATTAATTAGAGGATGTGGTCATTTGCATTTTCCAAAACCTAACATAGATATAGTTTACAAGTTTTCAGTTAGATTGCCTACCACGAATATTTTTATCATAAAGCAGCCTCAGTCTATCCTTTTATTTTTATCCTAACTTAAATGTTATTTAGAAAGCATTTTTCTGTCATTTCATCGTTTAATAAAATGTTGCCTGTTATTGTTTGAAACTCAATTATGTTAAGATTATCCCCTGTCATTGTCTTAAATTAAATATATTGGAACCTACTGAAAAAAAAACCCTAGATATTTTGATAGACAATTCGAATAAACACAAATTTGAGGCAGTATTTATTCATCACAGTGTTCTGCTGGAAGCAGCTTGCCCAACTCACTAAGAGATGTTTTGAATATCTCTTCCCAACTTCACACTCAGTACCATCACATTGTTAGCTTGAACTGGCCATGGTGACAGTATTTACAACATGAAAATAGGCAAATGCTATGAATCAGGCCTTTTTTGTCCATTTATTTGCCTGTTGATTTTCAGAATGCCAGTTTATCAGGGCATCACCACATACATAACTGAAAGCATATTATTAAAAATATTCTAATGGTATTCATACAACAGGGAAAATTGGAGGTTTAGCCACATAGCTAAATGAAGGAAAAGACTAAATGAATCAAGAAATAACCATTATGAGCAAACACTGGGTCTATAATCCTATCATGCCTAATGCTACTCTGTTGGTATTGCAGTCTAGTTAAGATACAGGAATTGAGGCCTGTTTGTAAGGATGGGAGTGATATGATTGCTTTCTGATAGCATACTTCAGAAAGAAATGAATATGCTATTTTTATTTTAAGATAAAATTTGCAACAGTAACTTTGCCTGATATAGTTGACAAAGATACTCAAATAATTTAAAGATAAAATTTCATACCCTTCTTTGTCCTTACACCATGAAAATCAGCAAATGCTACAAATCAGGATGATTTTTATGTACAATTTCAGTGAAGCACTCTGTGATGAAGTGATGCTCTTTGCATTTGGCAGCTTATGTGACCATTTTTTAAGTTCATGCACCTGAATTAACAATAGATATAATACAAACTCATTCAAGAAAGGAAACTGAAATGAACCTAAAATTACATCTGTGATTTTATAAACTCAGAGACTGTCATTAAAGTCATCATCTTTTTTGGAAATAATAGTTTTGCAGTTTGTTTCATTGGGTAAAGTGGGAAATCATTAAAAGCTGTGTGCATGTGACTTAAGATTTTACTTTTATTAATTGTATTATTTATTCTCCCAAAGTTTTGCCAAGTGCTAAGCCAGGCCTCTCTATGACTATAGATCCTCTGATTATTAGAGTCCAGTTATTACATAACTCACACATATAATTTGTTATTTATGATTTCCAGATTTATTTTCTCTTAAAACATAAATCTTTATTACAACTCTTGGTAGACTCACTGTTAGACTCACGATGCCATCTTGACTGTCAATATTTAGATCTTGTTTTTGCCAGTACAACCCAGAATCTACAGTTGTCTACTGGGTTCTTCACCAGTCCAGAATCTCCCAGTCTTTGTGTTGGCTGTCTGGTGGAGAGAGGGTGAAGGGCACAAAACAGATGAGTTTTAAATTAGAAATTAAAATCTAAACTCAAAATAGCAAGTCCTACATGGAAATGTTTGCTGCCTGACACGACTCTTTCTGATTCATTTGCACTTGAATGGTGAGTGAGTTTTGCTCTCAATCTTGGAAAATTTTACTGAAGCAAGTCAGTGGTTGCATTTCTCCGTTACACGGTAAACACAGGAAGTCAGGGTTTGATGTTTGCTAATTCATTGAAAGTGGATGTGATTTTCCTTAGTCTGGGCCTCCTCCACAATCAGGAAAACTGCCTGAAAAGATTTTCCTTGGGGGCTTCCCTGGTGGCGCAGTGGTTGAGAGTCCGCCTGCCGATGCAGGCAACGCGGGTTCGTGCCCCGGTTCGGGAAGATCCCACATGCCGCGGAGCGGCTGGGCCCGTGAGCCACGGCCGCTGAGCCTGCGCGTCCGGAGCCTGTGCTCCACAACGGGAGAGGCCACAGCAGTGAGAGGCCCGCGTACTGCAAAACAAAAACAAAAACAAAAACATTTGCCTTATAAGATTTCTCATCTATTGGGATGCGCAGCTCCACATCACACATCTTCTGTTCTGCCTTCCCCGATGGAAGTGGGGCAGGGGGAGCGTCTCATCATTCATGGTTTGATGTATGCAGTTTAACAGTTAATTGGGCACTGACCTGTAATTTTCATTACAAGTGTTTGAGTGTACGAAAAAGCTGTAGAGAATAATATGGCAAACAACCATGTACTCACCATGTTGTTTTAAGTCTTAACATTTTGCCTATTTGTTTCATATTTTTAGGAGAGATAAGTACCTATAAACCAATTAAAGCCTCCTGTAGTCACCTCTCCTCTCCCAAACCTCTCTTACTCGCCCAAAATAAACCACTAGACTTAATTTGAGATTACCCTTCACTTGCTTTTCTTTATAGTTTTATGTATGTATTCATAAATTTTATAAGGATTCATTTTGCTTGTTTATGAAATTTTATATAAATGATAGTTTACTGTGCATGTATTTTTGCCACTTTTTTTAGTTCCAGAGTTTATGAGTTTTATCTAAAATGGTATACATAGCTACATGTACACACATGTAGTTCTAGTTATGTATTTTCACTTCAGGGCAGAATTCTATTAGTGTATGTCTCTCCTCCAGTTTAATTTAAACATTCTCTGGTTATTTCGGTTATATATGAGTTTTTTTTTTTACTATTTCCAACAATGCTGTAATTAATTTTTTGAATCAGTCTCCTTTTGCACATGTACAGAAGTTTCTTCTATAATAAAAGTGCAAAAAAATTTACAAGAAGTTCAATTTCTGGGTTATAGTGACTATCTTATTAAATAATATAGGAGAATGTTGTGTGATTTCTTCAACAGTAGTTGATTTTTCCAAGTTGCTCTCCAAAGTGTTACGCTATTTTTACATTCATCCATAGTAAATTAGTGTTCTTATACCTTTATATCCTTGTTCCTCTTTCTCAACATTTTTCTTTTTCAAATATAATGTGAAATGATAGGCCATTGTTTTCTTTGTTCACCTTACCTTCAGTCATGTTGAGTATGATAATGTTACTAATCTTGTTAGCACTTGGGTTTTCCTCAGCTGTAATTTGCCTGTTCTTTTGCTTATTCTTTATTTGGATTGTTTGTGTCTTTTAAATTGAATTTTAGAGAATCTTTATGTATTCTGATTATAATCATTTGTCAAGTATGTAGGCTGTAAATATCTTCTCCCAGTATGTGGCTTGTTTTTTTTAGTGTCTTTCTTTTTTTTTTTGTAAGTTGAAATTTTAACATAGTTGGCTTATTTTGTTTCTATTAAGTTTTATAAATGTTCTATATTATTTAGGAAATTCTCCTTGCCCTGAAGTCTTCAAATATTAGCCTATAATTCCTTCTAAAAATTGTGAAATCGTACTCTTTATATAATGTCCTTATAGACACAGAATTACGTTATTTTTAGTCTATCGTGCTCTGACTAGAAATTTTAGTTTTCTCCCCCATCAGTATGGATAATCAGTTGCCTGTGCACCATTTATTGAAGAGTGTATCGTTGCTCCCACTGATCTACAGTGCCCCATCTGTCATATATTGATTTTTTTTGTACATGTGTGGGTCTTTTATGAGATATTTGTTCTAGCTTACTCGTCTATTTGTCTATCCCTACATCAGTGTCACACCGTTGTAATTATGATGACTTTAAGTCCTGACATATGGTAGGTAATCTACCATACTGCTGTTCTTTAAAATCCTCTTGGGACAATTCTTGACCTTTGGTCTTGCATATACATTCTAAAACCGGCTTGTCAGTTCTCAGGAAAATCTCTGTTGAAAATTGGTAGTGATTATATTGAAGGTATAGGTTAATTTAGAAAAAAAAAATTTTTATATTGAGTCTTATCTATTTGAGTCTTCCATGGGTTCACAATGCTGGACCTTTGTTCTTCTTAGAGACTTAATCATTGTATTTTGAATCAACACAATAAAGTGCATTAGGACATTAAAAAAATGAACACATAGCAATTGTTAGACTTATTAACAAGTTGTATCATTTTATATCAACTTACAACAATTTTATATCTCCAGAAAAGGAAGAGTAGAAAATATAAATAAAATAAAAGTTTGTTTAGGAAGTATAATGGGCCAAACCTAATCCTTTATGTGCATATCATTGGTTCTAAGCTTTACTTAGTCGCTGGACTTCTGAACTTATTCTCCAAATGATTTTTCCCCTAGTATTGTGTATCATAACATCATAATTGTGAAATATATTACCTGCGTGATACCTTTCATATTTCAACAGTTTTCATAAGAGAACAGTGAATCCATAAGAACTAAACACATTTTAGCCATTGAACCAAAAACAGGTATTTGTTTATATTGTTAGGTTTTCCAGCTGAAAATCAATTTAGTTGAAGTATTTTGAAGATAAATTGTGTCTTTATTATTGATAATAAAATCATATTTGTTTGGACAATGCTGTTTGGAGCTAAGATAGGAATGTAGTGTTAAGCTCTGAATGTAGCTTCAAGAAGCTTCTTAATGAATCAGTAGGAACATAGACTAGGAGAGCAAAAAGTTAAAACCAATGATATACAATGTTTGCTTAAGGATTTAGCCAGAGCTATGTGGAAAATTACCTTCTCCCAGGCCAGTAGGTAGGCCTGTAAAGAAATTAGTTTATCTTAGTTTGTCTATATGCTATTCTGTGAGGAAATGTACCTGTGGCATAAATTATAGTTCATGAATATTTCCAAATTCTCAGTTTCTAGTTGTCTCGGTGTAGGGGATATTGATTCAGCTAGTTAGCACCTCTTAAAGATGAACTGACAGGGTTTCGGGCAAGAAAATGTTGTTGGATTTATATTTGAGAATCAGTGATTGGAGTGGAGGTGAGGTTAGGTGTTTGGGGCATGGTGGTTTTGATTTTAGAAGTTCACCTCTGGAATTCCCTGTCCTGAAGAACTATGGTAGAAGAGCTAATTCCAGTAAAGGACACACTCCTGTGTGACTTAAAGGATAATGTTCCGAGGCAAGAAAGTCTCTATTTCTGCTTATGCTTTTTTGGCATATGTTACAGATGGCATGGCAGTGATCAAAGCTGGAGACCAGGAAAACACACCACACAGATGAGTGAGCTTCCTTATTCTTGTTCCAGGGGGATTACCAGGTACGGATTGGTCATTAGCATGAGATTTCTCAGAATTCCTGCAAGATAGTGTGTCAGGTACACATGGCACAAGATCATATTTCTTGTTGATACAAGGATTTTTCTAAAAAATATTTAGGAAACTATCTGCTGGAAAGAAAGAATATAAATTGTGGGTACCTGGACTGGTAGGTTGTAATATACTATTTTTAAGATGATATCATACTTACATATTAATGATTAGCTGTATTGCCAGGACAAAGAAAGATGTTTCTCTTCTTTATCCATTTATTTTGAAATTAATCAGAGGAAATTATATTTGAGTCAGTATTTCTGATAGGAACATCAAGAAAATGAAATAATTGCCCTTTTTTTAATACATTTTTTAGTATGTATAATACTCCATATCTTAATTTGATTGCTCTTATCAGTAAGAGTGGTATAGCTTGAAATATATATGTATGTTCAAGTGATACTGATTAATGATTAACAGTTGTTTCTGTTTTTAAATTTCTGGATTTGTCTAATCAGTATGCCATAACAGGCTACATTTTGGTGTGTTTTATGAACTTGGAGTTGTTATTTTGGAAGCAAGGATGCTAACTGTCTTTAATAGCTGTAACAAATCTTCAAACAGCCAATGCTTCAAGGTCCTCATTATATAAAGAGAATGTTTTTAGAGTCAGACACATCATGATTTAGATTGAGCTCTGGTACTTTTTGCCTGGTTAGGTTGTTTAACTTTTAGTACTTTGGTGTTCTCATTTGGGAAATCGGGATAATAATAGTGGCTGCACAAATGTTATCAGGTTTACAAATAATGTGTCAGAAACATTTAATATAGTGTTTGATATAGTATTTCACAGAAGTAGTGAAAAGATGGTACTTACTTTGGAGATCTTTGATGATAAGAATAATATGTGCTACTTAAGCTTGAACTCCGTCCCCTCTCTCTGAACGTGCATAGATAATTGACCATGGTCAGATCTGAGCTCTGAACTGCAGGGATTTGGAATATTCCTAATGGAAAAAGCACAGATTTGAAGTCAGAAGACTCTGAATTAATGTCATCCTCATGATGTTAGGCAAGTTGTTTATGTTCTCTGAGTCTCCTTTTATCTCATCTGGATGGGTTGAGGTTTCAATTAGGAGGTTTCAAGACCTATCTCATGGGGTTAACTGTGAGTATGAAAGGAGCTGATGTATTTTTCATGCTTAGTTAACTATAAAGAACTAGACTAACTAAAGAAACTATTTTGTTAAGGATAGACGAAATTATTTTCATAGATGACAGTTAATCTCACAAAGTTCAGGCTTCCTGTAAGGGAGCATTGATCTGCTAGAGGTATTCTGCTGTAATGGAATATCATTTTAGGTATTTATTAGGCCTGAATAAATTTTAAAAAAAATTAAAACCTGAAGTGATTAAGTCATGTCCCATGTAAATATATCACCTCCTAACCGTAAAACCGTACTTTTGGCTAGTCTTATAAAAAGGCTTCTAAATTTTTCTTCTTATCAACAATTTGTTAATCTTATGTCTGATTAAAGTCTATGGACATACATACAGTGAATATCTGCTTATGTAACTCTCATGGTCTGTAAGTCACTGAAAGCATATCTTGTTAGTGAATAGAATCGTGGTGTAGGTGTCAGATGTCAGGTGTCTGGCACCCAGTTTATGGACTGATCTTTCTCATCAGCTCCTTTTTATGGCTGTTGACAAATCACAGAAACTCACTCGGTGTTCAGCATTAAGTGTAAGGGGCCCTCCACAAGACCCTTCTGTAATGCATACTTTTGAGACACTTTATCTGTTGAAGAGATGCAGAGAGATTGAACCTTGAGAAGAATCATACAGTCTAAGGTGTGGAAAGAGGAAGCAGAACAGTAGTATGTGTGCTATAATAAGTTATGTATGTTACATAAGATGGAAATGTGAGCCCTAGAATTAAGAATGTGAGACTAATTACATAGAATGAAAGGAATGAAATCAGAATGGATAAATCATGACCCTTACATCTCAGGGCTCCTTCCTCACCTGTACAGGTCCCTTCCAAGGCCCCAGGAAGTTAAAAAACATATGTGATGTTTGTGGCATTTGTCAGCTTTTTAACTTTTGTAATTTGTTGTGATTTATTTTGTCCTTTTAACAAATATTCACATGTATCAATTTTGTATTCATAATTTTCTCTTTTTTCTTAAAATTGCATAAGCTTCAGGCCTTACAATACTTGAATTCATCCCTGCATGAGATGTGGTTTCTTATTGGGGGAGAACACTGAGGTGCTTACTGTGGAACTGTAAGAACCTATTGGTATGCAGCAGTAATATACTGACAAGGTAGATGGAGATGATAAAAAGGGAGTTCAGAAAGAAGGTTTTAGGAAGGAATAGAGGTGAGAATATCAGGAATATGGGAAATAATAAAGAATGCAAATGGGTTAAACCTTTTCTTCAGTAACTACTCTACAGGTATATGCTAGAATTCTAGCATTCTGTAATTCCACCTTGCTTTCAAGGTGGTTACAGCCTAGAAGGGCAGTGGATGGAGGATATTGACTGGGGGGAAAAGTTTGGTCAGGATCTGAATGAACAAAAATATAAAATAAACCTGAAGTACTAGGAGAAAGATGTATTTATGGAAAGAAAACTCATTATTTAATAACTTTTTTGACAATGTATATTTTCTTCTAGTTTCAGTAAGAGAAATATAGAAATGCAGAATACATTGGTTAATTCTGCAGGCTTCTGTCAGAACCAGTACCATAACTAAGTGTGGGTCACAGATATGCCTCCTCCCCTCCCAGAGAATTCCAGGTAACTTTCAGGTAATGTCTAAGAACAGACTGTAAGCTCCTAAGGGCAAAGAACTCTCCAGGAACTGAAACAGATCTTTTTAGGCTTTTATCTTTTTCATTGGTTAATTTTTTACATAGTTCATATTTTACTTATTTATAGTGATGGAGTACAGCCATGTTCCAGATATAGTGACGAGGCTGGAGCAGAAAGAATATTCTGTGGGAATGCAGATTTTCATATCAGACTACAGGTTTTTCATATATATACTAAGTTACACTGAGAGTGATGGAAGAAAATTAATTTGCTTTTTTTTTCCTCTTAGGCTACTTTTGTTTTCTTTTATTCTCTAGTTTTTACTAGATCCCCATCACTGTCAGATACGGTGCTTGAGATGTCTAAGTTCTAGCGTGTGTGTGTGTGTGTGTGTGTGTGTGTGTGTGTGTGTGTGTGTATGTATGTAAATACATGCTCTATAGAGCAACCTCTCTTGGTCCTGTGGGATATGAATGAAGAAAACATGGACCATACATTTCAGTAGGTGAGGCAGAAAGTAAAACCTACATGTAAGTATCACATAATAAGTGGTAATAAGTGCTAAGGAGAAAAAGATAAGGAGGGTGGATATGCCAAATAGGAGGGTAGGGTTGAAATTTTAGATGGGATGTCAGGGAAGGCCTCGCCAAGGAGGCAAAAAATGAGGAAAGCCCCCAAGGAGAGGAAGGAGTGAGCTTGGAGTTATTGGTATTATAGACAGAGGAATGAAAAGGGCACAGGCCCAGAGCAAGAGCCTGCCTGGTGTGTGCCAGGAATAATAAAACCGCAGGGAGGCCAGCATGGCTGGCACTGAGTGAGGATGTAAGTGAGAGAAAAGAAAGCAGGAATTTCCGGCAGAGAAGTAACCAACGTAACAGAGTAACAGAGGTAGCATCTTCTAGGTCAGTGTAAGGACTTCAGCTTCTATTAATGTCGAATGAGAAGGCACTGGGCGGACACAAGCTGAATGACGTTTAAATAAAATCACTCTGACTTCTGTAAGGAGAACAGTTTGAAGGAGTAAAGAATAGGAAGGAGAGCAGTTAGGATGCTGTAGAAATAATCCAGGCATGAAATGTGGCTGTTCAGACCAAGGTTGGAACAGGGGATGTGGAGATAAATGATATTATATCATATATCTATAAATACTAATACAACACGTGTATTAAGTTTCAGCTCAGTGAAAATGACCTCAGTATGTTCATTCATTTGTTCCTGTACACAGTATTCAAATTTAGTAGGCCAAAATGTACTCCGCCATTTTTTTAAAAAACTTAAATCTCTACATAATATAACAAACCTACAGAGCATTTAACATTCAAATCTTAAATCTTATTTTAAGTAATACAATAAATATACATTCTTTAATAGAAGTCATACAACCTAAACAGAAATGAAGCCCTCAGAATGCTAATATTCTTGAACGTAGATGAGGAATCAGGAGTCCTGGCTTTTTGAACTACCACTCAGTATAATTTCTAAAACAGATTTCAGATCTGTAAACATAGTAATAGTTACATTTACCCTATTTTACTGAAGTGCTGTAAAGATAAAATGAGAAAAAGTGGTCAAAATAACTTTGTAAAACAAAAAAACAACGAAGTCCCATGTTGGTACGATTAACGTAAGTGAAATAGATCTAATTTTATTCATTTTAATCAAAAAGACTTCTTATAATTAGATGGTATACATCTGAAAGTTTTGTGTAATTCATCTAATATATGTTACCATTATTTTTTGTGATTGTTAATCATGTTTCCTTCTGAATTAGAGGAGATAATTTCTCTACGGGAATTTTAAAGAGCTGGAGGGAAAATAGCTGAGTTTTTTCTCTCTTATTTGGCAGATATTGCTGTTAAGGTGTCTTCTTAAACAACTCTGGTTTATTAATGGAAAAATCATAATTGTAATATTTTGTGTATACTATATTATATATATAGATTGAAATTACATTCTGTTTACTGTGAGAACTTTTTGAATAGAATTCTACCATCAAATAACATGTTATGTGTTGAACGTCCATCCAGCCCAAGTGATTATTTACTAGTTCTTCTTCATGATGTTAATAGAATGCTGGCACTTCTTATGAAGTAACTTAACACAAAATTCATTTTATTTTTGTAAAGTTTCTCTTAGGGTAATAAAGTGGTTATTGATATTTTATTTTTTGAAATGACTTCTCTGTTTTATTTCTATCCTTTAACTCTTCAAATGATGAAAGAATTTATGTATTTAAAGTTCACTCTTTTTGTTTTGATTATACCATTCATAATAATTATATAGTGTCTTTGGCTCAAAATAAGCAAAATATAAAAACAACATTTTTATGCACAGAAATTGACCATGTTGTAATATTTCTAGTGATGAGTACTTAGGTTATGATTAAAAAAAAAAAACCCTCCTTCTTTGTAAAAAAAAAATGTATTTTCTTATACTCTAGAATAGTATATTGGAACTTTTTGCTCTTAAATTTTTTGCTCTTAAATTTTTATTGGGAAATTTCTTTTTATAACTTTACTTTTCAAAACATAGTTTCCTTTTTGTCCAATTTTGCACATGACTTAAAGTTACAACTCAAAAGTCAAAGCAAAGCTCTGCGCATTTTGTCTGTCATATAATGTTATGAAATGGAATTTGTATCTTCTGCATATATGCTCAGTGGATAGGATGATGATGATGATGATGATTTTGCCCGTGGTTCAGACGTCTCCTGTATTTATTAAGAAACATTTTTCCTGGTATAAATTGATGATATTTTATGTTAAAATCCATTGTCTGAGTAGTGGGATACATTTAAATAACTTTATAAAGGGAATAGTACAGAACACATGAGTATCAAAAAAGGTTAAGAACATAATTAAAGTTGAAATGCTTGCTGATTCGCTAGGGATACTGAAAGTAGAGGAGGCACCAGTTAAGGCAAGCATGTCTCATGCACAATTGTGTCATTTGCCCTAGCTTCCTATGTCCATTTAACCCAACTCTGTATCTCTATATAATCATGAGTGCATTTTGGAATAATTTGTTACTGTTGGCTGGTCATGATATCCTTTAGATTTGATGATATTAATCTGTTCATGCCATTTAATTAGAAAGTCAATAGAAAACATACATTCTGAGTATTTTAACACAATAAATAGGGAAATTGAACTGAGAAAAGTTTATAAATTTATGAACTACACCCTATTTTAAATGAGATGATAGCATCACAAACCTATCATTGGATATCTTCACGTGTTATATTATTTTTGGGGGGGATCAATAAAATTTTACTAATCTATGCATAACCCCTTTCCTGCCTTATTCAGCCACATTCTGTTGTAACCTGTTTCAAATAACATATCTAATTCTAAACACCATAAACTGTAGCCATAGAGTGACTTTGGTATCTGTACCAATCCTTCCAGGAAATATTGAACTGGAATAATAGATTATTTTAGTGGTCAGAGTGATTAGAAACAGAATCCTATCACGATAATCTTCTTCAAATTGGACCCACAAATCATGGATATATTCCCCTATTTACCTTAACTCTGTTTAAAAAGCATGAATTTGCAACACCTATACTGGAGCGTAAGAAACATACGACTTTTTCTGTAAATGTAATCAGTTCCAATCTTCCCTTCATCTACTGGTGAGAAGTTGAAACACTTCAATTTTTTGATGTTGCCTGCCCCACGAGCACTGGGGAAATTCCCAGTGAGGCTCTTACACATTCTAGAACACTGGGGGTTGGGCCTCTGTACCTTGACCCACACCGAATTGAGAGCAGTGTCCAAGCCTGCATGCTTCCTTGGCAGTGGGTGGCTCCTTTAAAACTGTGACCAAATTTCCACGAGAGTAATTCTGCCTAGGTTGAGCCACCAAATCTAAGGTCAACTTTTCTAATGGCACCACACAGAAATTTTTCTTTGAGGTAATGCCATCTTCCCTGGATAATATAAGCAAGCAGGATACTGCTCTCTACTGCCCTTGCAACCTCCAACCACCATTGTTGGGGGAGATCTTCTCCCTAGAACTCTCTACCTCCCCTTCCTTTCATTCACCCTACATTCTTTTTTTCTTTTTAAAATTCTGTTTAGTACTTTTAACATTGAGATCTACCCTCTTCATAGGTTTTTAAATGTACGATACAGTATTGTTAATTAAAAGCACAATGTTGTTTATCAGATATCTAAAGCTTATTTGTCCTGTATAACTGAACTTTTATACAAGTTAATAAGAAATTCCCCATTTCCCCCTCCCCCAGGCCCTGGCAACCACCATTCTATTCTTTGCTTCTATGAGTTTGACTATTTTAGATACCTCATATAGATGGAATCAAGCAGTATTTGTCCTCCTGTGACTGGTTTATTCCACTTAGCATAATATTTTCCAGGTTCATTCATGCCTCATATTACAGGATTTCCTGAATCCCAAACAATAAAGGCTGAATAATATTCCTTAATATTTATAAACCATATTTTCTTTATCCATTTATCTGTTAATGTATATTTAAGTTATTTCCACATTTTGGCTCTGTGTATAGCACTGCAGAGAACATAGGAGCGCTGATATTTCTTTAAGATCCTGATTTCAGTTCTTTTGGATAAATACCCAGAAGTGGGATTGCTAGATCATGTGGTAATTCTACTTTTAATTTTTAGGAAGCTTCATACTGTTTTCCATAGTGACTGCACCATTTTGCATTGCAACCACCAGAGTACACTAGTTCCAATTTCTTCACTTCCTTACCAATACTTTTATTGTCTTTTGTGGGGTTTTGTTTGTTTGTTTGTTTGGGTTTTTTTTAAATAATAGCCATCCTAACAGGCGTGAGATGATGTCTCATTGTGCTTTTGATTTGCATTTGCCTGATGATTAGTGATATTGAACAATCCTTCCTACGTTATTTTCCCTTCCAGCGGGCCTCAGCATAATTTCCCATCATTGTGCCTGTAGAAATGTGAAATTGGTTTCCCTTCTGGGAATGAAGTGGAGAAAAGAGATGAGAAAACCAATCAGCTTTCCTAATGGTCACTGTTTACCCACCATAAAATGATATATCCCACAACAACTTTCTGTTTGTTCAATAAGATCTTCAATTTTTGCATGCCCAAATCTTCAAATAATATTGTCATATAGATAATGAAATAATTTCTAAATTATCTTTCTTTATTGTGGTTAAATATGTCATTATAGATAATATATGTGTTCTTTGTGCTAGGTTTTACACATTTGAACATTGTTTATATTCAGGTGGGCTACTATGTAGTTTTGGTTAGCATAATTTGAATGAGTTTTCCTCTTTACTGACACTAGCATTGGCCTGAGAGATAGTTAAATGGAGTTCATATTTCTGCATTACCATCAACTAACTGTGTGATGTTAGAAAAGTCATGTCACCTCATGTTTCACTTCTCTAATATATTGTACAAAAGACTAAAACTAGCACCTCTACACAGATCTTGCTTACTTTATAATGAGTCTATGAATTAGTTGACATGCCTTTGTGAGACATTTCATTCATGTAATCCTCCTTCAATGACCCTTTTATTATTGACCATTAATACTGCAAAATATGTGATAATCTGTTTTCTTTACAATTTTTTTAATGAATGGAGGCATATCTGTTTTACATTTGGAAGTGTGGAAGTCATTAATTCTAAATATTTTCAGTAGACTCAGACCTAGAAAAAAAAACTGCGGGTAAGCTCAGACAGTTCAACAGTAGTCTTTGATATTTCCTAGATAATTTTTTATATTCAAAATGTGATAATTTTGTAATATGTAAATTAATTTAATTTGAGAATTTATATATGCAAGCCATACCTTGCTGATTTTTAGTGTTTCAGGTGTACAGTATTGAACATCTTATCATAATTGAGGACATCTCCTTTAATCTGTAAATAATCAAGACACTATTCAAATACTATTTTTTTTAACTTTACCTCCCTCCATTCTTTTTTTTTTTTTTTTTGAAGAAGTAAAGCTGTCACTGTTTGCAGATGACATGATACTATACATAGAGAATCCTAAAGATGCTACCAGAAAACTACTAGAGCTAATCAATGAATTTGGTAAAGTAGCAGGATACAAAATTAATGCACAGAAATCTCTGGCATTCCTATATACTAATGATGAAAAATCTGAAAGTGAAATCAAGAAAACACTCCCATTTACCATTGCAACAAAAAGAATAAAATATCTAGGAATAAACCTACCTAAGGAGACAAAAGACCTGTATGCAGAAAATTATAAGACACTGATGAAAGAAATTAAAGATGATACAAACAGATGGAGAGATATACCATGTTCTTGGATTGGAAGAATCAACATTGTGAAAATGACTCTACTTCCCAAAGCAATCTATAGATTCAATGCAATCCCTATCAAACTACCACTGGCATTTTTCACAGAACTAGAACAAAAAATTTCACAATTTGTATGGAAACACAAAAGACCCCGAATAGCCAAAGCAATCTTGAGAACAAAAAATGGAGCTGGAGGAATCAGGCTGCCTGACTTCAGACTATACTACAAAGCTACAGTAATCAAGACAGTATGGTACTGGCACAAAAACAGAAAGATAGATCAATGGAATAGGATAGAAAGCCCAGAGATAAACCCATGCACATATGGTCACCTTATCTTTGATAAAGGTGGCAGGAATATACAGTGGAGAAAGGACAGCCTCTTCAATAAGTGGTGCTGGGAAAATTGGACAGGTACATGTAAAAGTATGAGATTAGATCACTCCCTAACACCATACACAAAAATAAGCTCAAAATGGATTAAAGACCTAAATGTAAGGCCAGAAACTATCAAACTCTTAGAGGAAAACATAGGCAGAACACTCTATGACATAAATCACAGCAAGATCCTTCTTGACCCATCTCCTAGAGTAATGGAGATAAAAACAAAAATAAACAAATGGGACCTAATGAAACTTCAAAGCTTTTGCACAGCAAAGGAAACCATAAACAAGACCTCCATTCTTTTTTCCTTTGCTTTTTCCCACCCTTCTTTCTTTGTTTCTTTCTTTTATATTAATGTATAAATAGGCTAAAATTGTAAAATATTTTTAAATGTAGCTTTTAAAAATAATAAAATCTATCTACCTATGCATTTCTTTTATATTAACATTGCCTAACTTGAAAATGAATGAGTAATTAGTATAACTGTTGGGGACAATGTATTGGACTCCTGAAAATCTTACAGGATTTGTTTGCTATTTAGAAAGCCAGGGCAAATAACCAGTTAAGCTGAGTTTTTCCTACTGCTGCTAGTTTATAGAGGGTTCTTGAGAGCAGATGTCCAAATTTAGAAAATTAATCTAGAGTCATAATTAATAATATCAGTGGAAAAAAGGATAAAATAATAAATTATAAATAATTTATTATATGCATATTTTTAAATTGTTTTGTGGGTTTTTTTTAATCTCAGCTGCATCCAATTCTCATTTCACAGCACACCAGCCCGGTTGGTTCCCATAAGGTCCCCTCCTCTGTGTGTGTTGTGTGGGGGGGGCTGTTTGCTTGTTTGTTTATTCATTCATTTATTAACTCGTTTCTTTCTTTTTATCTTACTTTCTTTTCCTATCTGTTCTTCCCTCCATGAAAAACCATGATAATTTATGTAATGGTCTGTTGTTTATTTGTATGATATATAATGTTAGTATGTGTGAATATCATATTAATGAACATAAATGTCTTTGCCCTATAGATCAGATCCTGTTTCTCACTTGTTTTTACTTGGCAGATGATTTTAAGATGGATCTACCCTTTGGTGTTAACACCTGGTATGGTCTCTTTCCTAAAACTGCGAAGTGTTTCCATCATGAGTATTTAATAAGCTCTCATTGTCCATTTTTCCTGATACTACCACCTCCCCAAAAACAGAAAGTCAAGAAGATTTCTGGGTCCTAGGGTGTACATATACTTAATTTAACGACATTCTGCCACATTGCACTCCAGAGTGGTTGCATTTGTCTGCATTCCCATTAAAATAATTACGTTTATAAATTGTAAATGAGCGGTTGTTTTTTTTCATCCTAACAGTCATAGTATTCTCACATCATAGAGTGGGGATAAAGCTAAAAAACCTCCTAGCAATTATAATCTCTCTTGAAGTCAAGGTCCCCTAAATCCCATATCCTGGTCAACATGCTGTATTTTCTGGCTTTCAAACTTTCGTCAATATGATGAGCGTTAAGTAATACATCATTATTGCTTTGATTTGTACTTTCTAATCTCTAATGAGTCTGGGCTTTTCTTCATATGCTTAAACCACTTTTGAATTTCCTTCTCTGTGAATCTTCATTTTACTAATTGCCAAGGTACTTCTGCTTTTTCTAGTAGAGTATCATTTTTATTAATTTTTATAACAGCATAAAATAGTAGATACAAAGGTGGGGATCATGACAAAGGTGATGAATTGTGTAGTGCCTGCCACATAAATATTTGTGGAATAAATCAATAAAAGTCATGAGCTTTTGTGTGATATATGTTTGGATATACATTAACGTATAAGATTTTGACTGTTAATGCAATAATTTTAATACAGAAGATGTTTTTGCAGTAATGGTAAATATTATAGACAGAGAAATAACATAAATGAAATTCTGAATTGTAAAGATAAGAATATCTTTTGCCAATTTGAGAAACATATGAAATTCAGTAATCTCAGAAGTTATAAAAACATATTTGAGAATGTTTTGTAGTGATTGATGTTTTTAGAATTCAAAAATTACCTGATTATTGTCTTTTTTCAGTTTTTAATAACCTATTAGGTGTAAAACTTTGAGCAGCTAATTCTATCATGACTGTTGCACATTCAAAAAAATTCATATTATCTTAGTTTTCCTATTAAAAGTTATTAGAAGAGGCACTTTCTAGGGATATAATTGAAGTATCATCTATGCAATCTCAAACTTGAACAATTGGTTAACATATATGTTGATATAATTTAAACATAAAGAAAATGTGTTTGCTCATAATGCTAAATAATAGATAAAACCATTCATGTGTTCACTGTGTTCTGGGAATTATTTCTAAACCAAAGTCAGAGTAAAAAGTTTCCTTAAGATTGAATATGCTTACATTCAAATCATTGAAATGATAAAATACTACTTTGATTTCTGTGTAGTATGATCAAACAATTTCTGCATGCATTTTAAAATAGTTTATAGGATTTTACAATTAAAGTATTTTCAAAGATATCATATTTGAAGACATACTTAACAGTACTTAATTCTCACAATGACTAAAATCATCTTACGAATTTAAAAGTAGTTTGTATATTCACTTGGTTATTTTACTGTGGTTCTTGTAGGATTTGTAGGAAGTTGGAGAGGCAGAGGAAAGGGAACTGTGTTCAAGTCACATTCCCTATAGATCGCATACTCACCATTGAAACCAAAAATAAAAGGATAAAAGAACTGGCAAAATCTTTTGAACTGCAGTACTGCCCCAGTGCTAGTGGGATACTCAGTAGGGGGAAAAGAAGTTCAGCTGGTATATCTTAGGACAGAGCAAATCATGTAGTTCATGATCTCAGGTATATATCTAGGTTAAGATCCTAGTTATCTGTATTTTTCATCAGTTTTATTAATGTGTCTAAATAGCTTTCCTGTTTACAACTGGAAGCATTTATTCATTTCACTGGATAAATATGTTTTATAAATTTGCCCCTTTAAGATGTGAAAAATGAACGGGTAAATTCAACAGAAGAAGCATGAAGATTATGCAGCTATTTCCTTTCATAGAATTTGCTCCTGCAGAAAAGTGACAATGCAATTTCTGAATTATAGCACTATTAATTTGTTTCAGTTCAGAATCATCTGTTCATAAGTGTACTCTTTCTTGTGACTAAGAAAAAGTGTGTTTTTCAGTGTGCTTTTCCTCTTTCAGCTCTAAATTTTTCTTTAGTTGTATTATCACTGTCTTCTATGTAATTTTCTCATTTTATGTGTACAACAGCCTGGGATTGTTGAAATAAACCTAAGGCCCATCTGAAGATAAAGTTTTCTTGGAGTAAGTTATAGAAAAGTCATTCTTGTTTGTGTTATTGTGGGCATTTTTATGGACTTCTTTTGCCATTTCCCAATAGTAAAAGAACTTCCCTTACTTGTTTGCAACTGGTAATATGCTTTCCAATGTATATCAAAATCATTAAAACTTTTAAAGACCCAGCCATGCCATGTTGAGACTTTCCCATGGAAGCCAATAGTGAGTAATAGGGAATTTCACATTGGCATCTGTGAAGCTCATTGAAAACCTAATTGTTCAACAAGTATTTCTTTTTATTTAAATTATAACCTAGTCATGGCATACAGGTATTTTTTTCTCAGGTAAAGCTGGTAGCATTCACAAATATCTGGGCACTATAACTCTGGATGGTTTCATCGAATTTATATCTAGCCCACATAGCTACATATTAGGACCATGTGATTTGTGCCAGATATGTTCCCAAAATTATTTGACAGCTCATATAAAATGGACAAAAATACTAAATGTAAAATATTGAAATATTAATTATGTTACTTCTTTTTTTTTTTTTTTTTTTTTTTTTTTTTGTGGTATGTGGGCCTCTCACTGTTGTGGCCTCTCCCGTTGTGGAGCACAGGCTCCGGACGAGCAGGCTCAACGGCCATGGCTCACGGGCCCAGCCGCTCCACGGCATGTGGGATCTTCCCAGACCGGGGCACGAACCCGTATCCCCTGCATCGGCAGGCGGACTCTCAACCACTGCGCCACCAGGGAAGCCCTGTTACTTCTTTTTTGTATGAAAATTACCTTTCTAGGAACAGAGGAAACATGAAATGCTCTGTAACCAGTCCAGCAACATAATTTATGGGACCCAGTGCAAAATAAAAAAATAGGACTCTTTGTTCAAACAGTGTTAAGAATTTCAAGATGGCAGTAGCAAAGCATTAAACCAAGCATGGGGCCCTTCTGAGCACAGGGCATACTATTGCACAGGCCACACACACACCCGTGACGCTACCCTCTGTATAACATTTCTGCTGCTTCTACTCAGGACTGTCTTGCATGCAGCGAAGAAAAACACACACCATGGAAATCTTTTTTATCTGAGCAAAGTTGAAGCTGTAACAATTTCTTAAAGGGAGCTTCACAGCAAAATCCTAATGACTTTTTTCTACCACTCCTATTCCGCAATAGAATGGAAGTTTACACTTCTAGTTGCTCGTTGCCCGTGGAAAAATTCTATTGGTGGTTGCAATTATTTTTTTCCCACACAAAATTGGTTTAAGCAATATACAGTCAAGAATGTTTTCTTTAAAGCAGTGTGAACAAAGTGCATGTGTTTGATACTCTTTAATAGATTTTCAAGAGCAACATTTTTCATGTTCTCTTTGACATATTTCATATGTTCAGGTAAGTTGATGAAATCAAACTTCATATGATTTTGATATTAGTGTTCCAGAGAACTTTGAACTGATGTTCTCTGAAATGGTGTGTTGAGTTGGTTTTTAAATGCAAAGCAGTGTCTTCTGTGCCTTGTGGACCCAGATGAGACAGCACACCTTTTTTATTTTATACTTGAATTTGTCTTTGTAGGCATGCAAGTATTGGAATGGAATGGGATTCCTTTAACTTCTAAAACATATGAAGAGGTGCAGAGTATCATTAGTCAGCAAAGTGGGGAAGCAGAAATATGTGTAAGACTGTGAGTTTTTCCCCATCTTTTTGTTTCCATTTTTTGGCTATTCATGGCTCTTTTAATTTAAAATTGTTAAGGTGGAACCTTTGCCAGTCAGCAAGATTTCCTGTAATTAGAACGTGAAGTGAATACAAGTTTTATAGATTTCTTGTGTTCAGAATCAAAGTCTAAAGCATAGAAAGAATCCAGCTAATTTTGTTTCTGATTATGTCCCCTTTCATGCTTTTATTGAAACATGCACCATTTAAATGAAAGCCCAAACCCATTTAGATTTCATGGATGTGTATAGTATTTCAAAATGAACTTATATTTAATCCATAAAGATTTCACCTTAAATAATCATTTTTATCAGCTGACTTTTAACAGCATTGCAAATAGAGATTTGGTTAGAAGGGTGAGCATGCTTTGAAATTGCTTTATATCATTAACCACTTCTCATTTACCTACTGAAAAAATATATTCAGCATAGTTGGGAAAAAAGGCCTTTTGTCTCAGACTTCCTCAGTTGCTTTCTTAATTTTTTGTTTGTTTGTTTTAATTTTTAGGGACCTCAGTATGCTATCAGATTCTGAAAATTCCCAGCACCTAGAACTTCATGAACCACCAAAAGCTGGTAGGTGAAAGCAGTCTACTTCCAACTGTGGGTAAAGATGTAGATTTAAATGGAGGAGTAATTGTAGAGACAGATGTAGCTGCAGAGGCAGATATAGACATATATATAGATATTGGCAAAAATAAATTTATAGACAGATGTTTATATATTTATGTAATCATAAAGAAAATCAAAAGCATTGTAACTACACTTTTAGTGTTCTAGGAAAACACATATTTACACGTTAGACCCATTAAAGAAATTCATATGAAATTCTTACTGTGAGAGTTTATATTTTTAATTCTTTAAAATTAAATTCATTGTATGAAAGTTATCCATGGAGCCATTTGTTTGGGGTCCTATATATATTTTTAGATGATTCTGGTTCTTTTTTAGCAGTTGATTTTGGAACACTCACTCCTAAACTTTTTGATTGCCTTTTATGATAAATAAAATTCAACATACAATTTCATAACTACATGATGAAGTAGATTTATCTCTTAGATAACAAATACAGTCTATAAATTTAAATCACTTATAAGACTACAAGTATCACTCTCGCTTTGTTCAACAAATATTTATTGGGCACTTCCTATGTTGTAGTCAGCATTTCTAAGAGGCTGGGTCACTGCACTGAACAGAACAGGCCAAGGGCTATAGAAATTTTCATACATCTGTAAATGTAAATATGTTCTTTGAAATTTCTCGCTTAGAGAAATAGATATATAAGATTTCAAGAAGGAAAAACAGCCAGTCATACAAATTAAATTCCAGTGAGTAAAACAATATTTTATCATGCATAGAATTCTCTGTATAAAACATTTAAAAACATTTTTCTGAAGATATAATAGGAACCTCCATTTTCCTCTGTAATTTAGTATTCTTTCACTTTTCTTTGAGCCTTCCAGACTTCTTTAAAAATAGATTCATAAAGGTACAATTGCATGTATTTTTTAAATTTAGCTTGTTTTATAAGTAACTATAAAACTTTTATAAGTTCTAGATGACTTTGTTAACTAGAACTCAGATAAGTTCCATGGTATTAAGTACCTATGAAACTGAGACTGTGTGAAGCCATTTCATTTTGTTGTAGTGGATAAAGCGAAATCCCCAGGGGTTGATCCTAAGCAGTTGGCTGCAGAGCTCCAGAAGGTCTCGCTACAGCAGTCACCACTGGTTCTGTCGTCTGTCGTTGAAAAAGGATCTCACGTTCATTCAGGTCCTACATCAGCAGGATCCAGTTCTGTTCCCAGCCCTGGGCAACCAGGGTCACCCTCAGTGAGCAAAAAGAAACACAGCAGCAGCAAGGTGAGAAGTGTCCAATGCAACCTCCGAGTTACTTATTTTCTAGCTCCTTATTCAGACTAGGAGATAGGAAATAGAATATTATTTCCTAAGGTGTTTTTCATGTGATTTCTCCTTTCCTAATGATCTACTGAGACAAACAAAAAATGTTTCCATTTCTGAGTTTATAACTGATCAAGATGTATCAAAATGATGTATTTCTACATCTCTTAAAATACTGTAGCAATTATTATTATGGGGAACTTGAAAAACGTATCTAATGCTTCATGTTCTTTTTGTTTGTTGTTGTTACACAAATCTGACCCTCTGTATATCAAATATATCTTTGTATCTTTTTGGAAACACAAGGTATACATTACAATAGATTTTGTAACTTAAGTAGAAGGTAAAAAGGACAAAGAAATGAGGATAATTTAGGACAAAGAAAGAAGGAAAGCCAGTAATATAGTATTGCCATTTTGAAATTTATCCCAAATTCCATACTAATAAATTTTCTATTGATGCAGCTCTTCATTTAGAACAAATGTTTCTAACATTATTATTTTAGAGTTACTGGGGAATTAAAAGAAAACATGAATTAATTTTTTAACTTTATAAAATCAGATGATAATATAGACAATTTGTGATTTTCCCCCATAGATTTGATTATTAATAGAGAAACTCTCTTCATGGTTGATAAATACATTGAAAAAGGTTTTTTGTTTGTTTGTTTAACCACAAATAAGATTTTTTCTTTATGTGGTGAGATATATAGGAAGGACAGGCTATGGTTGGATAAGTTGACTAGACTTCGGAAAATAAAGTTTTTTCTACTAAGTGTAGAAACACGGCAGGTGTCACTAAAAAACCCTTTTATTCAGAAGCAAAAAAGAATGGTAGGATGATCTTAATCATTGCATCATAAAATGACTTGTTTCAAACTAAATATAGTAAGGTTTTGTGAGGAATAAGTTCAAGGATAGACTCAATTTCAAAATAAATTTTAACACAACTGTATTTTACCACATGTGTTAATTTTGAAAAATTACCTCATGGAGGCGCCCTGTCTCTGGAGTTACACACTGACACCATTTCTGATTCCTTTCTCAGTATCTCCACACAGTAGAACTAAAGACATGACAGACTTGGCTAGCAAAGTTTTCACACCAAGCACATTGTAGTTCAATAAGTCTGTCATCCAGATATTTTTTATTTCAGCATTTGACATCACCATCCTCCCAGAAAATTAAGTACAAATGTAAAAGCACCATTGCCTCTTCTTTTATCTTCATTCACTGAATCTAAATCCTGTGAATTTTACTTTTTTAATAAGTCTTTAATAATTTTTTATGTTCTCTGAACTTGCCAACTTCTTTAGCTAAGCATTATTTTTTCTGGCCAACAGTATTGCACTCACTACTGGTCACTCCACTCACCAGTCTCTTTTCCTTCCTCTTAAACTACCCTACAACTATCTGATCTGTGACACCATGTTCTGATTGGATCACTATCCTGTCGAAAATGAAGCCCTGCTCCCTGGAATGTCAGCTTCCCTACCTCTGTCTAAGACCCTGTCCTGCTCATTCTAAGAGAGCCTGATCAGTGGTTTTCCTTAGAAGATTATCACCATAAGCTTAATGTTGTCAGATCTTTACAATAGCCTTGCTAATAAGTACTCTATTAATTAGGGTTTTAAACTCATTCCTACTTTCCACAGACATTTTTGGATGCCACCTCAGTGTCACGGGTCGTAATTGGTACCCAAGATACAAAGAGGGATAAAATCCTTCCCTGTATACTACGTAGATGAGTGGTTCTTAAAGCGTGCTCCCAGTCTAACAGCACCAGCATCATCTAGGAACTTGTTAAAAATGCAGACTCTTGATCCCACCCTAGGCCTTCTGAATTGGAGACCCCAGGGATGGGACCAAGCAACCTGGGTTTTAATAAGTTCTCCAGGTGAGTGTGGTGCCCCTTGTAATTTGAAAAGTGCTGATCTACGTATAGATGAAGAGGGTATACAAACAAATTTAGTAAAGCTATAATGTTGGTGGTCATTAAGAAGTACACGGAGCACTCTTAGGAGAGTGGGGTTAGAAAAGCTGGCATTTAGCTAATGAACTGATTTGGTAAAGGGGAGAAAGGAACCAACACCCAAAGAAGAGAATGCAACGTGAAGAAAATCTCAGAAACAGAAAATTGTATGCTTAGGACATAGGTGTACAAAAGATATAGGGGTAAGAAATAGAGGAGAAGCCTAGATGATTGTAAACTGGAAGACATTACATGCCATGTATGGCTTTTACAATCTGTGGAAAATAAAGAGCCAGTGACAAGTGAAAATAAAATAACAGGAAGCCTTCCTCCACAACGTCTTTCCATATTCTAATCCTTCCTTAAGCCAGAAGTTATCCCTCCTTCCTCCTTCCCTCCATCCAAAGTGCCAGATGCTTTATGTACCTCCTAAGACAATATGTATCTTGATTATAATTACTTGTCTCCTTATTTTATCCTCCCAAATGGGCTGCAAACTCATTGAGACCCAAGAACCATTTCTTACTTCTTCTAGCTCCCTAAGCGCATGGTAGAGTAGCTTGCATAGACCGTAACAGAATAAATTAAAATTAAATTAAAACATCAGTGGCACCTGTGAGTCTCTGTAATATTATGGGGGTACAAAATATAATTGTTTTGTAATATGTTAACTTTTTTGATAATGAGTAGAAGATGAAAACAGGTATTGTAGGACAAACATCAAGGAAATAATATGAACAGGTTTTATGATATGTGGTCATTCTTTTCTATGCCAGGAATGTGGCCTATGTAATAGAAGTTTTGCTAAGGTAAAGAGTTTATAGAGCTGCACTGTCCATGACAGTAGCTGCTAGCCACATGTGACAGCTGAGCACTTGAAATGTGGCTAGTCCTAATTGAGATATGCTGTATAAGTGAATTACACAGCAAATTTCAGAGACTTAGTATAAAAAAAGAATGTAAAATAGCTCATTACAACTTTTATGTTGATTTCATCATGAAATGATAATATTTTCAATGATTTGGATCAAATAAAATATGTCAGTAAAAATTAATTTCACCCATTTATTTTTATATTTTTAATGTTACTACTAGAATATTTCAAATAACCTGTGTGGCTCACATTATAGTCTACTGGACAGTGATGGTATAGAGATTCCTTTTTAACTCTTAGTAGTAGTAATAACAATAATCAAATCTGGTTATTTTTGAGATTTTATATATATATAGAAATGTATAGTCAATAGATGTTAACACTCTTGAAGAAAGGTACTACCACCTATTCATCTTTTGGGGGGTTTATCATCAACATTTAGCTGGTACTGAATTTCTTAAAACATTTTTGTTGAATGAATGAATAAATTTAATGATATTTCTTGGCCAGTCAACGTGTAGTATGCATAAAAAGCAATACTTTTATTTGTTCTCCAAATTCTGCAATGTTAAAAAAATTGCTATGGAGAGATTAGAGAAATATCGAGCAATTGTCTAAAACTCACATGTTCCTGAGTCAGGTAATATAATATTTCCAAATATAGCATATGTTCTTCAGTTAATTTAGAAAATTATAGTTTTAACATCCTTTTGTTTTTATTAGGTATGAGGCTAACTATATATTAAATTATAAAACATTAATGTAATGTAATATATTAAAACTAAAAATTTAAATCATAGCATAATTATACATTTAGATATTTAGAGCACCATCTATTAAACATTTTGAATGATTATTCATAAGTAATTATTAATCTATTAATACTCTAGTTTAAGTGATTACTTCTGAGTAAATGTAGGTAAAATATGAATCTATTTAGATATATGTTTAAGTTATATGTTATGTATATAAGACTATTTTTATTATTTTGCTTACTAATTCAATATGAATTTTTGTCTTCAAAATTTTTAGTTTACTGCCTCAAGGTCTTTTATTTCTGAAATCTAATCAGACTTTTTTCATTTTATCTTTAAAATCTGAATAATTTCTTCCAAGTAATGGTATAAATAAATAATTGAGCTAAGTGCTTACTAGTTTTAAGTGTTCTAATGAAATAGGTTCTTGCTTTCCCAAACTTTTCTATCATGGCACACAACATCTCAGTAATTTTTTCATGATGCCCTTATGCCCAAAGAAATACCTAAAACAATTTCATTTATTATGTAGTTAGGTCCTAACAATTTAACTAGTATTTGTACCCTAACATCTTAGTAACCACTGGGAAAAATAATACCCATAAAATGAAATAAAAATAATATATTTATTTCATTGTTAATAATTCAAATTATGGATCATTGGGGTATGTGCCTGATGGGCACTGCACAGCTACTCAAATGGTGGAATTGGTTTGGACACTGACACTCTCATTTCCTGTTCCACACTGATCTCACTGATTTTCTTGCAGTATATTTTTTTTAATCACCACAGTCATCACAAACCAGCCTCACAAAGGTATGACGTTATCGAACAGAAACACTTGTCTCTAATCTTAAACTGTAATTATCTGGAGCTGGTAGTTTGCCCACTGTACAACAGATATTACAATATCCTTCTGTGCTCTTATGAGTTCACTGCCATACCCCAGAACATTTAAAGATGGTCCATACATTTATTCTCTGTGTTGAATCTAGTTATGTTTGCACAATCATGTGTCAAATGAGTTACAACTGTCAAAAATAAATCAAAACAAAGTACATTATCATTATTCTTTTTTTTTTTCTGGTCTTATTTTTGACTTTTTATCTCTAGTTATTCCCCAACATTCCTAACTGAGATGCAAGGATATCTGGTTTTAGGAAACTTCCCTTCTTTAACTGAGATAGAAATAGTTTGAGGAAGCTGTGTGGTCCTTTTTCTAGATTCAGTTTCTTTTTCTTAAAATTTAAACAGTAAAATAATTATTAAGTAAATATAATGGTTCATTACATAGAAGTTTATCCTTTGCAGTCGGAGCGTAGTTTCTTATAAAAAGAGCTGAACTAATAAAGGATATATGGCTTAGAAAATTTAACCCTTACTCCATAACTTTACCAATGATTACATTATTTTTATTCTTATTTCACAGAACAAGACCTGGAATATAGCTGTCTTCTTTGATTGCTCTCATTTCTAGCATAAATTTATAAAAGAAAAGGTAGCAGAACAAGTATACACCTAAGTATTATGAATTTCTCCTTTTCTCATTAATTATTAAAATAAAACCAATATTATGAATATATAGGGAGACAGGACCTTATTTGTAGGGTAGCAAGCTTGCCTCCATTTTAGTAAATATTTCCCTATAGTGATGCCACGTTGCCTGAAATTCTATTATAGATCTAGTCAGGGACAGCATCTCTTTTTTGGTACAAATTTGTACATTCTATTGAAATGTAACAATTCAGCAGTTAGTCACTTAATTAGCAGAATGAATCACTTTACCAGATCACAGTCCTAACGGTTTTTAAGGCTTTCCTGACATAAGGAAATTATTAAGGAGATGAGAACTTATATAGACTGGGATGGAATTTTAATTAAAGGAGTATGAAATACTAAGAAGTGATTGCCTGGGTGTTCCACTCTAGAAGAGAGTAGGAATAGGCTGAGAACCCAACAAAGGAATATAAGGATGGACTTTTATAACTTCTGGGCTCCTAGGCAGTTGAATAAAAACAGTACCTTTTTCATTCTCTTATAGATATTTAAAATCTGTTCATATTTAAATTGAATACTTTCAACCAAAATTGTTCCATTTCTTAGGTAATTGAACGTAGATTACTGCAGGTATAAAATTATAGCCTCAAAACAGGCTTCACAAAATGAAAAAGGGATTTATGTATTTATAAAATTAAACATGTGTTGAGAAGTGTAAGTGGACATCCTAATCTGAAGCAGCCAAATGGATGAAATGTGTTCTCCAGGCAGGGTGTGCTCTGACCAACAGAAATTAGATCAGAAGGAAGTTGAACTGGTACATCCTATGAAAGGTTTATCCATTAATCTGTGTTTTGATATTGCAGCCTACTGATGCAACAAAGGTTGTCTCTCATCCAATTACGGGGGAAATTCAGGTATGAAAGTTTTTAAAAGATCATTGCTATACCATCTTTTGTGGCTCTTTTTCCCACTGGTCTATTGAAATTGTAAGCATTGTTAGAACCTTTCCTGTTTTATAACATATATAGATGTATAATGAAAAAATACAATTTTACAGAAAAGTATTTTAATACAAATACATGTTTTATCAAATCTAATGATATCTGTGGAATTCTATACTTCAAGGTCTGCCTGATACCTTAACAGTATCAATGTATTATGCCTCTGTTACTTCATACATGTTGAAAGTGTTACAAACATGACAGATTCTCCGGGAAATTTGAAGGTTCCTCTTTAAGAGTTCCATGAGTCTAATGCTGTCCTTTTTTCTTCCTCTGATCAATAATTGTCAAATAATTGCTGAGCAGTTCTTTTAGAGCAGTGTTTTTCATACTGGGGGTCATAACCAATCTGTAATTTATCAAATCAATTTAGAGGATTTTGACCAGGAAAATAGAAAATAGTATAAATCACTATCTTTTTTAGTTTTGTATGTGTGTTTTTGTGTTTATATTGCATTGTACATGGGCAAAGTCAAAAATGTTAGAAAAACTGTACTTTAGATGGTACCAAAAAGTAATTTAGTGTAGATAAGAAATGTCATGTGGAAAGAGTTAACGCAATACCAAATAATAACTATTTGAAGATAGTACATTTCAGATAAGGGAAAGACAACAGTGAGTCTTAGTTGCATCTACAGTACATTTTCACAAAGTGTAACAGAGATTTGAACTAATTTGAGGGTAAGCATAGAGAAAGGGGGAGTGTTTTCCTGGAAGAAATGGTACAAGGGAAGATTCTTCTGCCAGAGGGTAGTGAAAGGAACAGATCTGCTTTGCTGCAGGAAAATGTTCCTGTAGAGGTAAGTTGAGAATAAATTAAAAGAACCTTGAACAGAAGCCAAGGGAACAGAAGCCATGACCTAATAGAGTGATCAGGAAATAAATATTTTCGAGTGAGGGAGAGGCTAATTCAAAGCAATATGTGATAGAAAATTCATAGAGCCTTGGCCTCTAGAAAGTATTATAAAGGGTAGGACACAAAGATAAAGAAATCAATTAAGTGTTATCTAGGTACACCCTGATTCAAGCAGAAGCGCAGTATGAGGGTGGAAATGGAGAAAGAGTGCAGAACGTGGGCACCTTACTAAGAAGGACCCAGCAGGATGGAGTCGGGATCACCTGTGTGCTCTTGATCTTGCTGTATCGCTGCTATTTCCCACTTCCAGAAAAACAGACCTGATCTTTCTTCATTTCACATGCAGCACAGAAAATGCTATGTGTTCTCATTCATAATATCTCCTTCTCTCTGCTCAGTTTTTTAAACTTCTTGATCATGGGCCCATATGTGCTGTTTCTTTTTGGCTTGTTGTTTTTATTTGTCCTTATTTTATTTTCCTTTCCCTTCAGTAGTAATATTTAATTCTATAGTGGAAATTTACTCTAATAATTTTCCTTCTTAACACCCAGGTTATTTTCTTTTCTTTTCATTTTTTTTTTTTTTTGGATATTTTCTTATGACGGTGATTTCAGTTTTTTACATTTTATCTTTTGTCTTTTAGCAAAACCTTATTCCAGATGAAACCTTATGTAAACACCCAAACAATGAATTGCCAGCATGGCGTAGCTCTGGTTGAGGGTTACTGTGGGCGTCTCATTCTCTCTCAGATGTAACCTCCAAGCAACTCTAAGTCTTCTCTAAGGCACCAAATTTACAGAGTACATTTTGGAAAGCACTCTTTTAGGGTAGCCTGTAAATCTCAGTTTCAATAAGAAATGATTTTACTGCCTTACCAGTTAAAAGTGGACTTTCAGGCTAGCAGAGAAAGGAGAAAATGGAAAAGAATTTCTCCTTAAAGATTTGGAAGCCATTCTAAACCTCAGTGAAATTAATTGCAGAATAATTCTTCTATTTGAGTACTCCATTAGAGCACAGTTACTGCAGTTCTAAACTTTTCATTTCTCCTCTTCCTTCACGGCCCTTTGTTTCATGTTTCATATTGCTTCCATGATGGTCAGAGAGACTCTGGGCCTTTCTGTACTGAGGAAAGCAAAGATTCGTTTTCTGCCACAAAACATAACCAGATCAAAATTATGCTGAAATTAGGAAATTATTTTAATTATTAACATGAAGATTATCTCATCTAAATTATTCCATTTTCAACATAAACATAGCATATCTGTTTTGTATGATTATAAAAAATACATTCATTTTTTATTTATGGATTTTCTTTTTCAAAGTATAGATCCCTTCCCTTCTGTTATTTGATAAACAGAAACAGCAACAAACAGAAATGTCTTATTCTAAATGATGCCAAAAGAATCTTTCATTTTTGACGGTGAAAAATTAGTTAATTTGATTATTTTGAATCATGCAGGCTTCTCAAATATTAATTTGAATTGTAAGTCTTTTACTATTCAATGACAGTTTTACAACAGCCATTAAGCATCTATGAGACAGTGCCTCTTCTTTTCTCTTCAGCTTCTAAAATTAAAGAACAATATTTCATTATCTTAGCCTCACTATTAAGAAAGCACACACAGAAAGAATAGCTGTAGGTTTATCAGCTAATGTAATATAGGAAGGGATAAAATCTACACATTCTTAAATATTCTTACAATTCAGTACTAACATCTTTGTCTTTAAATAATGTTTCCACCCACTGCTAATTACTTGATGAAATGCAAAGGATATTTTCTAATAAATTCATCAATTAGTTAATTTATTTTCAAAATTTTGGCAATTGTATTTATGAATGTTAACATTTCTGATTTTCCTAAGAGTACAAATTTAGTTTAAAAATGGAACTAGCATTCACTGTGTGATTATCCTAAATGAATTTTTGACAGGCCAGAACTTTCACCGTGGAAAGAATGAACAGCACATTTACTAGTAATTAATGTGTGCCTGGGAGTTCCCAATTAAATTAGACATTAACTGGTCTGTTCAGTTTCAAATAAAATGAAAGTAGCAGTTGATGCTTCTTATGAGAACCTTTTGTAAATACTGGTAAAATACTGAATAATAATGTATTATATGTTTTTTTAAACAAAAAAAAATAATGTTCATGGAATATTTTCTGTCCCTTTAAGCTTCAGATCAACTATGATGTTGGAAATCTCATAATACATATTCTCCAAGCAAGAAACCTTGTCGCTCGAGACAACAATGGTTACTCAGACCCCTTTGTTAAAGTGTACCTTCTTCCAGGCCGAGGGTAAGTAAAGAAGCACTATATTCTTAGTATTGTAAATATTGCGCTATGGTTTAAAAAATAGTGATAGTGTCTTCTGGTCTCTAATTTAAAGAGTTTAATGTCTTTTCCTTAGTTTTATCTACATATCATATCTATTTATTTCCAATTAGTAAGGTGGAATTAAAAATTTGTAATTAGGCCTGAATGGGTTTTAGGAGAGCCATGATGGTAACAAAACCTGCCTGGATGAGAACACATCAGTATTTCAATTCTGGAAAGCACTTGTGCTACAACCAATCAGGTAGACAATAAAATCATTTCAGGAATTATTTGTGGAAGATTTAAAGAATTAGTTTACTTTTCAAAATGTATTTGTGAAACCAGTGTTCAAGGTCTAATCAGTTAGTCTTTTATAGGACTTGTATTATTCAATACATTAAATGTTCATTAACTGACTTGATATATTATTCATATGCATATTTTCAAGTGGGTGTTTTAAAATTATAAAATAAAGCTTTAGTTAGCATCTATCACCTCATAACAGGTAAAATAAAATGAAAGGAAAAAAAATCTCCTTGTGGTGAGAAGTCTTAGGATCTACTGTCTTAATAATGAGATAAACAATACATTTAATCAGAAGATACAGTTAGCAATCATGAAGGCCAGTCAATTGAGATTGTTTAGTTTAAAGTACAGAAAGAAAAAAGAATGAAGAAAAGGGAGCAATGCCTTAGAAACCTAGGATATCATAAAGTATACGAACATACACAGAGAGGCAGTTCCAAGAGGAGAGAAAGAGGAAAGGGCAGAAAACATTTCTGAAGAAATAATGGCAAAAGATTTCTCACATTTGTTGGAAAAAATCTGCACAGCCAAGAAGCTCAACAAAATCCAATCAGGATAAACAGAAAAAATTTATACCAGGTCTCTTCATAATCATACTATCAAAATCCACAGACAGAATCTTGAAAGAAGCAAGAGAAGTGGCTCATCATATCCAAGGGATCCTCTATAAGATTAACAACTGATTGCCAGTCAGAAACCATGGAGCCCAGAAGGTAGGGAGATGACATAATCAGTGTACTAAAGGAAAAAGATGGTCCACAAGAATTCTGTATCCAGCAAAACTGTCCTTCAAAAATAAAGACTTTTTTTTTTAATAAATAAGACATTGAAGAGGACCTTCAAGAGGCCAGAGGAGTAAGACATGGAGATCACCTTCCTCCCCACAGATACATCAAAAATATATCTACGAAAAAAAAAAATGCATCTACATGTGGAACAACTCCTACAGAACACCTACTGAATGCTGGCAGAAGACCTCAGACTTCCCAAAAGAACAGACTGCAGAGGGAGACCTACATGCAGAGACGGGGCCAAATCCAAAGCAGAACACCAGGAGCTGTGTGAACACAGAAGCAAAAGGGAGATTTCTCCGCACAGCCTCAGGAGCAGCGGATTAAATCTCCACAGTCAACTTGATGTACCTGGCATCTGTGGAATACCTGAATAGACACTGAATCATCCCAAAGTTGAGGCAGTGGACTTTGGGAGAAACTGTAGACTTAGGGTTTGCTGTATGCAACTGACCAGTTTCTGACTTTTATGTTTACCTTAGTTTAGTTTTTAGCACTTGTTATCACTGGTGGATTTGTTTATTGGTTTGGTTTCTCTCTTCTTTTTTTATTATGTATTTATTTTTTTATTTTAATAATTTTTTAAAATTTTTTATTTTAATTTATTTATTTTCTTTCTTTCTTTTTCTTTCTTTCTTTCTTTCTTCCTTTCTTTCTTCCTATCTTCCTTCCTTCCTTCCCTTCTTTCTTTCTTTCTTTCTTTCTTCTTTCTTTCTTTCTTTTTTTCTCCCTTTTATTCTGAGCCATGTGCGTAACAGGGTGTTGGTGCTCTGGCTGGCTGTCAGTCCTGAGCCCCTGAGGTGGGAGAGATGAGTTCAGGACATTGGATCATGAGAGACCTCCTGGCCCCATCAGTCGCCAAGAGCTCTCCCAGAGATCTCTGTCTCAATGCCAATACCCATCTCCACTCAACAACCAGCAAGCTCCAGTGCTGTACACTGTATGCCAAACAACTAGCAGGACAGGAACACAACCCCACCCATTAGCAGAGAGGCTGCATGAAATCATAATAAGTTCACAGACACCCCAAAACACACCACCAGACACTGTCCTGCCCACCAGAAAGATAAGATCCAGCCTTATCCACCAGAACACAGGCACCAGTCCCCTCCTTCAGGAAGCATACATAACCCACTGAACCAACCTTACCCACTGGGGCAGACACCAAAAACAACAGGAACTATGAACCTGCAACCTGTGAAAAGGAGACCCCAAACACAGTAAGTTAAGCAAAATGAGAAGACAGAGAAATACGCACCAGATGAAGGAGAAAGGTAAAAACCCACCAGACCAAACAAATGAAGAGGAAATAGGCAGTGTACCTGAAAAAGAATTCAGAGTAATGATAGTAAAGATGATCCCAAATCTTAGAAATAGAGTGGAGAAAATAAAAGAAATGTTTAATAAGGACCTAGAAGAACTGAAGAGCAAACAAACAATGATGAACAGCACAATAAATGAAATTTAAAATTCTCTAGAAGGAATCAATAGCAGAATAACTGAGGCAGAAGAACAGATAAATGACCTGGAAGATAAAATGGTGGAAATAACTACTGCAGAGCAGAATAAAGAATGAAAATGAAAAGAATTGAGGACAGTCTCAGAGACCTCTGGGACAACATTAAATGCACCAATATTCGAATTATAGGGGTCCCAGAAAAAGAAGAGAAAAAGAAAGGGACTGAGAAACTATTTGAAGAGATTATAGTTGGAAACTTCCCTAATATGGGAAATGAAATGGTCAATCAAGTCCGGGAAGTGCAGAGAGTCCCAAAGAGGATGAATCCAAGGAGAAACATGCCAAGACACATATTAATCAAACTATCAAAAATTGATTACAAAGAAAAAATATTGAAAGCAGCAAGGGAAAAGCAACAAATAGCATACAAGGGAATCCCCATAAGGTTAACAGCTGATCTGTCAGCATAAACTCTGCAAGCCAGAAGAGAGTGGCAGGACATATTTAAAGTGATGAAAGGGAAAAACCTACAACCAAGATTACCCATCAAGGATCTCATTCAGATTCGACAGAGAAATTAAAACCTTTACAGACAAGCAAAACTAAGAGAATTCAGCACCACCAAACCAGCTTTACAACAAATGCTAAAGGAACTTCTCTTGGCAGGAAACACAAGAGAAGGAAAAGACTTACAATGACAAACCCAAAACAATTAACAAAATGGGAATAGGAACATATGTATTGGTAATTACCTTAAATGTAAATGGATTAAATGCTCCAACCAAAAGACATAGACTGCCTGAATGGCTACAAAAACAAGACCCATATATATGCTGTCTGCAAGAGACCCACTTCAGACCTAGGGACACATACAGACTGAAAGAGTGTTGATGGAAAAACATATTCGATGCAAATGGAAATCAAAAGAAAGCTGGAGTAGCAATTCTCATGTCAGGCAAAATAGACTTTAAAATAATGACTATTACAAGACACAAGGACACTACATAACAATCAAGGGATCAATCCTAGAAGAAGATATAACAATTGTAAGTATTTATGCACCCAACATAGGAGCACCTCAATACATAAGGCAAATGCTAATAGCCATAAAAGGGGAAATCAACAGTAACACAATCATAGTAGGAGACTTTAACACACCACTTTCACCAATGGACAGATCATCCAAAAAGGAAAATGAATAAGGAAACACAAGCTTTAAATGACACATTAAACAAGATGGATTTAACTGATATTTATAGGACATTCCATCCAAAAACAGCAGAGTACACTTTCTTCTCAAGTGCTCATGGAACATTCTCCAGGATAGATCATATCTTGGGTCACAAAACAAGCTTTGGTAAATTTAAGAAAATTGAAATCATATCAAGTATCTTTTCTGACCACAATGCTATGAAACTAAATATCAAGTGTCTTTTCTAACCACAACGCTATGAAACTAGAAATCAGTTACAGGGAAAAAACTGTAAAAAATACAAACACATGGAAGCTACGCAATACGCTATTAAATAACCAAGAGATCACTGAAGAAATCAAAGAGGAAGTCCAAAAATGCCTAGAAACAAATGACAATGAAAACACGATGACCCAAAACCTATGGGATGCAGCAAAAGCATTTCTAAGAGGGAAGTTCATAGCAATACGATCTTACCTCAAGAAGCAAGAAAATCTCAAATAAACAACCTAACCTTACACCTAAAGCAATTAGAGAAATAAGAACAAAAAGCTGCCAAAGTTAGCAGAAGGAAAGAAATCATAAATATCAGGTCAGAAATAAATGAAAAAGAAATGAAGGAAACAATAACAAGGATCAATAAAACTAAAAGCTGGCTCGTTGAGAAGATAAACAAAATTAATAAACCTTTAGCCAGACTCATCAAGAAAAAAAGGGAGAAGACTCAAATCAACAGAATTAGTAATGAAAAAGGATAAGTAACAACTCACACTGTAAAAATATAAAGGATTATGAGAGATTACTACACGCAACTATATGTCAATAAAATGGACAACCTGGAAGAAATGGACAAATGCTTAGAAGAGCACAGCCTTCTGAGACTGAACCAGGAAGAAGTAGAAAATATGAACAGACCAATCACAAGCACTGAAATTGAAACTGTGATTAAGAATCTTCCAACAAACAAAAGCCCAGGACCAGATGGCTTCACAGGCAAATTCTATCAAACATTTACAGAAGAGCTAACACCTATACTTCTCAAAATCTTCCATAATATAGCAGAGGGAGGAACACTCCCAAACTCATTCCACAAGGCCACCATCACCCTGATACCAAAACCAGACAAAGATGTCACAGAAAAAGAAAACTATAGCCCAATATCACTGATGAATAAAGGTGCAAAAATCCTCAACAAAATACTAGCAAACAGAATCCAACAGCTCATTAAAAGGATCGTACCCCATAATCAAGTGGGGTTTATCCCAGGAATGCAAGGATTCTTCAGTATATGCAAATCAATCAATGTGATACACCATATTAACCAGTTGAAGGAAAAAAAAACATATGATACTCTCAATAGATGCAGAAAAAGCTTTCAACAAAATTCAACACACATTTTTGATAAAAACTCTCCAGAAAGTAGGCAGAGAGGAAACTTACCTCAACATAATAAAGGCTATATATGACAGACCCACAGCCAACATTGTTCTCAATGGTGAAAAATTGAAACCATTTCCTCTAAGATCAGGAGCAAGGCAAGGCTGCCCACTCTCACCATTATTATTCAACATACTTTTGGAAGTTTTAGCCACAGCAATCAGAGAAGAAAAAGAAATAAAAGGAATCCAAATTGGAAAAGAAGAAGTAAAACTGTCACTGTTTGCAGATGTCATGATACTGTACATAGAGAATCCTAAAGATGCTACCAGAAAACTACTAGAGCTAACCAGTGAATTTGGTAAAGTTGCAGGATACAAAGTTAATGCACATAAGTCTCTTGCAATCCTATACACTAATGATGAAAAATCTGAAAGAGAAATTAAGGAAACACTCCTATTTACCACTGCAACAAAAAGAATTAAATACCTAGGAATAAACCTCCCTAAGGAGGCAGAAGACCTGTATTCAGAAAACTCTAAGACACTGATGAAAGAAATTAAAGATGATACAAACAGATGGAGAGATATACCATGTTCTTGGGTTGGAAGAATCAACATTGTGAAAATGACTGTTGTACCCGAAGCAATCTACAGATTCAATGCAATCCCTATCAAACTACCAATGGCATTTTTCACAGAACTAGAACAAAAAATTTCACAATTTGTATGGAAACACAAAAGACCCTGAATAGCCAAAGCAATCTTGAGGAAGAAAAACAGAGCTGGAATAATCAGGCTCCCTGACTTCAGACTATACTACAAAGCTACAGTCATCAAGACAGTATGGTTCTGGCACAAAAACAGAAATATAGATCAATGGAACAGGATAGAAAGCCCAGAGATAAACCCATGCACATATTGTCACATTATCTTTGATAAGGAGGCAAGAATATACAATGGAGAAAAGACAGCCTCTTCAATAAGTGTTGCTGTCAAAACTGGACAGCTACATGTAAAAGAATGAAATTAGAACACTCCCTAACACCATATAAAAAATAAACTCAAAATGGATTAAAGACCTAAATATAAGGCCAGACACTATAAAACTCTTAGAGGAAAATATAGGCAGAACACTCTATGACATAAATCACAGCAAGATCCTTTTTGACCCACATCATTGAGAAATGGAAATAAAAACAAAAATAAACAAGTGGGACCTTTTGCACAGCAAAGGAAACCATAAACAAGATGAAAAGGCAACCCTCAGAGAAAATATTTGCCAATGAAGCAACTGACAATGGATTAATCTCCAAAATATACAAGCAGCTCATGCAGCTCAATAGCAAAAAAAAACCAACCCAAACCAAAAATGGACAGAAGTCCTAAGTAGACATTGCTCCAAAGAAGATATACCAATTGCCAATAAACACATGAAAGGATGCTCAATATCATTAATCATTAGAGAAATGCAAATCAAAACTACAATGAGGTGTCACCTCACACTGGTCAGAATGGCCATTATCAAAAAATCTAGAAACAATAAATGCTGGAGAGGGTGTGGAGAAAAGGGAACCCTCCTACACTTCGTGGGAATGCAAATTGATACAGCCACTTGGAGAACAGTGTGGACGTTCCTTAATAAACTAAAAATAGAACTACCATATGACCCATCCCACTCCTGGGCATATACCCTGAGAGAACCATAACTCAAAAAGAGTCATGTACCACAAGATTCATTGCAGCACTAGTTACAAGAGCCAGGACATGGAAGCAACCTAAGTGTCCATAGACAGATGAATGGAGAAAGAAGATGTGACACATATATACAATGGAATATTAGCCATAAAAAGAAACGAAATTGAGTTATTTGTAGTGAGGTGGATGGACCTAGAGTCTGTCATACAGAGTGAAGTAAGTCAGAAAGAGGAAAACAAGTACTGTATGCTAACACATATATATGGAATCTAAAAAAAAACATGATTCTGAAGAACCTAGGTGCAGGACAGGAATAAAGACACAGACATAGAGAATGGACTTAAGGACACGGCGAGCAGGAAGGGTAAGTTGGGACGAAGTGAGAGAGTGGCATAAACATATATACACTACCAAATGTAAAATAGATAGCTAAGGGGAAGCAGTCGTATAGCCCAGGGAGATCAGCTTGGTGCTTTGTGACCAGCTACAGGGGTGGGATAGGGAGGGTGGGAGGGAGATACAAGTGGGAGGGGATATGGGGATAGAAATATGCCTATAGCTGATTCACTTTGTTATATAGCAGAAACTAACACAACAATGTAAAGCAATTATACTCCAGTAAAGATGTTAAATAAATAAATAAGACATTGCCAGAAAAACAAATCTGAGAAACAGTTTTTTTCCCAGCTGAGTTGCCCTTCGAGAAATATTAAAGAGAATTCTGCAGGCTGAAATGAATTTAATTCATACATTACCAACTAACCATATAGAACAGGAAAGGGAAGTTTTTATTTTATGTTCGTTTATATATTTATGTAGTAGTTATAACTGTAATTTGTCTACTTTTTTGAAGTATAGTTGATTTATAATGTTGAATTAGTTTGTAGTATACAGCAAAGTGATTGTTATACATATATATGTATATATATTCTTTTTCATATTCTTTTCCATTATAGTTTATTACAAGATATTGAATATAGTTTCCTGTGCTACACAGTATGACCTTGTTGTTTATATATTTTATATGTAGTAGTTTGTATCTACGAATCTCAAACTCCTTATTTATCCCTCATCCCACCACTATTTTTTTTAACATGAATATGACAAAGTGATAACTTCATTCTGCCTTTGATTTGGGTCATTAGACCTTCAGTGTTATTTGATGACAGTATTATGGGACAAGAGGAAATGATTGCCAAGGGTATATCTCCAATCAGCATTTGCTAATGAATGAATGAAAATAAAGCACTGTCTTATTTTCTGTCTTCTTTAATATCCTGGAGTATCACCTTTTATACTATAAGAGAGTAGTTATCCTTTATTTGTTACAGGTTATGTTTCAATTAGACTATTGCAAACTTGAATAACTGGAAAGGTCAGGCAGGTGGCATGAATATGTCAGTCCATTCTGGAGTAGGTAACAGAGAAAGGGTTGGAACTATAGTGAAATGAAGAGTGAGGTCCCACCTAAAGCTATCCCCATGCCATTTGTCAAACAAAACATGCCTTCTGGGTGGGATTTGACCAAAAAGTAGGCTAATGTGCTACTCATATACAATTCCTAGCCCTTTCATTAAATTACTCTTATTGTAGTGGCCAAGACTTTAGAATTTACTACACTTGTGAGGTATTATTTTCACTTTAGTTCTAAGATTATTTTCTGCCTCATGTTGTTAATATATTATGGTATAGCTCCTCTAGTTTTTATTCTCACATTTTCTTCCTTATTTCTGTTCCTAACTTTTTTCTTCCTGTCTTTCCTACTTTCCTGCTGTATCCTTCATTCTCGCTCTTGGAATCAATGCAGTCAAGTCATGGTTGTCCAGAATGCAAGGTAGAGTTGGTTCTCTTTCAGTGTCACCCTTCAATGAAATGTCTAGAGTTCTCTTGTTTGCCTTTTAAGTACATTCACCTGCTGTTCAACTTCGGCTATAATTTTTATTTTTTTACATGTTGGTATCAGTTGAATTAGGCTAATAGCAGACTATTTTGACCACAACATTACTAAATATGTGTAGCAGGTATGTGCATTGGAGCCCAGAAAAGTAGAAAAGAGTAAAAACATAGAAAGGTATGAATAAGGAACTATCACTTTGAAATTAGATATAACTAAAGTTTTCATTTATAATTTGTCTGCTAAAATTCATTTAGCTTCTCTTGCAAAAATTATGGCTCAGATTCTTCTGAGTCTTCTATGACAACCAAACAAATAAATCTAGTCATTTTTCAAAAGGAATTAACTGATCTTCTGGATGACCGGTACTAGGTGTGTATGTCATCTTAAAGATGGTAGCTGTCTGGTCTTTTACCCTCACTTAGACCTGATATTGAAACATTTTCATGCCTTTATACCTTCTGTACCACAGAATTATTGCTGTGTAATATAGGATGCCATTATCTGCCTGCTCTAGGGTGTTAACAGCAGCATAAGAGCAACCTCCTCGGTTTGTCTGTTTTCTGCTAGAGCATGTTGCATCATTACATTGTCAGCTAAGGATATTTCTTAACACATAGCCAAAAGCATTTTTTTGCACATCTCATTGCATTATAAATTAAATGTGTTATTTAATTGGGGAGGTGAATCTTGTACCATCTGTAACAACAGGGTGATGGGAATTTTAGTCCCACCCAGAATATTAGTGGTACAGGATTTTTGTCCGTGACATTAAAATTCAGCATCTTTACTAAACATGACAAGCTGTTGCCCAAAAGAGGCAGTTTCTGATTTGTAAAGGCTTAAATATTTAAATAACTCAAAGAATAGTATTAGTCAGTACAACCTTTCTGGTGCCCAGAAACTTCCTGTTTCTTTGCAACCACATAATTATAGCAGCCAGTAAAATTTGATACTGAGAAAGGTTGCTTGTTATGACTGGTCTCTCATCTTCAGATCTCTCAGACTGATACGCGAAATGAGTTTTGTTTCAAAGAGATAGTGTCATTTTAGAACAAACGTTATCAGTCACTTTATTCAGAAGCTTCCTTTCTTTTATCCAGAGAAACCAGGGGGAAATTGTCAGAATGACAATGATTGTCTATATTTAATTTAGAAGAGAACATGTTTTCTGTAAATGTAAATAATGGTCGAAATAATCTGGGATGTAGTAGATTACAATTTAGAAGATCTAGAGTCACTTTCTCATCATATCTTGCATCTTGAAATCACTTTCATCATCTCTTCGAGAATTGTCAACGTGGAAAGGAATTATACTGATGAGGTACTGACGTTGTAAGTTAGGCTGAGGAGGCCCATGAGCGAAGTCCTTAAGAACTTGGATTTGAATTTCAGTCCTGCCACTTAGAAGTTGTGAGGTTTCTCTAAAACTATTTCCTCTTCCACCTAGGAATCATAATAGCCCCTCTCCCAGGGTTTTTGTGAAACACAGGGAGAATGCACCAAAAATGATAAGCATAATGTCCGGCACGTAATAAGCTCTCAATAAATGGCAGTTGCTATTATTGCTAGAAATATGTATAATAAACTTCATGTAGCCAATGGTCAGTTATCCCTGCAAAAAAGAAATGCAGAATGCTTATGCTACTGAATTACACCAAATTATTGAACAACACTATATAGAAAATCAAACAACTTTTCTTCAATAATAAGTGTAATACATCCTTCATTCTTAAATTTTTTTTTTAAATTTTTAAAATTTAAAAAATTAACTAAAAGAATTTCACTGGTCCAGTTTTCTTGTCTCCTTTCATTTCCTCTTGCCATCCTTTAATCAAGATACTCATAAGCTCTGACAGCCCAAATGTCAGCCGAGATGAGGTGAAAGAAAGACAAGGAAATAGCCTGAAGAGTCCATGAACTCAAAACTTGTCCCCGGATAATTAAGAAATGGAAATGAGCATATCTGAAGGATTTCGTTGTGGTTTTCTCTCATTACACTGTTGGACAAAGTACAGATTTTTTCACACTAATGAGATTTTGCCATGACTGAAGCTGATTTTTACTGTCATGATAGCTGGAAGCCTAATTCCTGGCTGGACTTTCTCTAAACACCCTTGTTAGCATCTCAAACTATTTTCTCTGGAAACAATGTAAAGCAGATTCAGGTGTTGTATGTATTTACAATTTGAAGGCCAAAACATTTTATTTCAATAGATTTTAAAGGAAAAAGAGAAGTACAAACATGTTTTAAAGATCCATCCAAAAACCATTTATTTAGCACAGACTGCTCCAGACTCTGTTGGAATTGAGAACACAGCCATAGTGTCAGACTTCAGGGAGCACAGAGGACAATCAAGTGACAGCCCATAAATGCACTATTGCACACAGAGAAACAGAGCTTATAAAATGGGATATGCTCTGTGCTTCTTTCTAAATTAAAAGCAACATCCTCAGAGGAGTAATTTTGAAAAAACTGCACACACACACACACACACAAATATATATATATATCTTTATTGGGCTCAATATATATTTTTTCAATAAAGAAATTTATATGTATTTTTTCCAATCAAGAAAAAAGAAATGAAGACCTTCAGTACTTTAGATAATTCTGTGAAAGTTAAGAACAAGCAAGCCATTATATTCCATTCTTCTTTCTCAATTTTTTTTACAGAGAAACTCAGAGAACTTTTTTTTCTTCTGGTTTAGGAGAGGGTAATTGAATTTTAAATGCCTTTTTCTGCCAGCCTTAAAATCATATCTACCTATGAGATAATGATTGTCCAATAATGAAAAAGAGAAAGAAAAAAGAAATCAGTCAAAACTTTAAGGAAATAAAAGTTTAGATTTTTTTTTTTTTTTAAGTTTTTGGCTGCACCCTACGGCATGTGGGATCTTAGTTCCCTGACCAGGGATCGAACCCACGCCTTCTGCATTGGAAGGCAAAGTCTTAACCACTGGACCACCGGGAAGTCCCTAGATTTTTGTTTGATAAGCACCGTGTTCCATCTTGATTAACTGACTTTTTATTTTCCCTTATTAAAAAACTTCTCTGATTATTACATATGACTTAATTGTCCTAAAATAATGTCATTATTGCAGTCTTCCCATGAGCGATTGCAGTGTGTTTAACAGACATGGTAGGAAAGGAAAAGGAACTCCACTTATTTCTCAGCCTGGATTTCTGCTCCCATTCAAGAATCCTGCTTACCTGGCCACCTTCAACTTGTAAATCCACAGATTTTGATATGGAGATGAGAACTGTGGAGTTTTCAATTGTGTAAAGTGGGAACACAGCCCATTGACATCATGCCCAAGATGGTCAGTACATGGTAGCCATCAAACAAGGGTTCTTGAAGGAAGAGCTTTATGTGGCCATCTCTGCATGTCAGGAAATTCAAGTGTGAAAAGATTGCAAAGAGATCCCATTGGCATTTACACAGGTCAACCAGGGCTGGTAGAGGCAGGGTCAGGAGAAAGGTGTGTTTACCCTCGTTAACCCTAAAGGACACAGACCTTGAGTCTTGAGAGAACTAGAGATTCAAACTTATTAGTAAGATTAAGATAACCTAGTAAAGTGAACATCTAGATTTTTCCCGACTAATTGGGGTTATATGTGAGTGTATCTGAGCAAAAGTAAATTTTAATAATAATTATCCCTAGTTGTTCCACAGCACTCTTTTAGTCTTAGGATATACCATTCAATATTTCCCTAGGCAACTCTAAAGCTGTCCTCATTTTCAATGTGTGTATATATACACACACTATAAATAATTTGTTATATATTTAAAACATATATTTAATTTGAAGTGTACAGTTTTTGACTGTAAAAGCAGACAAACTAGACACTTCAGCTAATGAAATATGCAATTAAGAAATTTTGTGATGGGCCTAATCAATTGAGTTCATATAGCTCATGTTTCAGAGCAAGAAATTAGTTTCCCTGTGTTTGAAACCTGGTCCTATGAATTAATAACTATGCAACGTTGCCAACGTGCCTGAATTCCTCTGAGCTTCAGTTCTTATCAGCTATAAAATAGGATAATAAATAATACTGGACACATAGAGTTGCTTTGAGGATTAAATAATGTTACACATGAAAAGCACTTAGAACTCTGCCTGTGAAAAAGTAGCATTTCGTAAATGTTAGCTGTTATTATTTCAATGTGCTTACTTTATAAAGTGCTTCTTATGACATAATGGTATGTCAGTACAATTAAGAGTTTTGCAGTTGTACATTTTGATAGAGCATAATTCCTGGTGCAGAGTTGACATTCAATAATTTTGCTACATATGGGTGAAAAAAATGACTAAAGTATGCATGTGAAATATAACAATTATTAATATTATAAATTAAAATATGTTGACTAATACATCTTTTTGAAGACATTTCAATAGTTCAGGCTATTTTAATATACACTGACATATCTAGAATTTCAGTAAAAATACATGAGCTTGCACTTGACATTAATTTCCATCTTCAATTTTAAAATTTTGTGCATTCAATTTTTCAGAATTTGAAAAAAATAACAATTTTACCACTGTTCACTGTATTATGAATCTTAATCCCTAATATGTTTTTCCCATGGTCTTACCACTTGGATAATTAAGTCCAAAACAGATAGAAACTTTAAAGCTCATACTACACAATGTGTTTTTTTCTTAGTATACCTACTACAGGAATAGCCATGAATTCTAAAGTAGCAACCAGAGTTGGCTATTAACTTAAAAGTGGTCATATTCATTCTTCTTATGTCATTAATTTAAAGAATCAAAATCATAAAGGGATATAATTTGCTAAAATAGTTTTGAATTTTGTTATAAAATATTTTAAACTTACTGAAAATTATAGAAAATACTGTCACAAATACTTGTGTTCTTGCTATCCAATTTTATCAAATCGTAACATTTTGCTATATTGGCTTCAGATTTTTTTTTTAATAAAAAATATATTACAAGTACCCCTGAAGTCCTCTGAAACCATTCCCCTGTCCTCCTGAGATAATCACAAAATAGAGTTTAACATCTATAATTCCCGAGCTGTCATATGATATTAATGTTTGTCATACATATATACAAGTAGACATAAATAATTTACTGTATTATTTCATGTAATTTTAACTTTATATCATGATAACTTACCATAGGTTTTCTTCTGCAAATTATTTGCTCAAGATTTTTTTAAAGATTTATCTATCTTGATAAATGAAGGTATATTTCATTTAATTTAACTGCTGCTTAAATTTCATGGAATAAATGTATCATAATGTATTTATTTATTATATTATTAACTCACTATTAGAAACAATGTTGCAATGAATGTTCTTTAACAAATTCCTTTTGTACATGTGGGAGAATTTCTCTAAAGTAGAAGTGGAATTAAGTCAAAGTGGAATTTTCTGGGTACTTGAGTGCATAAACTTCACTAGACATAGACAAATTTACCTAAAAAGTATATGTACAAATGTATACTTTCTGTTCACAGTCTATGCAAGTTCCTGTGTCTTTGAATCATTTCCTATACATTTCCCCAGAATTATTTGCACTTTGTGCTGAATGGCAAAATTGTCAGATCCTACGCTCTTTTTTTTTGTATTTTCAGACAGGTTGGTTACAAATGAGAATAGTGCTGCTTCATTTCTTAAATTGGATTTAGTTCACAGTGGCTGAAATGTGAGGTCTTAGGAGACGTGAGCTCAGTGGTTCTCAATCTTGGCAATACTTTAGATTTACCTAGATCATTTTTAAAATTCTGATGCTCAAGCCTCACCCCAGACCTGTTAAATAAGGCTCTCCTTGGGGGTGAAGGGCAGGGGGATGTGGGTGCCATGCTAGTTGTTCCACTTACCACCCTGGGAGCTCAGATCCCAAAGTGATCCTAATATGCAGTCAATGTTGGAAATTACTGCCCTTGTGTATGTCTGATAAGAAAGAGAATAAAGCCAGAGGGAGAAAAAAAGATACTTGGCTGTAGACCCATCTCTAAAAGTGAGTGGTGAACTGGAGCTTGATTCTTAATAGTTTTACCTAGGATGAATAAGTAAATTAGCATCTGGGAAACAATAGTAGGTATTCCAGAATTGGGCAATGCTTGAGACCAGGAATATAACAAGAGTTAGTCTGCCGACAGCAGTTGGGAATAGAACTACAGATCCAGGGTCAGGATGCAGTACCTTTAGGGTAAGGTGGTTTATGAAGTCCAGGCACGTGAATGGACCCCAAACAAATAGGTTTGTTTTCTAGGCAGAAAATTTGGGAAAAGCCAGTGAGTGTTAGAGAAAAGCTTTGTCTATGTGGGCACCATTGGCTCATAGCAAATAGCCATAATTCCAACCCCATTAGCTGGTTGATGCCAGTTATAAATGTTTTGTCAGAGTTAATTAGAATAAGTTTTGAAAATAAGTTATGCTTAAACGTGTAAGATATAAGCTTCTAACTGGTGATCAGAGGGTATGGAAGAGTCAAGGATAAACTGAAATGCCCCAAGTTATAATGCATGAGGAAAAATTTTGATTTGGTTCATCATTTGTAACATAAGCTATTGACATAAACCAAGAATTTGTATTTAATTAAGATTGTTTCATAACTAGATTAAGTATTCTACTTTACCAAGAGTGTCAAAATCTACTGTAAATATAAGGTAACAAATGTTCATGGAATCTCAGCTATAGCAACAGCCATTTTTCATCCTTTCCTCAGTCAGTACAGTTATTTCAGCTTTTTACAGAAAAAAATGAATTGAAAGACCATTTGGCTTTGCTGACATGATCAGTTGCAAAACTATTGGAAAGTTAAATATCAAATTATTATTTATAGGACAAGAAGATATTGACGTTACTATATAGTTCATGTAATTATCTCACACATTCAGGAGAGATTAAGATTTGTAAAATTGTATTCTAGTTAGAACACCTAAAAGCTTTTCTTTAAAAAAAAAATTACCTTAGGGAAAATAAAACTAAAGGCATCCAAGATATTTTTAAATTGATCATTGTGCATTCAGCTTAAAATACAGTTTAAGACATGAGGATGATGAGACGATTACATAGTGATTCAAAACAAAATACCTTTAAAAGTCTGCATGCCCTTCAGGTTGACTGTGAAGTCATCGGTCAAGGTAAATAATCAGGGTAATTCTTTGTCTTTTTCCAATTCAGTGCTGAGTACAAGAGAAGGACTAAATATGTTCAGAAAAGTCTTAATCCTGAGTGGAATCAAACAGTAATTTATAAAAGTATCTCCATGGAACAGGTATGCAATGATTATTTTCTATATGACAGATTCAGGCTAATATAAAATTAGTGATGATAGAATTACTGAAAGATTGTGATTCATATCAATTTTTCCATACAAACAAAAAAAAATTAAGTAAAATACATGCAAGAAATATAGCCAGTAAAAGGAACTGGGTGCAGTTCGAAGATACAGTGAAAGAAAATGTGCACATTTTGACAAAACAGCTAAAAAATAAACAAAATGAATAAGACTAGTGGGACATTTTCCACTGCTTATTTCAAAATAAAATATTTCAATAGACTGGGCTCTATTTATCATATTTTGAGGGAAAATATTTTCCAGCTAGCTGTATTTTGACTTTCATAAACAAAGAAAAAATAAGATTCAGATGCACTGAAATGAATTACCCCTCCTGGCAACAATTTAGGGATCATCTCTTTTCTAAATTGAGGCCTCCTAAGGATCTGGCATTGTGCAACTAAACTGTACAGAAGAAAGCGTAAAGAAGACTAGTGTAAAGGATTATCACAACAAATAGATGACTCTAAGCAAAATTGCATCAATGTGTTTCTGAAAATCTTCATGTCATAACTTTGTATCAATAATAGAAAATAACTGATGGTTTTTGAAGATGAATTCAGAGAGAAAAGAATACAAATAGAATAGGAAGAAGACATCCATGAAGACAATTTACAAATGAGTTGTCTTTCAAAATGAGGTTTCTAATTTATTCTTTGGAAGATTTCTAATTTGACTATGAAGTTGAAGCTGGATATAAATTGTAATCTGGGTTCTTGAATTTAAAATAAGTTAAGTTCACCTGCAGAAATAAGACAGTGCTACTAATGTGTTTTGGCAATTTACTGAAACAAAAAACTATAACCCAAATACTTTGAATAACCTAGACATTTTTGTAACCTATGAATTTCATGTATTTAAAGAGTATATATAGATTCTGCTTGGTACTTTTAATAATGGGCAGGGGTAGAATAACAGGAAATAAGTAAAAATCACCCTTTTTTTTTGCAAAATAGTGAGGTATCTTATGATCAGATACTTGGTTGGACCACAAAATGATTGACAGTTTACATAATATTGAATGTAAGTATACAGTTTTATATAAAGTATTTTTACATAAGCGGAAAGAGTTCAAGGAATGAAAATATAAATGAGTCTATTATATGAGTATAATGAAAATTTATGATGAGAAATGAGGTTAATGACATTATGTTTTGAACTGTAGCTCAAGAAGAAAACACTGGAAGTGACAGTCTGGGATTATGATAGATTTTCTTCCAATGATTTTCTTGGTGAGGTGAGCCTATGGTTTCCTTTTTTTTATTTGCTTCATTATAAACCATCAATTAAATCTTTATGGAAAGCATATTTCTTAAGTGTATAAGATAACTATTTCTAGATAAAATTCTTTGGTGGATAGAATTTATTTACAAATGACTCTGAATAGATGAATAGCAACTGGAGAAATAATTTTCACTATACCACTTAATGTACTTTCTAATTAATTTGCAAGATGAAATATTAATTGTTTTGATAGAAAGTTATATAATCATGCTGTGAATCCAAATGATTATGTAAAAGATTGGAGATAAATTTATTGTATTATAAAATGAGCTGGATTTTTTTTCAAATGCATTTTCAGTTTATTTAATTGCTATTCCTCGTTGCACGTATGAATGACTTGATGTGACATTTTACATATTTCTTTTAAGTGTCCCACAAAACATCTCAAAATATTTTAAGAAGCAAAACTAGGAGTAGGAGAAAACAGTAAAAACAATTTTTATAAATTCACAAGGAATGTAACCTAATTATGAAAGGTGGCAGGATGGTCAGATTCTGTGATATTTTTCATCTATCATATTCCAAAAATACATATTTTGTTTAGTGATCTTTGCTTAAAGCAGAAGTTATGAATTAATGTTAAAAAAATAAATCTCCAAAAATATATAACACCTAGAAAATACAATATCCTTTTGATAGAGACAATAGAAAACAGATGAGTAGTCTAGGTGACATGAGGTCTTGTTTGGCTCCTACACTCTGTACCTTTTTCCCATCAAAACTAGATCATTTGAACTTCACCTACAGGCTCCATGTGGTATAGCCACTTGGACTAATCTTGGTCTTAGACAGGACTACTCTAGAATACAGTTATATCTGATTTATTGTCCTATTTCAAAAAGCTGATTTATTGAAGTCCTTATAATTTATTGTTCACATGAACCTAAAGTATATATCCATTGTGTGGTTTTATTTTTTAATATCTGCTCAAATATAAGATGCCAACTACTATAAAATGCACCATTGTTTATGTACCACTAAGAAAGAAAAAATGTTGCCAATTAAACCATGATACAGCGCTTTCTTATTGTAAACTGTTGGTAATATCTCTGTTTCAAATGTGAGCTAAAGTATGTTTTAAAATAGAGGGAATAAGTTAGTAATTGAAAATTAGCCATTTTCATTTTGTCCCTCTTGTTACTAAAATCAAACAATCTGCAAAACAACACTAGCCCAGTTTAAGAATATCATGTGTCCATTTAACAAAAGAAGACTTTATTTCATAAAGAGATTGACTTGTGACTCTGCCGTTTTACATCATCTCCAAAATTAATAGTCAGAGATGTCATACGGTTCGATTTAACCAAACATTTATACAGCATCTGGTATGCACAAGACATTCTCATTATCATGGGTGAAGAAAAATGAGGAAGACCTCATCATCCTGAAGGTTATACTATATCCTTTGACTTATGTCCTTGAATAGGTTTCAGATCACAGAAAAAAACAACAAATGAATTACAGCTTAATCCATAAATTTTATTCACTTATTGCACTTTTTTCCAGGTATTGATTGATTTATCTAGCACATCTCACCTCGATAACACACCTAGGTGGTATCCTCTCAAAGAACAGACTGAAAGCATTGATCATGGCAAGTCCCATTCCAGTCAAAGCAGCCAGCAGTCCCCAAAGCCGTCTGTCATCAAAAGCAGAAGCCATGGTATCTTCCCTGACCCATCCAAGGGTAGGAGATATTTCAAGTAGAAAAAAGCTTTTGTCTGTTTGTTCACTCAGTATCTTCTTGAATATGAGTGCCTGTATATTTAATATCTTTTGAAAGGTATTATATTGGGAAATATTTAATATAATATCATGGAAAGAGTAATGGATATGGAATCAGGAGAAAGGGGCTTTAGTCTCAGATCAGCTCATAATTAGGTTGATGCCTTTGTGATCTTCACCTCTCTGGTTCTCTGTTTTTCAACCTATAAAACAGAGGAGGTTGGGTTATATGAGCTATTGGGTCTTTTTCAGCTCTCAAAATCTAGGTTAATATGACTTTATAAAATACGTTGGGGTATTTCATAAAGAAAACATAAAAATCCTCAACAGTTCATTGACTAGACATAATCATCATTACCATTTATGCATGTTTCTTCTGTTTAAATCCCTATTTTGTCATACATATATTCTTACTCATAAATCATATATGTAATATATGGACATAAACAATTTTGCATTCTGCTTTTTAATTATATCAAAAACATTTTCCTCATGTCATCAAAACAATTGGTATGCTGAAAATTACTTAAACCTTTCCTAAGTGGTGCATTCAAACTAATTCTATGATTTTTTTAACTACTATTATTATTTTTTAATTGCAGCATCATACATTGGGTTTGGCAATATGCACAGCTTTCCCATTGGAATGAGCTTTTCCTTTGGGAGCTTCATTAACCAGTTATCCTACAACACAACAGTAATCTTCATCCTAAAATGAGTTAACTGCCTGTATGAGAGAACCATGTAGTATCTTTCCAGGATATGCTGAGCTATTTATAAATATTAAACAAAATTTTTTATATTGGATCTGAGTATTCCTTCCTTTTCGCCTCTTCTCAGGAAGTACAGAAAATTGAAAAGTGGTTCTTTGCAACTTGGATTGGAAATGCAAGTGTTCTAGGAGATGAAAAACTGAGGTCATGTCCAGGAGGCCACTGAGTTGATACAATAAACCACTGACTACAATAAGTGCTATAGATTACTTATGAGTTGTATAGATCATTTCTGGATTCCACTTAGCCAGATCAGCTCTGTACTAATTAACATTCTGGAAGATGATTGGTATAAAGACCTCTCTCTCTATGACTACCACAGTAAATGTGTGATCTTATATATACATTCTCTAAAATCACCTGAGATGATGATATAATACAGTCCCCACTCCATGTATCTCAGTGACTCACACACCTTCCTCCAGGAATTTTACTTAAAACTCCTCCTGTGGCAGTGTCAGCCTATTGTTTCTTACCTGGTCCCTACTAGAATTAGCAGAGTTGCTTGGTGAAACTATGAGTTAATATATTCATTTATATGAGACTACTTAGAGTGTATTTATTCCTCTTCTCAAGCCTCTCTTCTCAAGATTATCATCCTCTTGCCTTTCCTCCCAAAAATTGTCTCCCAAATGCTGAATCACATCGCTGTATGGTGAGCAGTTGCATAAACGCGCCAAAAAAGAAATAGAGTTAACTTAAATCTTAGACGGTTTCAAATTACGTGAGACCCAGCTTGACAGGAGGAATGCTGGAGCAAATTTAACTCATGTTTTACCCTTTTGTAACCAGACATGCAGGTTCCCACCATTGAGAAATCCCATAGTAGTCCCGGTAGCTCGAAATCCTCATCCGAAGGCCATCTCCGCTCTCATGGACCATCTCGCAGTCAAAGCAAAACCAGCGTCACTCAGACCCACTTGGAAGATGCAGGGGCTGCTATAGCCGCTGCCGAAGCCGCCGTGCAACAACTTCGCCTTCAACCAAGTAAAAGACGCAAATAAATTCCTCAGCATGGCAGCTTAATGTTCATCTGTTGCCTTTCTTTCCTGCTGTCCTTCCCCATTTGCTTTGTTTTGTGCTTTCCCTGCTCCCTCTGTTCTCTGTCCCTTTGTCTGTGTAGGAACAGTATCAATACATAAATATGCTCTCTCTCATTTAGTTCTTTTTTTGTTTTAATTTACATAGAATGAAATAAAACTGGCTGTTTCTCCTTTGTCTCCACCATCCATCCAACCTGGCTCATAGTATTTGGTAGCTGTGTCTGTGATGTGTGCAGGCAAAACTATGTTGTGTGTCCTTTTTGTGTGCACTTAAATATCCTTTAGAATACAGGAATTATAAGCACAAGTGGCTGCCAGTTTTCCAGGCATTACACCAAAAAAAGGCACACACATAAGCATTTTGAGCAGATTAGCAATGAGAGTCTCACCTCTGAAAAACACTAAAAAATTTTAGGCAGAAGAGTCATGTAACCAAGTCAAGTTCTAGAACCTAGGGGAAATGGAAAAAACATTTTACGCTTAAAATTTTTAATAAATTAGGCATGTGAAATAATGAGGCTTTCCACGTGAGAAACTTTGTAGTCTTTTGGAAAAAAAAATTCTGTAAAGAAAATAATGTTTCCTATATTCTCAAAAAAGTATGTAGTGTTAATATATGTCTAAGCATATTCGATGAGGCCATGTTACTTCATTAAGGAACACAGTGGGGTCCATTCTGTTGGATCACACTTTACATATGATACAAGAGAATTTATAGGGTTATTCTTCTTTCTAACCACTGGAAATCATTTGGAAGCCAAGATATCAATTAAAGCAAAACAATTCACCCATCTTAACTGCTGTAATTTCAATTGATAGAATTATATAAGAACTTAGTGACTACAGACACTTTAAAAATGTAGGGGCACTGTTACTTCCAAGAGGCATCAGGCAAACAACGGAGATAGATGAATGTTCTCCCCATCTCCCAAAGTCATCATTTCCAAAGAAACAGCCAGTTTTAACCCCCTTTAGTGCTGTGCATGTGGTGTCATTTTGGCATTTGAAAACACAACTTACTTCGATAGAGCAAAAGATCACTTCTGTTTGCATGAATAACATTCAAGCTGGTTCCATCTGAGGATACATACTCTGGGTTTCCATTTCACCCACACTACCACAGCAGCACATAAAAGCGGTCAGTCTAATCATGCCAGGAAGCAGCACAGACACAGCATAGCAGGAGTCCTCCCCATTCAAAGAACTCAGTCTGATAATCTGCCTCCACCAGCTAATGGCAACCAAGACCAAAGCCAGCTAGCCCTCAGGAAGGTGATGTCTGATGGACCAGTCAAGCCAGAAGGAGGTGAGCAGAAAGGCGCTATTCAAAGCACACAGCAAGAACATCCCCCAAATTTAAAGCCCTCATCTTTTAATTTTTAGAGATTGTCTGATAAAGTATGTTTATCCACTTTTTAATGTGCTTTTGTGGGCATGGCATTTCAGGACTTCATCATCACTGTGTAAGTCCCAAGATGAGTCCCATAATATATTGACTACAGTGATTTGTATTTTTCTATGCACTGGGCATCTTTTGACTTTTGTTGGGAAATAGATTAACAGTATTCATATTGCAGAATGGAACGCATGCTACTAACATAATCTGTTCAAGCATGACTATAAATATGTTGCACTGTGATAAAAGTTTAAACTGCTCACAATTCAAGTTAGCATACCAGTTGGAATGTAGATCAGTTTTTGTTGAATATTATTTCAAGTGTAACTTTTTAAAAAAATTCAGTGGATTTTGGAAATCTTAGAGGAAAGTAAAGGAAAAAATTGTTAATGCACTCATTCACCTTTACATGGTGAAAGTTCTTTCTTGATCCTACGAACACATTTTTTCCACTCATGTTTCCATAGTTGTCAAGTGTATCAGATGTGTTGGGCATGTGAATATCCAAGTGCCTGTGTAATAAATAAAGTATCTTTATTTCATTCATAAACCACTGGGTTCTGAGCCATTGTTATATGATGCAGCTTAAAATGAGTGTGTCAGTTTTTGCTTTCTCATTTGATTCCTTGCAATAGAGAATTTACAGTTACTGCTTCGTTGCTAGCGCGAGCTATAATGATAGAATATTGAGTTGCAGGACAAAGTTTCATGTCGGAAACATAAGATAGATGGGGAGTTATTACCAAATAAAAGTACCAGAGCTTACATAAACATGTCAATAAATAATGGGTTTGGGCTATTCTAGGCAATGCTTCCACTCTTCCTTTCTTGCACGTCTGATCTACTTCACAATCTTCTCAGCTTTCTGGATAAAGGAAGACAAATCCAATGAGTCTTGCTCTGGACAGGCACCTAGACTTGATTCCATGGCTTTGTTAGGAAGGAAAGCAAGTTAATATCTGTCCCTAACTTGACACCAACAATTTGTGGAATTTTCCCCAAGAAAGAATGCCACTCATTGCCAGTGACAGGGATCAAACCAGGGTGATTATAAAATTATCTTCATTGTAATTCAAATTTAAATTTCATTTTAATTCAAAAACATATATCAAAGAAAGGATTTAAAAAAAAAACGATAGCAGTGTTTGCCCCCTTAAGTCCCTTCCAGCCGTAAAACACTTGGTTCTATGATTCTGTACTTTCCACAAACTAAAATTAAGACTTGTACTTTCCTATTGCATTTCTCTGTATTCTCAGAAATTTTTACAATTTAATATGCTTTTGTCCCAACTAATAAGATATTTAGGAGCAATGGAGGATGTATGTGGCACTACAAAGGCCAAACCACTGTGATGTTCCTTGAATTAGCAGGCAATTAAGGAAACAGCTTAAATATTAAGATAATTGTGAATATGCGTTTACTCAGCCCAGTTTATAGACTATCACCAAAGCAGTTTCCCTTTTCTAGTTAGCCTTACTAGTACTGTCCAAGAGTACTTAAAATTCCACCTCTCTCCTTTTTTTCCATCAAATAAGTTCAGTTGATTTCTTACCGCAAATATTTCATAATTGTAAATGTCACAGTAGTCAAATGCTTCTCTTAGTTCACTCTATTTTTAATTATCATGATTTAAGTATTCCTATGATACTTTGTCCTAGTTTTCCTAGATGTGGGTCTTAAAATTTGCAGCAAAATGCATTTAACTCCCTTTCTTTGAATAATGCTCTAATGGATATTCTCATACATTTAGAATACTTCTTCACATTGTGCAAAGTGTTTCATCACCCATTTTCTCATTTTGACACACCTAGTGGGTGATGGATTCGTTGCAGATATTTTCATTTCTGTTTTCTGAGTGAGCCACCAGAGAGTCGGGGTGTGCGTGTGGCAGCATGACTGGTGAAGAACACATACCTGGAAATTGTCAGAATCGGCAATCTAACCCTTGTTTATGACTGCACCTGATAAGCCTTTGCTTTTTAAATACATTGGCTCCTTTGAAATCAAACTCTCCTGATTTCACTAAAAACAATTGTCATTTACTTATTTGCTGTTTACACTCCAGTCCTTACAAATGATTAGAGGTTGCTAGAAATTGTGGCGGAATACAATTTAGACTTGGTCTACCTACTTGATCCTCTTTTCTGAAGGCTGATAATTAAGCTGCCACAAACCAGGGAAGTAAAACCCTCCCACTGCACAAGCCGAGTGCAGCAGTTAAGCAGGCTCTGTAGAGGAGGTTGTGTGTACATCTGCAGTCATTGCTATCAAGGGTGACGAAATTGTCCCTAAAGAGCTTTTCATATATGTATATATATATATATATATATTTTTTTTTTTTTTTTTGGGGAGCTTTTCAGCAGGTTTCTGCTTGAAGTAGCAGAAAATATGGGTCAGGTAAGAATTATGGAGTAAGAAAGGAGGAACTTTTTCTCTCCCTCCAGGGTTTAGTTGCATGCTAGGAAACCTGAAGGACAGGATTTAGACAGTTTGTGCCAGATCATCCTGATACCTAAACAACTCTCCATTTGTATTTAGAAATCCCTGGAAATGTTTTTTTCCAAGCCAGTTGGTTTGGTGGAATATAGGCCCGGCTGTTTTAGAAGGTAACGCCAACCAGGGAAAAGAGTTTCAAAATAGGTTGTTTTTTAAAACCATTCCATAGCAACTAAATATATATATATATATATTAAGGGCATTTTTAAATTCCTGAGCTGTTTTTGTTTGATGCTGAGATTTTAGGTAAGCTTTAAGTTTAACAACACTCATACAGGATGGATAGAAGTATCCCTCCACCCTGGGCAGTAAGATGAGCTTGGAGAGGTTAGTAAGAAGATGAATCATTGAGTTGTGTGAGGAACTATGACTGAAGGTCCCTTGTTGTGGCCGAATTGTAGGAGGAGGTCCTGAAGCTACTTCCACAGACCGCTGCTGGAAACTCCACTTTCTTTTGCGGCACCTGTCAAAGAAGAGTTTCCTATCCATATTGCCGTGGTGAACTCTGACTAAGCCATCTCTCTGTGAGAGCTGCTGTCTTGGGCAAGTGGTATGGGTGGCTGGGTTGGGAAGCAGGGCGGGCACTGGGAGTGGAGAGAAGTGTTGGTCACAAAGGCAGTAGTTGATCAGTGGTCCATTCTCTTCTGACCGGAAGCAGATGGTCACTTTTGATCAGAAGGAATTTGGCATTCTCTGTTTCTGGAAAGGAGAGGGTTCAAAAGGGAAAGAAATCAGAATGAGATCATTTGGAGGTGAAGTCTTCTGGAATGTGTGTAAGAGGTTAATAAAAACAGACTTAACATTCCTCATTTCAATGTGTTTGTGCAAAGAAAAGAAAGGCAGCAGAGAAAAGCTTTAAAAAGGAAACTTTGGATAGTTTAAAGTAAAAAGAAAACAAGCTGTAATGATGTGAACGCAGCAAATAGCCAGCAAAAATCTGAGAGAATCAAATTGGATTTCAGCTTTCAAAGTTTTCTGCCTATTCTCTGGGGGCAAGAGTTGTATTTCTTTATTGTCTCTGAAAATCAAAGTGTTCTTCTAAAGTTTGGGGTTTTTAAGAGTTTCCATATTGTCTTAGAAAGATTGGTTATGCATTTTCAAATCTTTCTATAGTCATTTAACATTCATTGCCAGAAATATCTCTGCTGCACATGCAGAGGCACAGACAGTAAATATATAGCTCTGAACATATGACACGGTCTCTTGTTTATGCACCTTCCTTCCCTAAGGTGAATTCACTGATGTATCATCAATGGATACTTTGGTTCTTTTCTAGTAGTAGCCATGAGTGTGTCAAGCCATCCACGTAAGGAATTACTGGTTCATACTGAGGACTTCTATGTTCATTTCATCTGACTTGAATAGCAAGACCAACTGGCCTATCTAAGTATCAAACTTGGCTTCAGTATTTCTGTGCCTTTGTCACGTGATTTAACCAGGGGCCTATATGATTGAGCGGGACTATTAATACATGATCCAAGAAGAGAAAGGCCTAATTTTTAACATGTCAAAGTGCCTTAAATGCTATTTATGACATGTCTTTAACAAAGTTAAACTTATTTTTTGATTGCAAATTATTTTATTTTAGGTTTAAACAAATTTATTTTTAAAAAGTTAATTTACCAAATTACCAGCAGAGAGCAGGACCCAGAGCAAATGAGACAGGCAAGTAAATGCTGATGGAGGAAAGAAATGAGAAGCATGGAACATGAGAAGGCTGATGGGGACACTGCGGGACCATGGACAGAGGGTACAATCTGAGCTTGGGGCTGGGAACGTTATCGCCTGGGTAGGAAGGATCCTGGAACTGGGTGAAGTGCCACCTGGGGAGAGGCGGAAGAATGCCAAAAGCTAATAGGTAGCTGCTTAACAACATTGCCTAATTCCAGATATCTATCCATGAATTACTTGATTTCTTTCCCACTTTTCATCCGAATGTACTACATTATGTAAAATCATGATATTTCATCCATTCTCTGTCGTGCAAGATAATCTTTGGGAGGGAGGGGGACATATGGGGATGGGATAGGATGAAAGGAATCTTTATGTATAATGATTCAGACTGTGAAAAATAGCCTTTTTATTTTATTTGTTGAGTCTGTAAATATATATTTTAATCATTGAGGTGACAAAAAAAACTTTCGGATTTCAAATGAAAACATTTCAGCAATATTTTGATTGGGGTATTACGGGTTTCAGATGTATAAAGAGAAATAATGTAGATAGAACCATAGCTTTATACCTCAATGTGTTTTAAAATACTGAAAGATAAAATTAATTAAATGATCATTTGAACAGAAACTAATCAAAATATTAATAATACAAATCAAACAAGAACAGGTAAGGTTTTAAGAAGAAAATGTTTGATGAAAATCAGGAGGTAGGAATTCCCTGGTGGTCCAGTGGTTATGACTCCACACTCTCAACTGCCAACAGCCCGGGTTCAATCCCTGGTTGGGAAACTAAGATCCCACAAGCCTCAAAGTGCGGCCAAAAAAAAAATTAGAAAAAATGTCAGGAGGTAGGTCCCTATTTCTAAACATAAGAAAGACAATGGAATAAAATTTCTACTTCTGCTTTATTTGTTCTTAAAAGAACACAGAAGCAAAATCTACTTTTCCTCATTAAGACATTTGAAACTAAAAACCACATTATTTTAAGTTCTATAGGTCATATTATTTTTTTCCAGAGATCTTATAGCTTTTATTTTTATTTAAAAAAAATTTTTGAAGCATATTTCATTTACAGTGTTGTGTTAGTTTCTGGTATACAGCAAAGTGATTCAGTTACACATACTGGTCACATATTTTTATCTGATCTTTAGGTAAAATGAGGTCAGAATCTAGAGAGAGAGAAAATGTAATTTTTATACTACACAATTCAAGTTTCTTTCTATATGGATATATATACACTTTCTATATATACTTTTAGTTTCTTGTAAAGCATTCTCATTGCTACTGACATTTTTAAAGTAAATAACTACTTTGGCTCCATCCAACTATTAATGTACAAGAAAATTGAAGAGACAATGTAGAGAAAAGCCGTTTTGGGAAGAATTTGCATTGTTTTATGCCTGCCAAATTTCATTATTTACTCTGAATTTCTGTGTAATATAGTTTTTGTGGGGTTTTTTCAGGCAAAAATAGAACAGACAAGCAAATTTTTATGATACATATATTATTTAACTCAGACCTTATAATTCTGGAGTTGTGAAGTTCTGGGTGAAACAAATTCTGAAGAAGCTTAGAGAAATTCAAAGGATGATGATAATAATAATAATAATAAATCTTTTCAAGTAAGGCGTTAGAACTTGATTTTTTTAGTGCAGAAAATAAAAACATAAAAGACACCATAGAATGATTGTCATGTATATACTGGTTTAAGATGATTATCAAAAAAGGTTGGTGCTAATTGTTTCTTTTTTTTTTTTTCATTTTCACAGTTCATACTTCATTTTCATCACTGTAGATGTAGACCAGTGATTCTCAAAGTGTGTCCATTGATCCCTAGGTGTCCCAGAGACCTTTTCAGGACTCTACAAGGTCAAAAAATTCTTAAGACTCTTAAGATGTTATTTGCCTTTTTTACTCTCATTCCTTCCTTAGTGTGCAGTGGACTTTACCTATATTTCTATGAGATGTCATGACATCATTGCTTTGATGGCTAATGGAATATGTATTTGTCAACTTCTTATGTTAAATTTTTCTTAATTTTGAATATGATAAATATTGATAGATATAATTCACATAAAGCGAAGTTCTTTAAGAAATTCAACAATATTTAAGACTGGAAAAGGGGTCTTGAGACCAAAATATTTAAGAGCCACTGATCTATACCTGGGTACAATCAATTTTTCCAATAATCAATGATGTTGGATAATTAGAAATTTCTTACAAGATATAATTATCATATTTGCCTCTAAATTTTCTATGCCTTTTATATCTTGTATTGCATTTTGGAACCCCTACTTTCTTTTCTTATTTAATGTTAGTTTATAATTTAAGATTGACAAATGATTTTTCATTTTATATTCTTATTTTAAATATTTTATTGGGCATGATTTAGATTAAGTTATGATTATATGCCCATATTCATTATTTACATTTGCAGTTTGCCTGGAAAGTTGTCTGTCAACTTTAATCAAGTTGTTCCTAGCCTAAGGTAGAATGAGAGGGAGTATTATAAAGGTAGAATACATTTTATTTGTGTCCTTATTTTGATGATAAAATTTATTGGAAAAACATTTATAAATTATTTGTTTCTTTAATCTTCTATTGTATTATCTATATTAGTGGTCCTATACTTTGCAAATTCATTGTTGGCATAAATAACAATAGAAACACTGAAGATCATCACTTTGATTCAAATTTGAGGAAATGTTAAGTTTCTTACCTCTTACCTAATCCTTGATCCTTAATTTCAAACATATAATTTATTGTGTTTTTAAATAATTAAAGCTAAAAAGGGAATTCTGAAAATGTGTTATTTATCATTTACAGAAAATATTATCTGAATTACCCCTATTAGTTGCTCATCATTTATTCACATTCATACACACACTTTTTTTTTTTAATAAATAATATGTTTCAGAAACTCTTCAAAGTGTTAGTGATTCTGCAGTGGACACAATAGACAAAAATCACTGTCCCCATAAATATCCCATCCTAGTAATATTTATCAAATAACGGATTAAAGATATGTGGGAAAAATTTGAAGAATGACAAAAGCATGACTTTTGTCTATCTTCAACTGAAATTGAAGTAGAACATTGCAGTCATTGACTTAAGTTTATATGCACAGACACCATCATGTTTAGAAATATCTAAAAATAAAATTATTTTGTTATTTGTTCTGGTCTGGTTCTCTCTCGTAATCTTTACAGTTCACTGGGATATAACCAAGTATAGGAGGAGAGAAAGTGTTTGAAAATGATCTATTTGGAGAAGGTAGGAATATTAATGAAATTAATTAGAGACGTTGTATTCCATGGGACTGGACATGTGTTTACCAAATAATTGTCCAAGTTCCTCTTTACTTTATGGCCACTGACTACATTTGAATGATATGAAAAATAATACTCAGTGTTCGTTGTAGCATGAGCCATGTAAATCAGTATGCTATTATTAATTTGTATTTGTTTACACTGGAAATGTCTCCTTTGGGCAGGATTTTTATATAAATCAAATTATTTGGATTCCGTTTAAAAATAATATCCTTGTTATCTTAGTATTCATGATCTAGGTGATCAGTTTCAGGATTATGTAAGAACATTTTTCAAAACTATTTTTATAATTACTTTCACTCAAACAGGACCACTTGTTTTGCAAGCAAACTGTGAGAGAGAATATTTCAGTTTCAAAGGAGAATGAAATAAATATTGAAAAATTGAGTTGCCCTTGAAAAATTGATGTAAATCTTGAAGATTTTTTTCTGTCAAATATAATTCTCCTTACTCTTAATCTTTTAAAGGTAAAGATTTTTATTGTGTTATTTAAAGGTAAAGATCTTAATTGTGTTAGCATTTTTTAGCACAAAACCAAAACTTGGTCCTTGATAAACTCTTTGTTCATTCTATTTATTTGGACATAGCTAGAATTATAAACTAAACTTATTAAAGATAAAATGAATTTACTTTCTTTGTGATGTCTTAATCAAACTTTTATCCATTATTTACTCTGAAATTTTGGTCCCCACTTAAACTGTATTTATTTTAAGTGTCTTCTTCCAAAATAAGTTCTGAACCAAAAACACCTTTAGAATGGAAGACGCACTTAAAAGGCAACATTATAGCATAAATGCAAGAACTAGTGCACTGAGCCATCACATATTGTATTTATGTAAGAAAAAATTCCTCTCTACCGTGTTATTAAGCTAACTTTACTCTCATTTCAAACACGTGTTGTATTGAAGTTATATGCTGTTACTTTTGTTCCCTAAAGTGATCATTGATCCTATTATCCGTAAAGCAAGGGAGTGAATGGGAGACACCTGCAAAATAGTGATGCATTAGATTCAAAAAAGATTGAACTGATTATTAAAATGTCTTGAAAAAGTCAGTTTGTAAGGCCAACATGGATGGAGAGGGAAGAGTGCGAACGTGATTTAAAGCTTTACCACCTTGCCCACGACATAGAAAATAGAGGCATCACATCTTCCTCTCCCTCTCTGAAAGAAGCTACTATGTGAATAATATGGAATATCCTGAGGGACATATTTTGATTTTTATAAGTTTGTTATAATTTTGTGATATATATAATTATTTTTTCTGAGTGACCAAGCCGAGTGTTAGTGTTAATTTCATCCTCAGCGACCCTGGGAGAGAGGTAATATAATCACCAATAATTTTTCATTTAAAAAGTATTTCAATGACATCCTTCCTTTCACTGGCCCCACCTAAGGGTTTACAAATGACTGATATATTGTAGAAATAAGAGTTGCCTATTTTAAATACGTTTATTTGTGAAAACTTGTAATTTGGAGGTATGTGAACATTCCTACAAATAGTTGATTTGAAGCTACCTATGCCATTTTTCTAGTGTCTTCTTTTAAATTTTTCCAAATTGGATAATGAATATACTGAAGTAAATTCAGAAAAAAGTAGATTAAATTTCTAAAGTCCTTGTAAGATGCAGCACCCCTTCTTAATGCCCCTGGATGATAGTAGAAAACCTAAAAATGTTATTGAACATAATTCAAGGGGAAACCTACCAACAGTGCTGGTAACAGTGGAAATTAAAAGTTGACATCTTTCAGGGCTACATCCAAATCCAATCAACAAATGAGATAAAACTGCAAAGTCTCTTTAGTAAATATAACAACTAAAACAACAGCAATAATAAAAGGTAGATAGATAAATAGAAAGAGTGAAAGGTAAAGGAGATAAAGTAGAAAAGGTCACTAAAGTTAATACCAGCTAAATTAAAGTTAAACTAGCTAAAGAACCAAAAAAAAAAAAAAAAAAGCCTGCTATAAGTATATAATTTCTAAAATAGCCAGGTAGTTATTTCAGTTCCATCATTATACTATTGGAATAAACAAAAGAATTATTGATTGTTTTCTCTTAATTTCAAGCAGTTGATCCTAAAATCCTATACATTGTATCTGTGAAGATAATACTAATACTGCATCAACCAAGTAATTGGGGAAATTACAGGTTACCTACATAATAAATTACTCCTGAAATATTTGGAAATACCTTTGAGCTAGACCAAAGATATAAAACCAATGGAAGTGAGGCTTCATACATTCCAAGCACTGAATTCTAAGGTAGGCAAACCTCTCTTGATTTGAGACAATTCAATGTGATAGAGAAGTGGATGAGCACTTTTCAGTTTTGATTTGTGACCTGGAACAAGTCACTTAAAACTTTCCAGGGCTTAGTTTTTCTATAAGCAAGATGATGGTTCTGGAACAGGTTATCTTTAGAGTCCTTACCAGCTTTTAATTTCCATGATTCCACAATTATAAAATCATCTACAATTCTGATCCGAGACTTTGCGCATTGTGCTGCCATCGTGTGGTAGGCCCAGTGATAGTTCTGCATTTTTGAAGTATGTATATATAATAGAGGGGAAAAATCAACAGAGCAAACTAATTGAAGACAGATGTTCAGTCAAAGAGACACTACCAGGCTTAATTAAGGTTAGCCACAGAGGAGTAATAAAACAAAATGTTTTCTAACCACCTAGCAGCTGCAGAAAATGAAGAGGTCAAAGAATAATTTAAAACAGATTGAATTGCCTCACTGAAAATAAAATCTGTTTACCTGAAATGCCCCCTCAATAAGTTAGTCACAAAACTATTCAACACGCTAGTATTTATTCTTCTAGCGTATGGGGACCCTCTTTGTAGGAGTGGACTTCTTCCATCACATGTTTATACGATACATTCTTTTTTCTAGTTGGTACTTAATAGTACAAATAAAAATTCAAAAAGACTGTAGCCCCCCCAAAATGTAACTCTTTAAGAAAATGGCTCCAAAAATGTTTTTCATTATTAAATAAAACTCAATTCTAATGTAAAATAAATATTTTCATATGTAATACACAGGTACATAATACATGATTTCTGAAATTCTGATTTCAAGATTTGGAAAAATAAAGCAGATAGAATATTTTTAAATTGTTAATTTTGAAATCATAAAATTATGGAAAGTCATATTTAGTTTTAATGTTTTAAAATAATATTTTCTACAAGAACATAGAAAGAGAGACATTACACTGAAATATAAACTGGAGCTCACCACCTCTCTGTATACCAAGAGGTGCAATCAGCCTAAGTACTAGTGTCTGTATTAGCACCATCTAGTGCCTCCTATGGAATGTTACCATACAAATTACTTTGTCACTTCAATTTAGAAATATATATATAATATTCACTGTCAGTTATGAATTTATTTAATTCACAAGTCTATGCTCTCCCATGTTTTATGTACTATCATTAAATATTTCTTTCAGTCAAACCAGTTTTGAGGGAATTGATATAACAGAACATCTGGTTGAGTGATCAAATTTTTATATACAGTATGACAGATTAAAGTTGAATCTCTGATTTTACAAGCTACCAAAAAAACCTAGGTTACCCAAAATTTCATTGACAAAGAAAGCGGGGTTAAAAAAACCTATATTGTGGTATCTTTGATGAGATTTTTTTGATTTGTATCAACAGAACTGGATTAAAACTGAAAAATCTACTAAATCACTCAGATGTTTTAAGTTGTTTGGTTAAAGGAAATAATTATTAATATGTTATCATTATTATAATTTTACTATCAATTTATTAAATATTGCTTAAGCATAGTCCCAGGATTAAGCCTTTAAGAATGCTACCATGGAGCAAACATAGGTAGGTTCTGTTTCCAATAGCCACATGAATGTAACAACTACAATTAAAGATAGAAAGTGACAATTGCCATAAAAGACAAAAATTATGTGCTATGAGAGTCTAGGTAAAGAAGTTCACTTCTCATTGTAAAGATGAGGAAAATGTATGAAGCAGGTTCTATCTGAGCTGAGCCTTTCTGGATGAGTATAATTTAGATATGAGAAAGTGACAGGGTCAGAGGAGGGTATAACAACACTGGAAAGAAGAGGCTTGGCTGGAGCTCAGGAGAAAAAAGCCAAACCATAGGGATTCAGAGTGAGTGGTCTGAATGGGCTTCAGTGAAGTGTATACAAAGGAAAATTATGGGAGGTACATATGGAAAGAAGCAGATGATAAAGGACTTCGAGAGGCAAACTAAAGAAATTGACTGAAATCGTGAGATGTCTTGAAACTGCATACGGTCTGGCCTCCAATATTAAATCCTAAAAGCAATTTATTCATTAAGAAGTTTGCAGTAATACAGATTTAGTTCAGTTTAATTGAGTTGATGGTTTCTTATGTGGTGGCTGATTCAATTAAAATAAATTAGCAAATAGACGTGTTGTTTCAAGTAACTGCAAAAGAACTTTTAAAATATTTGGACTCTTAGCACCAGCTTATCAAAACCTCACCATTTCTGTATTTTTAATCTCATTTTATGCTATGTATATATAGCCCTGTACAGGGAAGATCCACTCTGCATTTTAGTTTAAGTCATTTTCAGAAACTAACTAAATGTCAGGCTATCTATCTCTACGCTTACATACCAGGTTAAGTATAAAAAAATTCAGTCATGCACCAGATGTTTTGATACAATGCCAAATATCTAGACTCATTTGAATTATTCACCTAACCGCCCCAAATTTCTTTAGATTCAACATTACATGTAATTTTGTTTTGCAAAGATGTTAAGGTAGACTTAAACTTATTCTGAAATATGTATATGTTCCCTATATTTAGTTTTCTTTCTTGTAATATTTCTTATAAACTATTATTTGTTTGCATTTAAAATATTGACAACACTTGCACAGGTTTTCCAAATGAAATTTCTATTCACCTACGCAATATGACAAAACTGGCTTTCCTTAAATTTATTTCTATCCTTGTTCCTTTTCTATTATTATATTGTTTTACATTCTGTTCACATTTTTCAAATTTCCCAGAAGAGAAATAGAACTAGAAATTGCATCAGGTAAAATCAAAGTTTGCAAAAGAAAAGATTGGATATTTTGATATATAAATAAGAAGACATCATTTCTATAATGTGGATATTTTGATGTATTGTGAGATTGCTCTGGGATAAAAAAAGTTTTAAATTAGTAAAGATAAATTGATTTTAAAATTAATGTCTATTAATTAAGGTTTGTCTTTGAAAATGGTATATTGAGATTTTCCAGTTGATGAAATTAAATTTTTACATTCAATATCATACTAAAAATTATTAACAGTCTAGTAGGTTGTATTACATAATGACAATCAAAAGGTATGATAGCTTTTCCTTGTTTACAATCAGTTGACTTATCTGACTCATTATGTTGTTGGTTATACTGTTTAATATTCTTTATAATGTTCATAATTTTATATCAGTCATATTACCTTTACATTTTTTAACTTATCCTTTTGAAAGGTCTTTAACACTATATACGTCAGCCGGGTTTCTTCTACATAAGTTGCAGAAAATATTAAACAAACATTATGACTATTATTCTTTTCCTGGAAATCTAGTCCTATGAGTTACTCTTAATTCACTGGTGACTGGCTATTTAACAGGATTCAGACCCTTTTCTAACTAGCTATTCCCAATTTATAGATAACTGATACAGAACTGACTAATTATCAAACGTTTCTTCCTTCTCTGTTCTGGGAAAGGAATCCTACTCTCACTGGAATAGATAGTATGAAAATTTCTGGTGGCTTTAGAGAAACTGCTAGTTCAGAAATAGAAGGGAAGAAGTGAGGAAAAGCTAAAGCCTTTGCAAGACTTGATCCTGGCTAATCTGATGGAGAGTTTCCTGCCCTCAGATGATTTCCTCACATTATCTATGCTTTTCACTTTATTTGGGTATATTGGTTAAAACTCCACTGGATTCTCATTGTGTTTTTATACATTTCCTTAAGAAAAATGTTGACAATTTAGAATCATTAAATGATTATCAACTCTTTACCCAGTTGTGTGGATCTATCCAACTGCTTGAGAAACTCCTGAGTGAACAGAAGGAGAGTATTTATGGAGGAGAGAGACTCTTAAGTACTTTTGCAGCCTAGAATGCATCTAAAGTTAGAAAAGAATCAAGGTGAATTCATTGTCTGGGACTAGGTGCGCTGTTCAGTGGGAAACAGCCATTGACCGTAAAGCTCTGAAGTGGGGGTACAGCAAATTAAATCACAAGACAAAGAAGAGTGAGATCCTGTTTTATCTCACTCCTCATAATCACCGTCTTATGAGGGGGGCTTTACTGACCCCATTATTTTCAAATGAGGAAACTGAGACCACCTAG
>NW_006769593.1:43774-53557 GCF_000442215.2 Lipotes vexillifer | reverse complement strand
CAGCAGGAGTTGGGATTCAAAACCAGATCCGTGTGATCAGAGCTCATGCTCTTAAACTCTGACCATGTGTCAGAGACAAATGACAATTTCAAAAATTTGCCTAGAGAATCTCCACCCCCACAAAAAAAGAGGAAACTCTTGCCTTCTGTTTCTTTTTTTTTAGTTATTTCTGAGATATACATTTTAAAGTAATAACTAGAATTATGATTTATAACATTATACCAAAACATATACGATTTTTAGAAATTTCATGTAATGTCTGAAACATTTATATTAACATATTTCCATACAAATAACCCAAAGAAAGTTTAGTATTAGTTGTTTTTGTTTGTTTGTTTTTTTATACTACAGATCCTTATTAGTCATCAATTTTATACACATCAGTGTATACGTGTCAATCCCAATCACCTACACCTGCCTTCTTTTCATTCAGAATTTCCTTCCAAAGCTCTAATCTAGAACTCTGCTAACAATATTACCATTCTCTTACAGCATAATTTATAACACAAATTCATAACTCTTCTATGGGAATATGGATTCTTATATACAAAAAATCAAACTCATGGGTTATTTAAAACAAGTCCCAGTCATAAACTAGGACATGCCTAAGAGGAAACAAATATCGTCAAATTTAAAAACCTGCTGGAGGTAGTTGGTAGAGCTACATACAAACAAGTCCAGGATTTTCAGTCATTTCCTGAAATTATCTATTCTATTTTGCATCTTCACTTCTCAGGAGAAAAACAAATTACTGGTTATTAATATGGGAAATAATTAAGCAATTTTCACATATTCTGTCATTTCTATCTACCCAAGTCTTCCTAAATTCCTTTCTCCATGAAATAGCCACAATTCTTATTTGTTTGCCATATCGCTATTGCAATACTCTATAAAGAAATCACAAGTAATAATAATACTGTTTAACTCAGTCTAAAAATGTGATGGTTGATTCCTAGAAGTTAATCTTTTTTTTTCTTTTATATCCAACAAAAACAATCAAGGGCTTTATTGTTGCCACTTGAGAGTTACTGGTTAAGGAAAAGAAAATGAAAGGCAGGTTAAGAGATGTGGAGTTCTTGCTAGAGCTGTTTCTTTACACCTGTAAATGAAGAAACATATAAGTATGCATTTGGATATCAATGGGAGGTTCATTGATTGACTGTGGTGTTGACTCTTCCCACATCATGCAGCCAAGCCCACCAATCACCGGCCTGCAGAAAGCTCCGTGTCCACTGGCTCCTCGGGCAGCAGCTTTGGCAGTGGGTATAGCGTGGACAGTGAAGGAAGCAGCAGTACTGCAGGGGACACTAATCTATTTCCTATTCCAAGGATGTAAGTGGTGGTTTGTTGTTTTTTTTTTTTCCACTGGAAAGTTAACAGCCTCATGAGTAAGCTTTTCTTAACATTGGAAAGGAAATAACTAGATAATTATCCAAGTCTGAGTCAGTGTCCCTGAAGGACTTCAACTGTTTATGCCTATGTAAAAAATAGACTGTTAGGAAAGATTGGATTAACTTAGTGAATTCTAAGCATGAATGCTGGTCACCACGAGGACTACTTAATCAGTGCATTCTGTATTTAATAGAAAAACTGCTAAAATAATAATAACTTAGCTATGCCTGAATCAAGTTCAGCAGCAGTAATACATGGATGCTTTAATCGCATAATGCATAGATTAATTGATTTTGAATCAGGAGATATTTAAACATATTTAAAGAACTCATATATCACATTTGAAATAGCACATTGGGCCACTCATATAGACTTTTCAACTATAAATTCCTCTACCATTAAAATGGAAGATTTTGAAGTGGATCTGTATTTTCTAGAACAAATAACAAGCAGGACATAGGTCCCCAAATAGATACTCTTGGAATAAAGTTAATTTATAATACGTTAAGCCTCGAGAAAATCATATTGCAAATAAAATGCAAAACTAAAGCAGACTGTATTTAAAATGTGTTAGAGTGGGTTTAGTCATATCGGTGGCAAAATCTAGCAGCATCCAAGATAAATATGTTATCTCTATTCCAATATCAAAATCTAAATTTCCTGACTTTCTTCAGTAACTAGTTTTCTAAGTTTACAAAAACACCATTGGGCCATGCAGCTCCAGGATCTAGCCCAGGGTGAGTCCAGCCTGCTGCCTGGTTTTGTAAGGTCTGTGAAGAACTAAAAAAGGCTTTTGCCAAAAACCCAGAAGAATAGCATGTTGTGACACATGATAATTACATGAATTTGAAATTTCAGTGTCCATTATTAACTTTTATTGGAACACGGCCACACCAGTTTGCTTATGTGTTGCCTAGTGTCTGTGCTCTAGGGGCAGACTTGTGTAATTACAACAGGGACCATTCAGATCATTCACTGTCTGGCCCTTTGCAAAGTGAGTTTGAAGATCCCTAGTCTGGGCCCTTGTTAGAGGGTCTTTTTCATTTTCTCTGTTAAGTGAAACCATCCCTGGGAGTGGAACTTCTATTTCTCTTTGTTTTAATATCACGGTTCTTTATGAATCTTTCCTTTTGATCCCCAGAATAGTTCTAATATTTAGATAATGGCTCACATTTATAAAAGCAAAATAATGGGGAAAATGGATTTGTAAGGTGAAAAATGTGTCTCTTTTGTGATTTTCGGGTTACATTTTTCCTACTTAAATTGACTAATTGTTGGATTATCTGTCTATTTTTTTTGAGACCTAGGCTGTGGATTCAATGGTGTTATTTGTATTTAATCAGTTCTTTTTTTATTGACAGTTATTTCTAAAAGGAGTGTGATCTCATTAGTCCGCAGACTTTGATGATCCAATTTAACTGAAGAGAATTTCTACAAATTCATTACATTCCTCTCTCTCCAAGCTGTGAATATCATATAAATTTGTAAAGGTGTTGCACCACACATCACTTACTATCCTTCCAATTTATCTGTATCTTTCAAAATATATAATCTAACACTGATGATAAAGTTACAACTTTCAGAGCGTAAAATACATTATTTCCTCAATATCTGAATGTCTGAAGTGGAAGTAGATTGGTGTTTTTACATATAAACTACATTTCAATTCTGCTTTTTCCCATTTTCCTGTTTCTCTTGTAAATCAAAAGCTTTTAAAACTGCATAGGATGCTTTTGTTTTTGCCATATGAGCACAAAGAAAATTCTCTTTTCTAAAGCATTACAGGATATAAGCAAAAAGCAGTATTTGGTGGTTCTTTTCTGTCTCTCTTTGTATCTAACACAGTTTTATTGGGCTAGCATAAGTTTTCAATAACTATTTGGTGATTGTTTAACAAAGATAAATTATAACCTGTGCGGTCAGAATGTCCTGAGATGAAGATTATTTATTGGGAATTCAGAAAAATTGCATCCTTTAAGACCCACAGTTACATTTCCTTTATACTTCATTTAGCTTCACAGTGCTGCAAGTTTTCTGTATAATCTTAGAAATGCACCTAATACACATTTGGGCTAAATACCAAATGTTAAAATCAGTTTTCATTAGAAGCAAATACTGCAGCTGAATAGCATCATTAAAATATGAAATGTAGGCCTCAAGATCAAATAAAAATTATCCAAAAAAATTTTCATTACAATTACTAAAAATTATACTTATTTTGTTAAAGTTTGGCAAAGTATAGGATAGTAATTTTTCAGTACTCTCATCTACTCGATTAGCACTACTAAAAGGGTCCTCACTTTCAGTTGAGTTTGGCTCAGTAACAAGATGTGTTTTGGCCCGCTCTGCTTGTATAGTATACTGCTAAAGGTGAGATTGCTACTAAGTTATTAAGCTTTCTCCATGTCTAATCCTGGCAGACAAAGTTAATTTTTTTAATTTATCAGCTGTTTGTCTTGAATCTCATTGAAGTAATTACACAAATTGAAGTTTTGTGCATTGCTTAATCAAGACTTTTTAGTATATATTCAGATGCAAACTATATATAATTATAGATATAATTTATAACATTTCTTCATGCACCTTATCCTTCACATAATCACTTAATAAAAATTTGTTTTTAAAACTTTGACCTAGAATTGTCGTCTTGGAACAATGTAATGGCTTTCAAGATAAAACGATTTTTGAATTTACATCAGTTCCTCTTTTGTTATGTGCAGAACCATTTCAGTAGAATGATGAGAGGATCTTTAGAGCAGTTTTCAAGTAAGATCTAATTGGAGTCTCAAGCAATAAGTATGGTTACATTTTCAGCTGGTTGGGCAAACTAAATATTTTTTGTGAGAGTAAGAATGAATTGTTAGTAAATACTGCTATGTTTGAATTATTGTCTACAAAGTCTAGTATCAAGACATTCCTTTGTTCAAGCACCATTTTTAACACTTAAGCATTTTTATTCCATCTTTTTAGAACATCTTATATAACTACATATAAAGGCAACTTCCAAATCTGTTGTACGCCATGTAGCTTTTTCTCTGAAGAAATAAGAAGTGACCTATTATCATTTGGCTCTTACGTTTTCAATATTCTGAACCCACAGTGCTCAGAGTATAATGAATTCTTCATCTGTTTGGCCTTCCAAGAACTTTAAGGCTGAAATTAAAAATGGTTTGCAGCCTTTGCCTGAATTCTAAAAGCTGTTATGTACATATCTACCTATTAGTGCTTTATATTTATTGAATATTATGATGTTTCAGACACTATGCTAAGCACTTACATACATTTTCCATGTGATTTTCCCATAACCAAATGGTAGCTCATGTTACTATCCTTAAATTACAAAAGAAGAAATAGTCTTCAGCAGATTGAAAGATTTACCTTACATGATGTATAGCATAAAGTAGCAAAGCCAGAAGTAGAAACCAAGCTGTATGACTTCAAAACCCAATGTGCTACACACAGCTGAAAATACAGGAAGGATCTGAAAGAAATAATAAGCCATGTAATTATAATATATTTATAAATTATTCAATTCAACATTTCCCTTCTCACCAAAGGATCTATACAACTCATCATAACAAAGTGTGTATATATAAAAAAACCCTTCTCCTTCTTGAGTTAAAAATGGCAGAAAAAAAAAATTCTAGAACAAAATTTGAAGATTTCATTATGGTCATGTCTTTGATAAATGAGTCCATGAATAGGACACTGAATTTTGAGGTTCTATGTTTGGACTAAATAGGAATGATAAACAAATTTCCACTTTAAAATTAACATGATATAGAGTGATTTATTGTGTTCGTACAACATTTGCCTTTCAAGTAATTTGTTGCAGGTCTGAATATATGATGTCATTCTGTTTTTTCAAACTTGGACTCCTCATTTGCATTTAGGATTATAATTGAATATATAAACTTTTATTTCCTTTTTAAACAGAGGAAAGATGGGGCAGAATGGGCAAGAGACTATAAAACAACCAGGAGTAGGCGTAGGACTAGCAGACACTGAAGGTAAGTTACAGTTTACAATACACTGGATTTTGGTTGTATCTGTATACTATCCTGTTTTCTTTGGTTTTGTTTTAATATGAATGTTAATTTCTAAGTACTAATACCAAAAGCACTAGGAAATAAGTCACCATTATCCGTATGATCTATTAAATTAGAATGACTTTGTCACTTCATTTTACATTCATATTTAACATTTAAGCACTTTGGGGTACTACAAATTTTAAAGGGAAAGAATAATGAAGATTACAGAATGAAACTTGAAGACTTTGGGAAAAAATATCTTGAAACTTAAAAAAACGTTTTTGTTTAAAATAGTATACAAATAGAAAATCATGAAACCTCATTTAAGTCAATGGCCAGCCTTAAAAATGTGGAACTAAGAAGAAACTAATGGTGTAAAAATCTTTTTATAGAAAAAATAATGACTGAACTAACTTCTAAAGTGAAAACTTAATTTGAAATTAAACTTTGTTTTATTAAATAGTATTATAAATGTATTACAAAATGCAAAAAAAATCCTTTTCTTCCACACATAATCAGTATCTCTAAGGTGCACAATGACTTTTCCTTCGTTTAAAAAAATTTTTTCCTAATGTTTTGGTAAGATCTGATAGCACTGGTATACATCATGATTTACACTCTCAAGAATTTTAACTATTCTACGTACTTAACACTATTCTAAGTACTTTTCACATATTATCTCATTTAATTCGTACAATTACCTATGAAGGTACCTGGTTTTACATGAAAAGAAACTGAAGTGCAAACATCACACAAGGTAAGAGCAAGTGATTGAATCCATGAAAATGACGCCAAATCACACACTATGAAAAAGAATGATTAATGGCATGGTACCACATGGACATTCAATGAGGAAATAAGAAACCCAGATTTAAGGTTCAAATCTTGTCTTGACTGGTGACCTGATCTTTCTATCTTTGGAAACCTGATCTGAAAAATGCTGGGTGTAAGTGATGCTTAAGTTTCCTAGTGGACTTAAGTAGATATCACATATTTCTGGTTCTACTAAAAATTTTTATTTGAACTCATTCAAGGACTGTGCTTCCTCTACTTGTTGCCATGGTCCCACAGTCCCATCCTCAATCCACCATTCCTTTTACCCATCTTCCTTTTGCATAAACTCATCAACTCTTGTCTATATGTTGATTGCCATCCAAGCTCACTAGAATTCAGACTCAGAAATCCACCAGGCATTTGTGCCCAACCAATAAAATAGAAACCATATTAAAAATATACGCATTTTAAAAATAGGACATTTATGGCTGGCAATTATTATATATGTGTGGAAGATGCTGAGAAACCCAGCAGGGGGTAGGGAGGTAGCAGAAGAAAGCTACTGTCCCTAAAGGCTGGAGGGCAGAGAGAGCTGAAACCAAGGTAAGCCTGTCTACTGGGATCAGGAGGTAAGGAAGAGACACAACAAAATATAGAAATATATATTGAGATAGACAAGGATGGGTAGAAATATCCCAGTTTCTCCCTTCCTCCCCTTCTCCAGTCTCTGCCAGGAACTGGTCAAATCAGCTGGAAGCCAACTAACAGGGGATGCTGGAAAACATGCTAGGGAGCAGCTCTTCTGAAAGCAGGGCAGAGAAAGACCAAAGATGCGTCCAAGGGCACACAGGCATAGGGCTGGTACAATACTTTACCTGGAAATTCCATAGATGCATCAAACTACATATGCCCTGAATTCAGTTTCCCTCTTTCTCCTCCTATACTTGTCTATCACTCACAAAATCTGTGCCTATTTATACCGTAATTTTCATCTTGTGTTATTATTGTTCTTTGACTTAAATTTACCCATTTCTATGCCTGTCTCCTTCATAAGGCTGAACAACTCTCAGACCAGAGCTATGATTTATTCATCTTGGTGTCCCAGCACTTAGCAGAAAGCCTTGCCCATAAAGTTGCTTCAAGAATGTTTAAGTGAATTAATAAACAATATAATCTTATATTAAAGTAATGGCCATTGATTTTCATCTGACTCTATACTTCATGTATACAGAGAAGCAATTCATGGGCGCTTTTTCCCAAAAGTTTTAGCTACTTAACTTCATCTTTCCCTTAACCTTAAAGTTTATAAATAAAATTATTTTAGTATAGATGTTAACATTTGAAAAGAATAGGAATTGTTCATCCTAATGCCGCCTTCTTATTTCCTATCAGTCCCACACAAAACATGCTTGTTTTCCAAGAAGAAGCCAGTCATAGGCTACTTTATATTTTATTTAAACTTATGAGTCAATGTGTTTATATTTTAGTGAACTGACCCTTATCAACTGTTAATCTCAGATTACTTACTGAGCAGAGGGGTGGGAGTTGAGGATGGGAACCATATGGAATATGTAATGTAATGTGAGTCATGCCCTTTTGGCAGCAATATTTTGGACAAATTATTTTTGACTGAGTTACTTATGACATTTTGACAATAAGCAAATTTACAAGTAACACATTTATGTGAAGTTATGAGTAGTTCTATAAGAGATACATAAGAGATTGCTACTAATATGAAAAAGAAAACTGCAATAAATATTAAACCTTTATAGGAAAGTTATACTTCAAAATCCAGCAGGTATACCCTGGACCAGCTACAGGGATATTCTGGCCTCAGAGAGGCTGCCAGTGGGCTAGCAGTGCCCTGGCTGCAGCAGGGTCCCTGCCCCCACATGAACAGTAGCATACCACAGGGAGGGGTATCTCAGTTAGGCCTAGCCACGTGCCAGAGTCAGAAAGCATCCATGTCTAACAACAAACAAAGAAGTACTATATGAATTACTGTGATGATTAAAGTCCCAAGTGAAGAAATTTTACTTAGATACCAAGTAAATATACATTATACTTGTAGGAGCTTTAAAATGGAACACAAAATTTCTCCATTTATTTAGTCGAGTCTTCAAAATCTATGAAAAATTCTTTTTCATTTTCACCTTTCTTTGCTTTTCTGTATTATTTTTCACAGGATGTAGTGTGTACACTTACAATTAATGCACTAGAAAGTCCCCTCCTTTGAAATAGTATAAAAAAAACACAAAACAAATTGGTACTGATCTTATCAAAGGAAATAACTAAATAAGGAGACAAAACACTTGGTATAGATTCATTTTATAAATCATTTCATTAAGACCTTTTCACTATGCTCTTCATGTAATAAAATTTTCATATCGTTAGTAAATTTTAAAAAGAAATCTAAAATAATATTTCAACATAGTTTTCTTTTAAACTATGGTCAGACAACAGTATTTACTGAGCAAATACTATGTTCCAAGTACTGTGCTACATACAGTGATTAAGACAGACTGCCCTCATGGAGCTTACAATCTAGCAAGAAGAGTAAATGTTAAACATTTATTACAAGTATGATAAAGAAAATGTGGCACATATATATACAATGGAATATTACTCAGCCATAAAAAGGAACAAAACTGAGTTATTTATAATGAGGTGGATGGACCTAGAGTCTGTTGTACAGAGTGAAGTAAGTCAGAAAGAGAAAAACAAATACCATATGCTAACGCATATATGTGGAATCTAAAAAAACGATACTGATGAACAACCTAGTGGCAGGGCAGGAATAAAGATGCAGACGTAGAGGATGGACTTGAGGACACGGGGGTGGGGGAAGGGGAAGCTGGGATGAAGTGAGAGAGTAGCACTGACATATACACTACCAGATTTAAAATGGATGGCTAGTGGGAAGCTGCTGCATAGCACAGGGAGATCAGCTCGGTGCTTTGTGTCCACCTAGAGGGGTGGGATAAGGAGGGTGGGAGGGAGGCTCATGAGGGAGGGGATATGGGGTTATATGTATACATATAGCTGATTCACTTTGTTGTACAGCAGAAACTAACACACCATTGTAAAGCAATTATATTCCAATAAAGATATTAAAAAAAAAAGACCTTTATGAACAATTTTACATTAAGAAGAATATATAGGCAGAGGTTGGGGAGAAAATTATTGAATCAGACAGAAATTTATTTGTTCTAAGCAGATAAGAAGAAGATACCAATTTAAAGTGTAAGATTTTGTTTTGTCCCCATAGAAATATGGACTCAACCTTATGTTGGACTTGAGGTATATGTATGATGTAAATTTTGTCTGAGTGATCCAGAGGATTGTTTTCACTTCCTTTTGTTGTCAGTCAACATTAACAGCCAATTCCTGGGAAAACAAAGAACAGACAAAACAGTTCAATTTGTTTTTAAACATAATATATAGTTTCCTGACCAGAATTTTCCTCCTTTTAATTCTTCTCCATAGCATCAGAAAAATAGTGTCTCTTTGTAGATTAGTACAGTTTTCTTGAAATTGTAAATGTGGCAATGTTCCACTTCATCTTTTTTTTTTTTTTTTTTTTTTT
>NW_006769593.1:38048-43707 GCF_000442215.2 Lipotes vexillifer | reverse complement strand
CTGACTGTTGTGGCCACTCCCGTTGTGGAGCACAGGCTCCGGACGCGCAGGCTCAGCGGCCATGGCTCACGGGCCCAGCCGCTCCACGGCATGTGGGATCTTCCCGGACCGGGGCACGAACCTGTGTCCCCTGCATCGGCAGGCGGACTCTCAACCACTGCGCCACCAGGGAAGCCCCACTTCATCTTGAACCTTTCATATTATTCATTTAAGCACTTTTGTGAACACCTCGGTCCACTCTAAGTGAAATTGATCTACAATGATATGCCCTAGGATGGTCATACTTTAAACCAGACATATATCATAGATTTTAAGTAATCATCTTTAGACAGTCTATTTCCATAAAATTTTTATTCTTGTTTTGGAATTATAGTGTACAGAATGCAAAAAGTAATGTTTTATGGGACTGAAATTTTGTGTTGAGCATGTTTCTTTTTTAATGCTAAATAGCTGTGTCCTTATTCTACTTATTGAGCAAGTCTACTTATTCTGGGTTCTGATTTTTAAAAATCTACTATCCTCTTAATCATTTTCTCTAACGATACACCTTCTGTGCAGCAGTGACTTATAAATTTTAATCCTAGCATGAGATTAATTCAGTGGGTCAGAATATAAGATCAATCAAAAGTTCTGGAATTCTGACCTAAGCTGTAGTGGAAAATAGTAATAGTCTTGTGGACGATCTGTACTAATGAATGGTTGAACGCCCACAGTTTAAGTAAGTGCACAATGTAAAGTGCGAATAAGGACCATGTGTGATGCGTGATTAACGTTCTTTAAATTTTAGCTATTATTAAATGAGAAGTGGATATAAGAGAGAGCCATTTGAATCCCATCCAAAAGAGTGATATTAGTCAAGACAAAATATGCACTTCTTGGAAGAGCTAGACCACTTCCTTTAAAGATTTAGATCAAATCCATTAGACTTTCCAAGTCTGAGAAGCGTTTTTCCCAGTTTACCTTAAAAACTTCGAATACCCTCAAAATAGACGATCTGGCTCTTTCCCACATTTTTAAAATTTCTAATTGTGTTATTCTTTGCTGGTGGACATCCATGTATTACATACAGTGACTGAATTGACCCATTTTTTCTTCTAAACCAGGTGTTCACAAGCTTTAGCAGCAGGCATTAGGATTGTGATTTTGTATGAAGCTTAATTTGCCTGGCTGCGTGCATTTAAAGAACAAATAACCCTAATACATCATTTATTCTCTTAAGTATCTTTGGAAGCCTGAATTTAATTACTCAATTTCAATTTTCAGTGGGCCAGAACAAATAAACCTCTACTACTATAGAAATATGCTAAGGTCTACTCACACATGTGTTCAGATACTTGAGTGTGTGAAAGCACATCACCTGAGGATGTGGTACAGAGGGGTTTAGGGTAGAGAACAAGATTTGATTTAATATATTATTGGAAGTGGGGTTTTTTTTTTAAAGGCATAACAATTTATGTAGAAATAATGGAAATCTGTAATAACCACAACAATCTCATTTTCACTGGCATCTCAAGTCTATTTTATATAGGTATATATTTCATACATAGCTCTAACAGTGATTAGTTCAAATCCTTGTTAGGTGAATGGACATATTTTGCCAAGTCCATGAAGCAAGTGTACAACAGAAATGACTTCCTGAATTAAACCAAGAAAAATCTAGGCCCCAGGATTGGAGTCCTCTATCTTGTCTTGTTTTGATAAATACACACAAAAAGGTTTTTAAAAGTATTTTCTCCAAGTATTTTCTCTTTTTAAATAGGGAAAAGAAAATGGGGTAAATGTTAGTTCTCTCTCTAGGGAGTTGTAGATTGGAATATCCAAGTGCTCTATGTAAAATACTCATTTAATTTCCTCATTTCCCTGTCCAACTGAGTTGTTTAAAAATTAGCTTGCAAAGGCAAAAATACAAAACCATTCTGGAAGACCCCCCAACTAGAACAGAATAGCAACTGTTACTAGGGCATCCAGAGAGTCCCTCAGCAAATGCTGTGGCTAACGGAACTAGGATTAGCGCTGGGGATGCAGTTTGGAATGTGGCATAATCCTTGGCCTCCAGGAGCTCCCAGCAGAGTTCCCACAACTCAGATGATACTTAACACTCTTGTTCCTGAAGAAAAATTCATGACTCCAGACATTCCCATTTCTTCAGGCTCTGTTTCTAATTAAACCAAGGAACTTTCATATTAAATACGTAATGCCTTTTTTCTGTCTTCTATCACTTCCCCTTTTATCCTTTTGGTAGTCTGCTAATTCTCTTCATTTTACCGAGGTCAAGAATGATCTTTCAAGGAGTTAATTTTTAAATTAAAAAGTATGTGTATTTTGTTCCATTTTACTAAAGCTGACAATAGATAAAATTTATTGACAACCTATTTATATTGTAGATGTGTTGTTAAAATTAACAAGGAATTGTGATGTTATCTGATTTTTACCTCAATTTTGAGGTCAGGATATTGTCAAAAACAATGTGATTAGTGGATTCTTTTGTGTCATTTGATTATTTGTCCTACACATATTGTCTTTAAAAACCAACCACCGTGCACATTATATTGTAAGATTGTTTTCCATCTACTGAATATGTTTAGTTGTTTGTGAGCTTGTTGCCCTAATTTGACTGATACATCATTTTCTTTTTTATATTTTTTAAGTTGCTTAGTGATCAATATGAGTATGTCTATTATGTGCAAGACATTGTGTTAAAAATTTGGATGTACAGAGGTCAATTTAATATATACATGGATCTGAGGGAGCTTATGATCTAGTGTGGTCCTGTCTCATCATCAACCAGTAGGCATGCTTGCTTAACCAGTGTGTACAGTCATTGAGCAATGGCATTGTTTAGAGACTGCACCATATCCCTTGTTAACTATTTTATCACCCTTAATAACAGCAATGCAAGGAAGAATTAGGATGAAAATTCATAAGTGAGAGAGCAAATTATGTGCTTTGGGAGTTGAAAGCATTGCTAAATCTGTAGGAGTCAGGGGGCATGGTTTTGTGAGAGAGGTAACAGGTGGTGACTGCTTTGGAAGGTGGACAAGCTCTAAACATGCGGCAATGGGAGAGGAAAATTCCAGACTTAGGGAACAATCTGAGGAAAGATACAAATGGAAGAAAGGATTAGGGGTATGTAGGAGGAAGGTATTTCAGTGCAACTGAAGCAAAGTGTGCCAGGGAGAGCAGAGAAATTGGATCTAACTTGTAGAAAGTTAGATCAGACAGGGGAGTTCAATGCTTCTGTGAAAGTGCGAAGCTATTAAAAGTTAATGAGAAATGTAGACAGTATCAATACTTAACAATATTGAATTTTCTATGGAAGAGCCAAGGTAGACCTCTTTTTTATTCAAATCCCCTCTTAGGACTTTTCAAGGATTGAAGTAAATATAGGCTATCCAAGTAGAAACAATGCATATTATATAGTTGGACTGTGAATCCAGAGTTCAGGATATAGGTCTCAGTTATGCAGAGTCATGTGGTAGTAACATTTGTGGAGCACTTAACATGAACCAGGAGCAAAGAGGAGCATTATCTCTTCCAAGCTCCAACCACCAATACAAGAAAAATCTCAGTAACATCTAATAGACTTTTTTCCCCCTGCAAGTCATACAGGGAGATTGAAAATCAGAGGATTTTAGTGCCATTAGGGGAAAAGTCAAGACTCAAACCCAGTTGTGTCTGACACTAAAGTCCATACTTTTAACCAGCACACTGCTGCCTACCAGGAGTTAGAAGTTGTTGAGGTTACTGAGAAGAATGAACAGTGCAGAGGGCGGTTGTTCAGTTCAGGGTGTGAGTGACATAACATGTGAACAGAAGGTTGCATCCAGTCCTTTTAAAATGACAAATGAAATCCCTGACTTTTATTCCTAAACTTAAATACAAAAATCTGAGGGATCAAATTTATAAGTAATTTTATTTATCATTTCTTCTTTAATCATTTGTTTAGATATTCTTTACACACACAGAAGATATTAGGTACATAATGATTTCTATTTTCTTCTAGCTCCTTTGTGCTGTGAAAGGTAATATTGAACTATTTAAATAAATTTTGCTAATTCTATGTGATGAGGTAATAGTCAAGAAATTTTCCTGGAAACATTTGTTGAATAAGCTTTCCTTTCCTCACTAATATGAAATACCATATCAATCATACTCAAAATTTTCAAGAATATTCATGGCTGGTAATGAACTTTATGGAATATTTCATTGACCTTTCAGTATATTTGTATGTCAGTGCCAGTCTCATTGTTATTCTGACTTCATTTTCAGTTTTTTCTAAATTAGACTGTTTTTACCCATTTATTTTTTTAATATTAAAAAAAAACTTTAGTAAGGCCAGACACTGTAAAACTCTTAGAGGAAAAGATAGGCAGAACACTCTATGACATAAATCACAGCAAGATCCTTTTTGACCCAACTCCTAGAGAAATGGAAATAAAAACAAAAATAAACAAATGGGACCTAATGAAACTTAAAAGCTTTTGCACAGTAAAGGAAACCATAAACAAGATGAAAAGACAACCCTCAGAATGGGAGAAAATATTTGCAAATGAAGCAACTGACAAAGGATTAATCTTCAAAATTTACAAGCAGCTCATGCAACTCAATATCAAAAAAACAAACAACCCAATCCAAAAATGGGAAGAAGATCTAAAGAGACATTTCTCCAAAGAAGATATACAGATTGCCAACAAACACATGAAAGGATGCTCAACATCGCTAATCATTAGAGAAATGCAAATCAAAACTACAATGAGATATCACCTCACAGCAGTCAGAATGGCCATCATCAAAAATCTACAAACAATAAATGCTGGAGAGGGTGTGGAGAAAAGGGAACCCTCTTGCACTGTTGGTGGGGATGTAAATTGGTACAGCCACTATGGAGAACAGTATGGAGGTTACTCAAAAAACTAAAATTTGGGCTTCCCTGGTGGCGCAGTGGTTGAGAGTCCGCCTGCCGATGCAGGGGACACGGGTTCACGCCCTGGTCTGGGAAGATCCCACATGCCATGGAGCGGCTGGGCCCATGAGCAATGGCCGCTGAGCCTGCGCGTCCGGAGCCTGTGCTCTGCAACAGGAGAGGCCACAACCGGGAGAGGCCTGTGGACCACAAAAAAAAAAAACAACAACAACAAAAAAGAAACTAAAAATAGAACTACCAAACGACCCAAAAATCCTACTACTGGGCATATACCCTGAGAAAACCATAATTCAAAAAGGGTCAAGTACTACCATAATGTTCATTGCAGCTCTATTTACAATAGCCAGTACATGGAAGCAACTTGACATTGACAGATGAATGGATAAAGAAGATGTGGCACATATATGCAATGGAATATTATTCAGCCATAAAAAGAAATGAAATTATTTGTAATGAGGTGGATGCCTGCGTACCACAAAAAAATAAATAAATAAATAATTTTAAAAAACTTTAAAACTCTCTTTGTTGAGAAGCAAAGGAAGTTCCACAGGAATATTTCTTGAAATTATATTAAAATTCTAATATAATTTTGAGGGAATTGACATCGTTACATCAAATATTTTCTTACTCATGGACATGGTATATCTTTTTTTTTTTTTTTTTTTTTTTGCGTTATGCGGGCCTCTCACTGTTGTGGCCTCTCCCATTTGCGGAGCACAGGCTCCAGACGCGCAG
>NW_006769593.1:36062-37897 GCF_000442215.2 Lipotes vexillifer | reverse complement strand
TTTTTTGGTACGCGGGCCTCTCACTGTTGTGGTCTCTCCCGTTGCGGAGCAACAGGCTCCGGACGCGCAGGCTCAGCAGCCATGGCTCACGGGCCCAGCCGCTCCGCGGCATGTGGGATCTTCCCGGACCGGGGTACGAGCCCGTGTCCCCTGCATCAGCAAGCGGACTCTCAACCACTGCGCCTCCAGGGAAGCCCGACGTGGTATATCTTTATACGCCAGTGTGCAATGACAATTTTTATATGTATGATATTAGACAAGTTACTCATATTCTCTAAGTCTCTGATTCCTAGTCTACAAAAGTAAGAATAACAGTAGTATTTACCTTATCAGTGTGTTGCAAGGATTGATGGAAATAACGAGTGTAAGGCGCTTGGCACTGTGACTGGCACGTAGTCAATAAATACTAGCGGTCATTGTCCCAGTCATCGCCTATAACATGTAAGTGAATACTTCTGACCTGATTTTCCCCAAGACTTTTAAACTCATGTTTTCTAAAATGGTTTCTTTTTCTGCCTTTGGCATTCCACCAGAAAAGATGTTTTCAAGGTCCTACATTTTCCAGTTTGTTTTGAAAAGATGATCCATATTATTTATTACAGTATTTCAAACTACTCTTCTTCCCAGAATAAATGTGATGTGATCCCTTGTACAGTAATGCCTCCCCTCTATGAAGGATGTCTTTTCTAGACCTTATTATGCTTTACTAAATGGCCTGAGTTTAAAATTCAGTGCTACTGATTTCTAGTCCTGGGTTACTCACTGGGAATTTAACATTGAAAGCATATCCTAAAAATTGTCTATTATTGAAACAAAAAATAATTCTGGGTCTTTACTGTGAGACGGATGCATCACTGGAGGTTATTAACTGACCACTAAAAACGAATTAAATGAATTAAATTTCTGGAATAGATCTTGACTGTTTCTTAGCCTTAAGCACACATCAAAGAATTGGCATTTGCTAAATTTAAGCCCAGAATATTTTAGACTTTCAGGGGATTCATATCTCTAATGGCAGTTTTTAATATTTTTTGAAAATGTCTTCTTTGTCTAGAAGTCCCCAAACTGCTTGCGTTGGGAGTTGGTGCTCTGATTTATTTATGGGAGAGAGGCTTTTGAATCAAGATAAGGACATTAAAACATAGCAAAGGGTAGTGAATGAATATAAACTAAGAATATTCTCTTAGCATAGTTGTAGAAAATTAACAAAACAAGACATATAAATATTACAGATATATAGTTTTACTTTGTTCTAAATGCCTTTACATTATCCGGTTCATTGTCACAAAACAGTAGGGGATATAGACATAGAATAATGATTTCGATTTTAAAGTTATGGAAACAGAGACATAGAACAATGACACCATTCACCCAGAGTCAACTAATTAAACAGTGTGGGTTAAAATCTACAGATATATAATCTAATATCAACTCACTCTTGCCTATTGTACTTTCCAAGATTTTTTTACATTAATGGTTACAGTGCTATTGCATGAAAAATAAATTTATAAAACTAGCTGCAACTATTCGAAAGAAAACTAACATTGTTGATGATTATGGCCAGTTAACTAAGATTAATATCAATTACGTTATAGGTACTATGTAGCTTATAAAACCATTTTAAATCTTGTTCTATCTGATATTAAAAATGTCCATAAAATTACTGTACTCAAAACAGCAAGAGATATAGAGAAGATTCCGATATTCCCATAAATATAATTAAAATACATTACATACAAAGGAGGAAGGATAAGAATCCATACAATGTCTCAACAGCAATAATAGATACTTAAAAGAGGGTCATGGGTAGTGCCCTTGAAATTCCAAGTGGAAGA
>NW_006769593.1:26972-36052 GCF_000442215.2 Lipotes vexillifer | reverse complement strand
AAGAGCGTATAAACTAAAATTCTCTCCACAAACTATCCATTAAGTATAAGGATTGAATAAAATCATTTTGGGATGTCTAGTTCTCAAAAAATTTAAGGTCTCCATGCTACCTATCTGGAAGTTACCTGAGGGTATGTTCCACCAATGTAGAGAATAAACGACACTCAAACACACACTGACCCCTCCCCTGCCCCTGCACACACACACAACTTGGGAGCCAAGAGACAAGAAAGGTAGAGAAAAGAAGAGTGGGGACGTCAATGGTGAAATGAGGAGATTCTAAAGACAGTAGTCATGCAGCAGGCAGAGAGAACACATGGGAAAACCTGAGTAGATATGGTGAGTTCTAGCTCAAGTGGATGACGAGTGAGGTGTTAGTGTGGAAAGGAAAAGAGGAATTGACAGGCGTCAGTATCTAGCCAAGTGAAAAATGGTCTTCAGAGGGGTTGAGTACTCTTGGAAATTTTGGGAACAGTTAGGAATAGGTACATAGAAAGCAAAGCAAATTGTAAAACACAGTAATTAATAACTTGAGGATAAAACACAAAAGAAATCTTTGAGAACTCCATGAAATACCCAGTGGTCTCAGAAGTGAACGATATTAGTTACATTAATGTAAATTCCAAACATTAGTTTAATCAAGATTGTGACATAACTATATGTCAAGGTGGAGGAAGGCTAACTCTTCATCTACCAAAGTTTAAATATCAATAAACTAATGAAGGCAATACAAAATTATTCTGAGAAATATGAATATAAAGAACCAAAGAAACAGATAAAAAGACTTGACAGTAGATTTTTCTTGGCAATTTTATTAAGGGTTTGAGGAAATGAAGAGTTGGGCCAAGGGAGAATTGATTTTTGAAAAAGAAGTCATAAAATTATGTAAAATGATTCAACCTTTTGATATATGAGGAAATAAAAAATGAAGGATGATGATCAGTGTTAACAAGTTTGAGAAAAAAAGTGGCAGTTGGTAATAAATAATTTCCTATTATTACCCTAAATGATTATGAATATCCATTCTCTTAAAGCTTTTTTAGTAATAGTTATTGCAACTAAGTACTCTGTCTAAGATACTCATTAAAGATATTCTGATAGCACTAATGCTATACACAGGGAGCTTTTTCACTTTTAATAAATTTAACTGTAACCAATAACAATAAAATACAAAATCCCTGGGGGGAAAAATGCTGTAGAATTCAAACTACCAAGTAGTTTTAACCTTTATTTCACTGCACTCAAAAGTCGAAATGAATTTTCTAAATGCCCAGCAAGAAATAAATTTCAGAATTTTGGAAAATTCAAAATTCATTGAAGATAATTCATTTTTCTACCATTTAGATTATTACTTACTTTCTCTAACTGAAACATTCTGATTTATTTTATCCAGAAAGTCATTTGGAAATTTATATAACTTTCTACAGGAAAAAAACCCCACTAAAACAGCACATTTCACAAAAGTAGCCCTTGCTCAACCAAGTAACACTCTCCCTAAAGGAACCAATTTTACAGGTAAGAAAGTAACCCAGACATGAGATAATACACTCTGAGGAAAGTCCACACTGCTTTATTAAGTGACTACTGGTCCCTAAAAAAAATCAATGTATTCTACTATTTGCTTTGTGACAATACAATTGTAGAAAAGAAGCATTTGCCCGTTTAAATGTTTTATTTTAAAAATATGCTTTGCTATCTACTCAAGTCATCTTTTGCATCTGAGTATTTTCCTGCACCAAGCAAATGCAATTTTAGACTGTTATCACAGAAGATGCTTCTTATCCATTAAATAACATACCACTGTGATTTCTGTAATTTACATAACCCTCTGGAGCACAGGCAACTATCACTGGTGTATGAAATACTAAGTAGCAGTAACAGGGCTTTACCTTACATATTTTATTGTGACATTGTTGCTATTGAATAAATAAATATGTATACATATACATATTATCCATTCTACTTGATGACTCATCCTCTCAAAAAACCCAACACATCCTCCTTAACAGCAATAACCACGGCAACATTACAACTGACATTTATTTGCTAAATATTTTGCTGGGACCTTTAAAAAATTGGCAGCTACATTCTCACAAAATAGATATGTTAATATTTATGATATTCCCAACGTCTAGCATTGAGACTTCTACAAAATACCCACATAATAAATATTTTTTGAATCAAGACATTAAGATTCCAAGAGACTAAAGGATAAATCAAGCCTAGTAATACACCTGTGAAATTGAAGTGAATATTTACACAAAAAATATTTCGTAAGATGCTATGGAAAACCCGAATGAACTTTTTGGCCAACCCAAATGTATCAGGTTTTAGTGTAGTTTTGTTTTGTAGGGAGTTTTTTAATTACAGATTCTATTTCTCTTCTAGGCTGTATGTTTCTCGAAACTTGTCCATTTCTTCTAGGTTGTCAAATTTGTTGGAATATAATTTGTCATATTCAAGAAAGAGATTTATAGCACAATATTATTTCCATCAAAAATAAATAAATACAAAGTAATACTAGATTTTTTATAGCTACATCATTATGTAAATATTCATGTAAACAAATATATGGAAGTTGGATTGAAAGGATTGTAGTAAATACACAAGATTGGGTGGCTGCTGTTGGGAGGGTGATGAGTTGAAGTTATTGGGATGAAAGGGAAAACTATAAAGATAATTAAATACTAAACAAAGAAGGATCCTGGCAGAGACAATGCTGATTGAGTGCTTGTGGGCTATGAATTGAGAAGTGTGAGCAGCTCAATTCTGGGCAGCTGCAGTTAAAAAAAAAGTTGGGAATAGTGTTTTCTGGGAAAGCTTCACTGAGAGACAGTTGTGTCAACACTGGAGGAGATGAAAGAGAGCCATGCGGATACCTGGGGGGAGAATTGTCCAGGCAGAACAAAATGTTTTTAAGGAGAAATGAGCCCCACGCATCCAATGAAAAGGGGGCTAGTGTGGCAAGGAAGAGCAGAGGTGAGGAGGTCAGAGGAGGAACAGGAACCTAGGAGAACACAGCATGAACTTTGCCTCCTATTGAACGCGGTGTGGGACATTGTTGGAGGGTTTGAGCCAAGGAATGCAACAGTCTGACTTAAGTTTTAAAAGGTTCATCGCAACTACTCTTTTGAGACTATTCTGCAGGGAAGAAAAGCAGAAGAAGGAAGAACTGATGGGTATTTATTGCACTTATCCAGGGAACAGATGATGATGTCTCAGACCAGGTTTAGGGTCCAGTGTAGTGAGAAGTGCTTAGATGATACGTATATACATAGTAATAGTATTATAATATAATCATCAAATTAATAATGATTACTTTGGGGATGTAGGGGAAGGATGCAATTGGGGAAGGGTTCCATAATTGGCTTCATCTGAATTTATGTTTTATTTCTTAAGCTGACCTGTCATTACATGAGTGCTTACTACATATTATTTATACTCCATTAAACCTACCTAAAGTATTTTAAACTTTTAGAAAACAATATTGAGTAATTTTGACATTTATTTGTTTATTACATCTAGGGTACAATTTTTTAATATGATATTTCCTCAACTATACCTATACAAGGCAGTATCTTTCACTGTTGAGAGACAGATAACAACACAAACTAACTCAAAAGAAAAGAATGTTTATAGGTTGCTATAATTGAGAAGTTCATAGCTGGAAATAGCCTCAGGAAATACCAGCCTCCAGCCTGTTCTAGATTCTCAACTCTTTTTTCAATTTTCCCTGCAAGTTAACCTTGTACTCAGGCTGTTCCATGAGGCTGGGGACAGAGCTCCCAGCTGTTCTGGGACCCACTTTTAAGCTCTTAACTGAAAGGAAAGAGAGAATATGTCTCAAATATCCTCAGTGAAGGACTCTGCTTTTTCCTACGTGGCTCAGATGCCCACCTCTGGAACAATCACTGTGGCAAAGAAAATGAAATATAGTGGTTTTCAACCTAACAGACCCATTTGGATTTGGGGGCAGACCTTCCCAGTGTAGTGGTAGAAGAAGACAAGGGATACTGGAAAGATAAAATAAGAGATTTATGTCAGAATATATCTGCGTATACTTTCAAAAATATACTGAAATCCATGAATCTGAATGGAGCAGTCAGGGATATGGCAAAACAAACACACACAAAAACCTCTTAAATAGATGCTAGAAAAATTTCTACTAAGTATTAAAGGGAATTTTTTAAAATAGATAAAGAATGTAACTAATAAGAATAATAATAAAAATAAGTATCCTAACTACTTATTACATAGAAACAGTAGAAGAGTTTTGCTTGGAATGAAATACAGAACAGAGGGCTAGAATAAATTTCTGAAATGTGTTTTGATATTCTATAATAACGTGAAAAACGTTTCAAAATTCATCAAGTATTAATGGATAATTCATTTAGCGTATCATTTTCAAATGTGGCATGGGGACTATTTCCAGAAATTCAACATTTTACTCTCTTTTTTATTTCGGCTTCTTCTGGCTAAACATATATCACCACAATAGATTTACAGTCTTGGATGCACTGCATTATCAGTCCTCTTAAAACTGACATAGGGCTTCCCTGGTGGTGCAGTGGTTAAGAATCCGCCTACCAGTGCAGGTGACATGGGTTCGAGCCCTGGTCTGGGAAGATCCCACATGCCACGGAGCAGCTAAGCTCGTGCGCCACAACTACTGAGCCTGTGCTCTAGAGCCCGCGAGCTGCAACTACTGAGCCCACGTGCCACAACTACTGAAACCATGCTCCGCAACAAGAGAAGCCACCGCAATAAGAAGCCCGCACACTGCAACAAAAAGTAGCCCCCACTTGCCACAACTAGAGAAAACCTGCATGCAGCAACGAAGACCCAATGTAGCCAAAAATAAATTAAAATAAAATAAATCAATTTATTTTTTAAAAGATAATATTATTGGGGTAAATTTCAATTAAAAATTTACAGGTCATTGCCTTTCTTTTCAAAAGCACTGATTATTTAATTTTTAAAATATTTATTGGTGTTTTGATTATTTAAAAATAATTTACTCTTCTTTTTCAGAAAACTTAGTCATGTCAATCCACTATTGATGGAGCATTTTTTTTTTTATGATCTTTAACCTTATATTTCACACAAAATGAATTCCATGTACAATATAGACCTAAAATATAAAAACAGTTTAAACTAATAAGGACATTCTGTATAGCACAGGGACGTCTACTCAATACTCTGTAATGGCCTATATGGGAAAAGAATCTAAAAAAGAGTGGATATATGTATAACAGATTCACTCTGCTGTACACCTGAAACCAACACAACATTGCAAATCAACCACACCCCAACAAAATTTTTTAAAAGTAAAATAAAAATGAAAACAATTTAATACCGTATCCAGAACCTACTTTAGGAAAATAATTTCATGACATTGGGGGAGACTGAGAAACTAGACTCAGAAAGTATCAATATTTACCATAAAAGAGAAAAGATCTTCTAGCATAGTTGATGAAAAACTCGAGACAGAATGAGTCGTGCTCAAGATTCTTCCATTCATTTCTGGTAGTAATATAGCTCAAATTCAGAACTGAAACTTTGGAATGATATTAGTGTCTAATTTTTGAGATGGAAGGATTGAACAAACTCATGATATATAAAGTGTGTGGTCTAATATCAGATCTATAGTAGCCACTAAGTCAGTATGGGCTAATATTGACAGCTTTTTCTAAGTAATTGCAAAATTATATCAACTGAAGTATTCATCATTATTATTTTTTTTTATCTTTATTGGGGTATAATTGCTTTACAATGGTGTGCTAGTTTCTGCTTTATAACAGAGTGAATCAGTTATACATATACATATGTTCCCATATCTCTTCCCTCTTTGTCTCCCTCCCTCCCACCCTCCCTATCCCACCCCTCCAGGCAGCCACAAAGAACCAATCCGGTATCCCTGTGCCATGCGGCTGCTTCCCACTGGCTATCTACCTTACGTTTGTTAGTATATATATGTCCATGTCTCTCTCTCGCCCTACCACAGCTCACCCTTCCCCCTCCCCATATCCTCAAGTCTGTTCTCCAGTAGGTCTGTGTCTTTATTCCTGTTTTACCCCTAGGTTCTTCAGAACATTTTGATGAAGCATTTTTATGTGAGTCTGATTTCAAGGATTATTTTACTGTGAGCTAAAGTGACATGCCGATCTTTGCAATCCCTAGTAGTATATTCTCAATATACTTTGGCCAATCTAAAATTATGGTTCATCCATTTCCTATAATTTCAACCTTTAAAAAGAAACCAAAGAAAGTCTGATTTACTAATTTGGGGGATAATAATGCCAAGTGCTTTTGTACCAGATACTATCTTTGTCATTTGAGGAAAATGATTGACTTACGAGGACTTAAAAGAGAGCTAATATTAACTACTTATTCAGAGTTATCATTGTGTAAACTGAGTATAGAGAGAATATAGGAGGATTTTATTTTGCTGTTGAAGCACTTGGGGAAATGATAACTATTTTTGATTAGAAAAGGGGTTAGCTTCAGTCAATCAGAAATAGTAAAATTGGTAGCAGGTTGTCAGAAGTGGTGGCAAGCAGTAGCAATTAGTCCATAGAACATTCTGTTTTTTGTTCTTTGAAGGTAGGTTACTAAATTCTCTACTTAATAATTTCAACTTTAATAGTAATTGTGTTTTGTATTTATCGGGAGTATCAATGATCTTGCATGCTTCATTTACTAGGAAGCCTGAGGTCAGTGCTGCTCATGTATGTAAGATGAGCAAAGCCCAGTTCCAGGAGGCACTGTTCACCTAAGCCAATTAGTGATTGGCACACTCTGGAGGTATCATTGTGAAGTTCCTGCCAGAAGGATAGGGTACAATATACTGCCTGGACTTGGGGATCAAAATGATTTGGGGTTTATAAAAATTGGATAATAAGAAATGATTTCCATTATAGTAAAGAGGAAATGTAAATAACTTAAATCTGTCAAGAGCTTAAATATGCTGAGCACTGTGTTAGCTAATTTGATTTTTGCGAGAACCCTGTGGTGTAAAATCCTTTTCTCTCTGACCCATATTATTGTGGCTGGAAGGTAGACGTGATGCCTGGATATGTAGCATGCATCTTGCAAGCATTAGACAAAAAGGGCAAAAAAGCAAGTACTAAAAATGACACAGTAGAAAGAAAGAACGAACTTGGGTGCCTGCCTCATTACTGAAATGACAAACCTGTGCCTATCTCTGGATTTCTTTTATATTAAGAAATGAATCCCTATTTGTTTAATCATTCTAAGTAAGTTTTTCTGTTACTTACAGATGAAAGCATTCCTTAAGGAGGCAGAAGGAAAACAATAGAGAAAAGTGCAGTTTTAAAAAAAAAGGAGTTAAACAGAAAGTAAAATTACTTCCAAATTACTTCTAACTTGTTGATGTATTAAAATCACCTAATGAAAGAGAAATTTCATCCAAGTAGTTAAACACATCTAGCTGCCTGCTATTTACAGAAAATCTACCTAAAGTAAAAGTCTCACAGATGAGTTGAAAAAAAAAGAAGTGGAAATATATACATCACACAATTATTATTCAAAATAAAGCTGGTGAAATGGTATCAGAGTCAGAAAAAATAGAAAAATCAAGGCAGGAAATAATAGCCCTCTTATGTCACCTATAATGACCACTTCAAAAACATTATTTAAAAAGAGAAACTCTTCATGGTAGATATAAAGTCTAAGATTCCAGGAGATAAATCTAACAAAATACTCACACTTTTATGAGAAAATTGCAAAATACTGTTGAAATTCCAAAAAGAAGGCTTGAATGAATAGGCATATAGAGCATGTCATAAAGATTAATATCATAAAGATTGCAATTGTTTCCCACTTAATATGGGAATGCCATGAAAGTTCAATTAAATAACTAAAACTTTGTAGTGGAATTTTGAAAGCTGACCCTGAAATTTATATAAAGGTAGTAAAGGCTAAGAAATTTTTAATAAAAATGATAAAGTAGGGTTATTCCTAGTTATCAAGATTAATTAGAGAGTTATAGTATACAAAATACTGTGGTACAGCACATGTATTATCTAGTAGGACAATGAAACAGAGCAGATGGACCAGAAAATATTTTCCTGTATATGAAACCTTAATTTGTAACAAAACTTGCATAGCAAATAAAGAAATGATTAAAGGAAATTTGGCTGCCTGCAAAGAAAAATAAATTCCTACTACCTCACACTGTAAAAAAGCAATAAAGAGTAACTGAGGATGTTTTAAGTATCTAAAGTGAAAAACTTTTAGAAGAAAATAAAGACTTTCTTCCTAATGGCAAAATATGAAAGAACTGTTAAAAAAACAAACAAAAAAACAAAACTATTTAAACACAAAACCAAAACTGTAGTGTAAAAGACTAACAAATTTGACCACATTGCAATTAAAGTAAAACTTTTGTTCAAAAAATTATAACATAAACAAAAACAATATGAAGACTGAAAGTAGATATTTGTTATGCATATAAAAGAAATGGATCAGGATTCACTATGTGTGTGTATGTATATATGTATATATTATTTTTCTAAAAGTCCTTAAAAAAATTTCAGAATTTGCAGAAGTGTGACAAAATTATTATAGTGCTGATAGAAAAGCAGTACATAAATTATTAGTATAAACTGTTTCGAGACTAATTTGACAGTAACAACTAAATTTGAAAATTTGCATTATGTTTGATTAATCATTGGCTAATTATTCCAACATATCCTAAATATTCTACTATATTCTAGCTAAATTCTTTTATCCATGTGTGAAGAGTTGTGTAAAAAATGTTTATTTTAGCTTTGTTTATAATAATGTAAATTGGAAAACTATATTTATGACAGATTAATACATAATTTTAATATATTCACTAATATAATAAATTAAACTACATGGATGAAGAAAAATCATTGGATTTACATTAAACATCTGTTTTTGATGACAGTTCCTAGCAAATTAGGAAAGGTAGGGCCTTTCCTTAATTTTGTAAAGATTATATTAAAAATTATTTTACTTATAGGTGAAATTTTGGCACATGCCTTTTAAGATCAGGATTGACAAGGATGTCTACTATTAATATTGACATAGCA
>NW_006769593.1:25024-26943 GCF_000442215.2 Lipotes vexillifer | reverse complement strand
GGGAAAGAAAATTGAGTAAGAGGTACAGTGATTGGAAGGGAAAGAATAAAACAAATTATTTGTATACAATTTGAATATATATACAGAAAATCTGGTGGAATCAACAGATAAATGTTAGAACTAATAAGAATTACTCTAGATCACCAATAATTAATCATAAATACACAATAGCAACAAAGCAGCAAAAATAATAATATCACTCATAATATCAAAACTAAACAGTATCTTAGGTTTAACTTGTGCAATAACCAAGATATCCATGGCAACTTTTAGACTCTATTAAAGGGCATGAAAGGAAATCTGAATAAATGTAGAATCATTCCGTGCTTTGTAGTGAAACAATTTAAATATAAAAATATAAATCTAATAAAATTCTGATTAAATTACCAGCTGGATATTTTTGAGGAACTCAATATAATTATTCGAACATTCATATGAAATAATAGAGAACTTTCAACATCCAAGTCAACTTTGAAAAGGAGAAAAGGAAGTTTTGGTGTTCATTATTGTTGCTCACTAATTATTTCTGTTTGTCTGACTCCCAGACTGTTTGGCTCCTTTGTGACACAGTTGACCCTTTGACTAGTTCTAGCCAATGAGTCATGGATGGTCAAGATGTGTGCCATTTTTGGACTGAACATTTAACTGCTGGTGTGAGACTTGTAGAGTTCTCTTTTCCTCCAGACATGGCAGTCAGCAAGGGGGAAAATTGTGACTCCCAATCAGCCTGAGATGGTGTGACTAAAAAGAGCAGAGACCCTGCCAAACTTTATTGGATATGTACAGTGAGAGAGAATAAAATCTTTCAGTTTTTTTAAATTAACTTTTTAAAATTGATGTATTGTTGATTTACAGCATTTTAGTTTCAGGTGTACAGCAAATTGAATATATGTACATATATATATATGCTTTTTCAGATTTTTTTCCATGATAGGTTATCACAGATATTGAATATAGTTCCCTGTGCTATACAGTACATCCTTGTTGGTTATCTATTTTATATATAGTAGTGTGTATCTGTTAATCCCAAACTCCTAATTTATCCCTTCCCCTACCCCTTTCCTCTTTGGTAACCGTAAGTTTGTTTTCTTTTTTTTTAACATCTTTATTGCGGTATAATTGCTTTACAATGGTGTGTTAGTTTCTGCTTTATAACAAAGTGAATCAGTTATACATATACATATGTTCCCATATCTCTTCCCTCTTCGTCTCCCTCCCTCCCACCCTCCCTATCCCACCCCTCGGTGCTCAGTCACAAAGCACCGAGCCGGTATCCCTGTGCCATGCGGCTGCTTCCCACTGGCTATCTACCTTCATAAGTTTGTTTTCTACGTCTGAGTCTTTTTCTGTTTTGTAAAGAAGTTCATTTGTATCATTTTTTTTTTAGATTCCACATGTAAGTGATATTATATGATATTTGTCTTCCTCTGACTTACTTCACTTAGTATGATAATCTCTTTTGGTAGTGTTTCTTACTACAGCAGAATCTAATCTATCCTGACTGAAACAAGGGTGAGGTTACCCTGCAAGGTGTTAAAACATAAAGACAAAAGAGTCTGGTACTTGTGCAAGATGAAAGGAACAATGACATAGAATACAAAGCATAGATATAGACCCAGGAATATATGGGAACTCAAAGTGGCACCACAAATCAAAGGGGACTGTTTCATAGATGGAATTGGGAGAATGTCTCCCTATAGAGAAAAAGCAAACAAACAAAACAAAACAAACCCTGGATTACTGTCTGACTTTATATGCAACAGGGGATGTCCTGCAAAGCCCTAGTGGGAAGCAGGTAACACATTCAAAGGGGTAGTATAAAAGAATTGACCATTTACTTACAAGGTGGGGAAGGTTAAAGGAACTAACAAGGAAAGGTGATGCGGATTAAGGACCAGCCACAACAAAAGCCATTCCTG
>NW_006769593.1:0-25014 GCF_000442215.2 Lipotes vexillifer | reverse complement strand
AAAAGCCACAACAAAAAGCCATTCCTGCTCTGGGTCTAATGAAGCATGGGGAGGGAAGCTATTGCCAGAACCCAGCAAGATATACAGCCACGGTACAGGAGATGCAGACAGGAATGGTAGCCTTTGTAACAAGGCACAGCCACTGCAAAACTAGCTGACAGAGAGGATGGAGACAAAGAAGACAAAAAATAGCCCAGCCTCTCTCCTCCTACCCTCACATCTCCTTCTGGCTCTTCATTCCTAAAACCCCACAGAAGTCATATAAGGTAAGGACACCCCGGTGATGAAGTGCAAGCGAGTGTTCTTCTTGGGGCAAAGCAGGTAAGACTGATGAAGAGGGGAACTGGAGCGGCAAATATATACACATACAGTCCAAGTGGGCTGAGAATACAAAACTGAGGTAGAATTATAGTGTGCTCTTTTATCTAGCATGGCAGTTAAGGACAAGGAAGACAAAGTGATTGCTGCAAAAATTGTATTGAGGAATTGAGGAATGGTGTTATAGAATGGAACAAATACTGCACTAGTAGTAAGTGAAAAACTGGAGAATTGGTTAAAACTGAGAGGAAGATCAAAAGTACTGTATGTTAAGAGTGGTAGAATTAATCCAAGCACAAAGAAATCAAAATGATGTAAGTGACCTAGTGGGCCAATGGAAACATATGACTCTCATAATCTATTTAACCCTGATTCAGGTGGTTTTCTCAGGTTTATTCAGAGGTTACCTGACTGCCTGATCACGAGAAACTGGGGATTGTTCTACAGTGGATCGGTAGCTTCACTCTTACAGAGACAAACTTTTTTATTTTTCACAAGAACTTCTAGTTTCCCTAATATTATACTATTACCTGATTTTCTTTTCTAAAATCATTACATGACGATGCTAAGGTTTCTCTGTGAAAAGATATTGTGTGTAGACCCATCACTTCTCCTGGGTGGGTAATCTTCCTGGTTTTAGATCAGTGGTCAAGAAGTTTAGATGGGAGGTCTAGTCAACACCTTGTGAACTCAGGAAACTAGCCTTGTCTTCTTAAACTTGATGCCTCTCTGGAAAAGAAGATTACTGCCCCCTTGTTATATCATACCAGCTCTCCCATTTCACTCATTTTAGGATTTGTTTTCCTGACACATCTGAGGGGTATTTCATAACTGCAAATATTTAAAATGTAATGTCCTTTTAGGTTTTCAATTTTTATTCTCTAACAGCGGATGTTGTTTTGTTTTTGTGAGGATTTGGGGGGTTTTTTTTAGGTCTCATACAAGATAATGGGTGGGAGGCTTTAATTAAAAGTTTTTTTTTAAAGAGCTCTGGTTATTTTCAGTCACAGAAAAATGAATGCTAAGAATCATGTACCAAAAGGACAAAAGATGCCAAAAACACTGAAGATCAATCAGAAAAATCTATTTTTTCCTTCTAAAATGATGTTCTTTCTGGCTTTGTCTCAGAAAGAAAGGCTTTCTTTATGTAAGAAGAGATAGAGAACGTTCAGGCCTGGCCTACTTTCACAAAACTCTTAAATCATATTAGACCCAAATGCCTGCCTGATTGTATAAAATATCTCCTTGAATCTGGGTTATTTCAAATAAGGGCCTTAATGAAAGCTTATAGAACTCTTTTGCCTTGCAAAAAAAACTTAATGAAAACATAACAAAATGCCTCCTCCTTTGGCTCCATTCAGCCCTGAGACATGACCATGTACTAGGATGTCTCCCCATGGCTTTGAATAACAGAGGCTTGTATATGCACGTAAACAGAGAATGCAATTAATAAACTGACAAAAAAGCATTTATTTGGGGTGAAAACCATAGATTTGAAAGAAGATTCCAAAATGTCTCCAGATCTATGGTTTCAGCTTAGTTTAATGGGAAAAGCATGGGCTTTTAAGTCAAGCCTTATCAATCACTTTCTTAAGAGCTAAATGAAAATGATACCTCATTTGTAGGTTTGCTGTAAATATTAGAGAAAGTTTTACAGATTCATTCATTAAATATCTAATATATTCTAGGTGTCTTTTCTGTGGGCTAAAAAGAGCAGGATAAATAAGGAACAGTCTTTACCCTTTAAAGGCTATAGTAGTCTACATACATAATGTGCCTGGATAGGAGAGTTGTTTAAGAAATTGAATGCATTGTGGATACCATTCGAGTATACTGTAATTCCCTACATGCAGCAAATCAAGAAGTATGTGATCAAAAGCTAATGCTTTGGAAAGGGAATGGGTGAGCATTTGCTCCTGTCTGTACCTGGTCTTTCCAGCACAACTTCCCCACAAAACCTGAAATTTACTCCCCCCAACATAGGCATGCTCTCAAGCATATACGTGAATTTGGCACATAATCACTGTTGCATAATAGATAATCAAAATTTTGGCAATAACCTTGGGGTGTCTTGCTGGAAGCATCTAATCTAGCTATGTGACTTTTGGCAGATTAATCAACCTGAACTTTAGAGTCTCTTTTCTTGAAAGTGAAGTTAGTCATACCTCTGTCTATTTCAAATGGTTTAGGAAAAATTGAGATGATATGACTGACGTTTACATGTTATTTTATTTTTTGTTTTTTGATTGAAGTACTGTTTATTTGCCATGTTGTGTTCATTTCTGCTGTAAAGCAAAGTAACTCAGTTATATATATATACAACTCAGTTATAATGTGTATACATATACACTTTCTTTTTTTATATATTCTTTTCCATTATGGTTTATGATAGGATATTAAATACAGTTCTCTGTGCTATACATATGTTATTTTAAAATTTATTTAATCTGTATTCTTTATCCATAATATTATAGTAATATTTATTCACTTGGTTACAGATGAATATATACTTAGAGAGTGGAAAATTATATTTTGTGAAATATATTTGGGATGAGGATTCATTTATTTTGAAAACCAAATATATTGAATTGTCCTATAAAGGAATTATTTATATCTAATCAAAAAGCATTTCACACATCCTGTCTTGGGAATTCTCTAGCACTTTATTAATGGTATGTTTTAGTAAAAAGTGCTGGACCCAAGCATTTACAGTCATCTGTTATATACAAAGGTAGCAAAGAAGTCAGATAATGGAGTTGGCTGCATGGTGTCATTCGCATTGTATGAGCAAGCTGATATATGGAGAGTCAACTTCAGGAGATCTTACAGTGAGAGTACTTGGAATAGAATTTAATACAATATAGAATGAAGAAATTAGTTTCATTTATGCTTCCTCCTTTCAAACATTAAATTACTAGGATAAACCTTTAAAAACTAATTCTTCACTCCTCCTATTCAATCCTGCATATAAAGTGTTCTATACAGGTAAGAACTTTTGTCCAGAAAACATGTTTCTGAGAACTAAGTTTAAAATATATCAATGACTTGAATACAGCCGCTAGAAAACAATATACTAGGAGATGAAATTCAATACAAATAAGATTACCAGACTTGTTAAAAGATCTAGTAGCTTTCCCTGCTACTCAAGGACATGGTGTAAAGAAAAAGGAAGTACCAATTTTAGATAATTATTGAGTACCACCATCAAATTAGTGAGTACCACTTTGAACTTTTGGAAGAGAGAGAGAGAATTTCAGCGTGGAAGGTAAAATTTATTATAGGCTGTAGGGTAGGGTTGATACACATGGTTGCAAATTATAGAGAGACGGTTGAATAGAGCGAGCTATAGTTAGCTCACTTCCTTTCTCTGAAAGGCTCAGTGAAGTAGAAGAAGACCTTTTATTAAAGAAATTTCCATTTAAAAAGTCTTGATTTATATGGATATATCAAGACATATTTTTTGTTTTGTTTGTTTACTTTGAATAGATTGAGCAATTGACCTAATGGTATAGAAACGCTTGCTAGGTGTAAACTGTCAATTACTTCTAGAACTGATCTTCCATTGCATCAAATGTTGAGACATAAAAAAGAATTAATGCTTATTGAATAATTACCATTTTAGGCATTCCGCTAACAATTTGCCATTGTTGTGCTAGCTTTTTTGTAGAGGATCATCACTTAGACTAAAACTGATAGAGTAAAAATAATTAAAATGAAGGAAAATACAACTATACATGAGGAAATATACATCACTACTTTGGCTATTAACAGGTATTAGCACATTATTAAGACTTTCTGTAATGAGAAGGTTTAGAATACCGGAGTAAACAGACAAAATTATCTAGGATAGAAGATGCTTAGTAGAGGGTTAGGACTAAATAATATTTAGATAATATCAGAAAATGTCTAAAAATTTATTATTCTGTAAAGTTGACAGATATTATAAATGGTCTGTAAATAATCGTATTACATATTTTCACTTTACAATATGAGGAAATACAAAACAGAGATATTTAATGACAGGCCTGCCATCTCACAGGGCTAGAAGCTAGAATTCCTGGTTTTTAATCCATCCTAATTCTGTATTGAACTTTTCTTAGACTTGGAATGAGTGATAGGGGCTAGGTAACAAATTATGAGGTGATAGACTGTCAGAGCTAAATATGCGTCTTACCTAAAACCAGTTCAGACTGTATTAGCTAGCACCAGTGACCTGCAACATTGCTATGTAGTATTTATTAACGAAAATTTGCAAATGCAAAGAAATCTAAGTGTTGAGAATTGTATTCGCTCTGTTTTTTCCTTACACAGACTTTCCTTTTACAAAGTAACATTCTTTGCTTCTTTACTTTTCCACATTTTATTCACTTCCAGCTCATTAAACATTGCCTCTAAAGAGACTTTTGCTGGAAATGGTCTTGCATTGGCAAAAGCTGCTCAAGTTGCAATATAATATGCTTACAATTTGGGCAAAGCGTAAACCTCAATTTGTACTCCATCCAGTTAAGTGTTAAAAATACCAATTACAAAAATAAAAAAGAAATATTTTCTTAATCAATAGACACTTCTCTTACTTTGTGTGTCTAAGTCAATTCCATATAGACTCTCATATAATTATGAATATTTCAGAAAGTATTTATTGCTGTTTTTTGTTCTTTAATTTAAATATTCTGTATAATCGATCTAATGTATAAAGGTAGACGATAACTTCTAGCTATTGTTTAACCAACTAAAATAATTGTTTGCTATGCCTTCTCTGCTTTCTAAAGTCCTATGTCTGGGTAAAATAAAATAGCAAAATAACCCCTGAGAAATCCTTTCATTCTGATAATATTTTTAAAAAATATTTTTAAATGAATATTTCCATGAATGAGCCAGTGTTCTACAAATATTATTCATAAGAAAATATAAGGTGCTCATGAGAGAACAGAGCCCTGTGCTTAAAATAAGAAGATCTAGAGTAAAGTTCTGCCTAGGATGCTTAACAATTTGGCAAGTTACTTAACACATGCAAGCCACTATTTTCTCATCTGTAAACTGGGATTTTACTAACTTTATTTCTTGTGAAATAATGATTGTGTTCTGTTAATTGCAGTTTTTTCTTAAAATATACTTTACTAAAAATATAAAGTAGTTGGAGATATAGATCTAGGTATGTGTATAAATGTTGCTTACAGCTACAACATACACATTTTTTCAAAGATAAAATATATGTAAACTCTTTTTTAAGAAAACAAAAAAGTGGAAAGAACACTGCATATCTTAAAGGAGAATAAAGCACTGGAGAGTGTGAAAAAAGAAAGCTGTGCAAGATAAAAGTAAGCCAGTTTTACAGTTCTGCTTACTTGGAGCACTTCAGCTAGCTAAAGAGAGGAACACACACAATTTTGTTAAAATGGAATTAAATTAGTCCTGTTCTTTGTCAAAAAATAATTATATTGTTTTTAAATTTAACAAAAAAGAATATAACATTGTAAAAATAAAGGAATAACTTAATTTCAATAACTATTTTAGTCATGTAAAATATTTCAATAAATATTTTAGCCATAGTTTATAAAAGATCTCACTAAGTTTAAGAAACAAAATTGAAAATATTAAGAGGTTGAGTAATTATGTTTTTTTTTTTGTTTTTTGTTTTTTTTTTTTTTCTGGCGTTATGCGGGCCTCTCACTGTTGTGGCCTCTCCCATTTGCGGAGCACAGGCTCCGGACGCGCAGGCTCAGTGGCCATGGCTCACGGGCCCAGCCGCTCCGCGGCATGTGGGATCTTCCCGAAACGGGGCACGAACCCGCGTCTCCTGCATCGGCAGGCGGACCCTCAAGCACTGCGCCACCAGGGAAGCCCTAATTATGTTTTTTAATACTCTATTTCAAATTTAAATTTTATTGATTAACTCTCGGCTTAAAGGAAATCAACACTCATCCACTTTCTTCCACTTTCCTCTTCCATTGTTTTATTGGTGGCCTGGATTTCATCTTCAGATTTTCCCTTCATTCCCTCTTCCCTCCCTCTCTCCCCCTCTCTCTCCTCTCTTTTTCTTTCCCTCATTACTATAGCCTCTATATCCTTGACATAGTCTTTTAAATATTTTAGGAAGGCTGTTTCTTTTATACACAAATGTACTCTTTCAGAGGACTTTTTTTTTCCCCCTGGATTTTTTTTTTTTTGCTGTACGCGGGCCTCTCACTGCTGTGGCCTCTCCTGTTGCGGAGCACAGGCTCCGGACGCGCAGGCCCAGCGGCCATGGCTCACGGGCCCAGCCGCTCTGCGGCATGTGGGATCTTGCCGGACCGGGGCACCAACCCGTGTCCCCTGCATCAGCAGGCGGACTCTCAACCACTGTGCCACCAGGGAAGCCCCAATTCTTTTTTTTTTTTTTAATTGAAGTATAGTTGATATACAATGTCATGTTAGTTTCTGGTGTACAGAAAAGTGATTCATTTATACATACATACATATATATATATATATATATATATATATAATGTGTGTGTGTGTATGTATATATTTGTACATACATATATTCTTTTTGATATTCTTTTCCATTATGGTTTGTTACAGGATATTGAATATAGTTCCTTGTGCTGTACAGTAGGACCTTATTGTTTATCCTTTATATATATAATAGTTTGCACCCCTCTCCCACCCCTCTCCCCTCTGGCAACCAAAATTCTCTTCTCTATGTCTGTGAGTCTGTTTCTGTTTCATAAATAAGTTCATTTGTGTCATATTTTAGATTCCACATATAAGTGGTATCATATGGTATTTGTCTTTCTCTTTCTGGCTTACTTCATTTAGTATGATAATCTCTAGGTCCATCCGTGTTTCTGCAAATGTCATTATTTCATTCTTTTTTATAGCTGAGTAGTATTCCATTAAATATATGTATATTGATCACATCTTCTTTATTCTTCTGTTGATGGACATTTAAATTGTTTCCATGTCTTTGCTATTGTAAATAGTGCTGCTATGAACATTGGGGTGTATGTATCTTTTTGAATTATAGCTTTGTCCAGATATATGCCCAGGAGTGGTATTGCTGGATCATGTGGCAACTCTATTTTTAGTTTTTTGAGGAACTTCCATACTGTTTTCCATAGTGGCTGCACCAATTTACACTCCAACCAACAGTGTAGAAAGGTTCTCTTTTCTTCACACACTCTCCAGCATTTGTTATTTGTAGACTTTTTAATGATGGCCATTCTGACTGGTGTAGTTTTGATTTGCATTTCTGGAATAATTAGTGATGTTGAGCATCTTTTCATGTGCCTATTGGCCATCTGTACGTCTTCTTTGGAGAAATGTCTACTTAGGTCTTCTGCCCATTTTTCGACTGGGATGTTTTGTTGTTGTAGTTACTGAGTTGTATGAGTTGTTTGTATATTTTGGAAGTTAAGCCCATGTGGGTCACACTGTTTGCAAATATTTTCTCCCAGTCCATAGGCTGCCTTTTCATTTTGTTTTTGGTTTCCTTTGCTGTGCAAAAGCTTGTAAGTTTGATTAGGTCCCATTTGCTTATTTTTGCTTTTATTTCTCTTGCCTTGGGAGACTGACCTAAGAAAACATTGGTATTACTTATGTCAGAGAATGTTCTGCCTATGTTCTCTTGTAAGAGTTTTATGGTGCCATGTCTTATATTTAAGTGTTTAAGCCATTTTGAGGTTATTTTAGGGAAGAGGTGAAACTGTCATTATATGCAGGTGACATGATACTACATATAGAAAACTCTAAAGACTCCACACAAAAACTACTAGAACTGATAAATGAATTCAGCAAGGTAGCAGGATACAAGATTAACATAGAGAAATCTGTTGCATTTCTTTACACTAACAACAAAATATCAGAAAGAGAAAGTAAAAACACACTCCCTTTTAAAATTGCATCAAGGGCTTCCCTGGTGGCACAGTAGTTAAAAATCCTCCTGCTAATGCAGGGGACATGGGATCGAGCCCTGGTCTGGGAAGATCCCACATGCCGTGGAGCATCTAAGCCTGTGCACCACAACTACTGAGCCCACGTGTCACCACTACTGAAGCCCGTGCACCTAGAGCCCGTGCTCCACAACAAGAGAAGCCACCACAATGAGAAGCTTGTGCACGACAACAAAGAGTAGCTCCTGCTCACCGCACCTAGAGAAAACCCGTACGCAGCAACGAAGACCCAACACAGCCAAAAATAATATAAATAAAAATAAAAAATTATAAAATAAAATTGCATCCAAAAGAAAAAAATGCTTAGGAATAAACCTAACCAAGGAGGCAAAAGACTTACATGCTGAGAACTCTAAAACATTAATAAAGGAAATTGAAGATGACTTAAGGAAATGGAAAAATATCCCATGCTCTTGGATTGGAAGAATTAATATTGTTAAAATGACAATACTACCCAAAGCAATCTACAGATTTAATGCTATCCCTATCAAATTACCCATGACATTTTTCACAGAACTAGAGCAAATAATCCTAAAATTTACATGGATTTACATAAAAGACCCAGAATTCCAAAACAATCCTGAGGAAAAAGAACAAAGATGGCGGTATAACCCTCCCAGACTTCAGACAATACTACAAAGTTACAGTAATCAGAACAGCATGGTACTGGCACAGAAACAGACGTATGGATCAATGCAACAGAATAGAGAGCCTAACAATAAACCCACACACCTACGGTCAATTAATCTTGGACAAAGGGACAAGAATATACAATGGAGAAAAGACAGTCTTCTTTCTACTTTTAATCATAGCTATGTATCATGTTGTAAGATAAATATCTTCTCTAGAGTAGGATTAATTTTTGTTCTTTTAATACAACCAAAACATAAATTTTGGGACACCAAGAGACCTGGAGACTGGTCAAAGCAATTTTTACTGCCCATTTACTCTCTACTCCAAACACAATGACAAAACACCCATACATGGCCTCTATGTGTGCATTGTCTTCTTCAGTTCAGAGGCCCAAGCAGATCTATAGTTTCTGACCCCCCACCCAGCACTCTCCCTCATCCTGTGGAGAGAGTGAAAACAGAGGTTTTTGTGTCACCATCCATATGCATCTGTTTCCAATGACAAAGGTTTTCTGAACCAGTGGAAGGGCAAGCACAATTGATAGTGATAACTCATAATTAATGCAAGCGTCCTTTGAGACCACCTCAGTAGGTATGTTCCTCTCCTCCTTTGGTAGAAACAATAAGGAACAATCTGGAGTAGGAAAAATTTAACAAGAACTTCACAAGTACCACACTGTGGAGCACGTGAATTTAACCTTCCAAGAAAAAAATAGGCAATGTGATGCTTTGAGAACTTTAGTTAGCAAGTGTTTAATTCTACCTTTCTTCTGAAGTGAGAAAGTGGTAAACAGCAACAATAAATTTTATATGCTTGGCATGTTGGAGTTTTAGAGGAATATGACCCATAACAGTGAATTTTTCCCAGAAAAAATTTGTCTTCATGTTTCATTTCATCATGTTCAGTGGTGTGATCAATTCTGTCCACAACTTCTATTGGCTCCAAATACTGGGAGTATTTTCCTTGACTCCCTCCTTATCAGGTAGAATACTCTTTTTTCCGCTCCATCTCAGTTACTGCTTGAGAGATGGAGCAGTAGTAGGCCTATCCAATTTTCTATGCCTTTGGAGGAAAGAAATAGAGCTGTTTCACGGGTAGATTTGCTGCCCTGATTGACTACATTTTGCTCTCTCTTGAGATTTGATTTAAATGTTTTTTGGTTTTGTTTTTGCCTTTGTTTTGCCAGCATTCACTCAACCAAGCCCAGGTATGTCTTACTGCAATGAAAAGACTCTCTCAGCTTTGGATTTTGCTCCTCCTTAGCCTTGGTTCCCCAGTAAATGGGGAGCACTTGTTGTTTTTCCTATTTTCAGTGAAACCCTCAGATCTTCCTAGCGATGAGCCAAAGCTGCCACTCTCAAGGGTTTAGTATGACTTTTCTGGGGCTGCCTAAGCTCATTGTTCATCCACCTCTCTGTTCTGGGGACTTGGTGATAATTCTCAGGGTTTTGGCAATTCATCTCTCTTTTCCTGGCAAAATTTTGTGATACGTGGTATGGTTGGGGATGCTGCTAAGCTGAGCCTTCCCAGAATCTGCCTTTCCATTCCTACACACCACTCAGCATTTTCTGGCAGGAGACTATTCTTTGGTTAATTGCTACTGGCTAATACTTTCCTGAATTTTACTTTTTCCCCTAGTTTTTCTAGGTATTAAAGAAAGGAGATTCTAACATCTGTCTTCTTTTCTCATTTTTATATTGAAGATTCTTCCTTTTCCTGCAAAGTTCTTTAAAATAAAACAGGTTGATTTGAATGGGCTTGTTTATACTTATTTAAAATCGTTCAGTAACCTGAGCTGGATGGTCCCTCACAAGTTCAAAGAAATATATTAGACATGTTTGCTGTTTCTGCCTGTCAGGAATGTGTAAACAGAATGTGAGCTGATAGTATTAGGGTATATCCAGGACACTAAAATGTTTACACCAAATCACTGAGAGGAGAATAGTGTCATAGTTAAAAGGCCACATGCCATTTGTAAATCATAATATTAAAGCCACATGTTATTGACTAAATTCATTATTGGTTTTTCTATTTTATTGATGCTAGTCAAAGTACCAGAATTTTGATTCATTAATTTTATCTACTATTTTTCTATTTTTTCTATATGCTGCCTCATTAATTTCTCTGTATTATTTATTTTCTTGTACTTTCTTTTATATTACTTTGTTGTTCTTTTTCTAGCTTTTGGAATTGGAAGTTTAAATCAGTTGCATTTTTAAAATTTTTGTTGATGGGATATTAATGCATATATGCACTTTCTTCTGATCACTGCTTTAAATGATATAGGTGTTTAAGACTGGTGATTTTCCTCTGATCATTATTTTAATTCTCATTGATTCTGATAGTGTTTTCATTATCATTGTTTTTCAGAACTTCTGTATTTTCTCATTGTATTTTGCTGTTCAGCCAAGAATTGTTTCATTAAGGCCTTTGTGTGTGTGTGTGTGTGTGTGTGTGTGTGTGTGTGTGTGTGTTATAAGACAATGTATTAGCTTCATTTTATAGAACTTACCGTTGTCTACTTTGTAAGTCAATAGATAATCAATCAATATGATCCATGTTCCATATTTAATTGAGGAAAAGATATTTTCTCTCTTATCAGAGTGTAGTGTTTAATATATACATCCTGAGATCTGCTGTATTGGTTCTGGTGTCTCAGTAGTCTGTCTTTACGTATTTTAGTCTACTTCACCTGTCTTGTACTGAAAATACTGTGTTAAAGTATTTTATTATTATTCTCTTTATTCTGGCTTTCATCTACATCTTTACCCCTTATTTTCTAGTTTCAACCTATTTTAGTGGTGCATAGATATTCATAATTGTTGTGTCTTCATTATGATTTATGGATGTTTAACTTTATAACATGTCCTTTTTTTTGTCTTGTTTACTACATTTCGAACTGATTTCTATTTAGCCTCACAATAAGATATCAACCCCTACTCTCTTATTGTTTCCATACATCTGGCATGCTTACAATTTATGTATTTGTGACTATTTGAAACGAAACTAAGTTTTAGCATAGCATAGCTCATAAGCTTTATGGGTCAATCTGAATATCTTTTTAAAAATATGCTCACTGAGCCTGTTCATGTTTATTGGTATGACAGATATGTTTGATCACAACTCTGCATTTTGTTTTATAACTATTGTGTATATGATGTTTGATTTGTTGTGTTTCTTCCTCCGTTTGGTGTCTTTAATTTTTAAAATTTATTTTGTAATTAAGAAAGCTTTGTATCTTTGTTCCAATGATTGTCTTTTTGTATACCTTTTTTTATGTTTGCTCTTCTTACTTACTATTTACCATCTGTCTTGTCAATTTTAAATAGTATAACTTGTGTCCCCTACCATTTACCTATACAAAAATCAACAATCTCATTCTACTTGTCCCTTTCTCTCCCTTTGTCATCCATCTCTTTCAGTTTCATTCTTTATACTCTATCAGAATACATGACAATTATATGCTGCCCTTCTACCCACCTATGTTCTGAATCTTATTTTAGTCTCAGTTCTACAATTAAATGTATTAAATATGCACCATCACTCCTTTGGCTGAAGTCTCTCTAGTTATCTCTTTGATGTGATGAAATTCATCCTCTCATATATTTCTTGAGAATGAATTTTTCTATGGTATTCTTGAGTTCCTTATGCTTAAACGTATGGGCTTGCTGCTTGAAAGACACTTTAGCTGTATAAAAAATCCTTGGCTTGCACTTTATTTTCTTGAATTTCTCAAGGGTAAAGCTAACACCCAGCTACTGTGAAGTATCTATGATCATTGGCTGCTGAATTATCACGATTTAACTATGTCTAGAAGATCTGTGTTTCAGTTTATAAAACATACGGAGGGCAACTTTGCCTACTTGGGGAACTTAGTGTTTTGAAAGAAGGAAGAGAGCAGGCCAAAGTATGGTATTGGTAGATATTTTTCCACATGTTAGGGTACATCTAGACATGAAAATATAAGTCAATTAAAGCAAAAATTAATGCAAGGGAGAAATGCATTCTAAAAACCCATATCCAAATGTGTGATAAAATTAAATCGAAATGATTAAATAACTACAATCTAATAGATTTTGTACATGATGCTTTTGTTACTTTAATTTCCTATTGGAGATTACTCAACTATATTCTTTAACAGTCATTCTCAAAGCATGGTTCAGAAGTCCCCGTGAGTCCCCAAGACTGTTGAAGTGCATCCAGGTCAAAATTATTTTTTAAGTATACTAAGATATTATTTACCATTTTACCGTGTTGACATTTACATCGATAATGCAAAAGCAATGCTGCAGAAAACTGCCGGTGACTTAGCCTAAATCAGGGCAGCATCACCAAATTGTACTAATAGTGACTGTATTTATTTATTTTTTACTACCATGCACTTATATGAAAAACTTGCCTGTTTTACTTAACAATATCCTTTATAAAGAAATTAAGATTCTTGTTATTAAACCTAGACCCTTAAGTACATGTGTTTCTAATAGTCTATGTTCTAGAATATTCTGTGTGATAAAACGGGAACTACACACAAAGCACTTCTGCTGCATACCAAAATATGAACGTTGACTTGAGAAAACATGTTAGTGCAATTTATTTGAGTTGCAAGCTGAGCCAGCCTTTTTTTACAAGAAATATTTTTATTTGAAAGACAACTGACAGATAAACTCTGCCTATTCAAACTTTGGTAGAGTTAACCCTTGGTATCAATGGGAGATTGTTTCCAGGAGCCTCCTTAACCTCCACAAATACCAAAATCTGCTTACAATAAACTCCCTTATATAAAATGATGTAATATTTGCATATAACCTATGCACATCCTCCCATATACTTTAAATCATCTCTAGATTACTTATAATACCTAATACAATGTAAATGTTATGTAAATAGTTGCCTGCATGTGGCAAATTCAAGCTTCGCTTTTTTGAACTTTCTGGAAAACTTTTTTTTTGATATTTTGATCTTCGGTTGGTTGGATCCATGGATGCAGAAGCCATGGGTGCAGAAGGCTGACTGTATTCAGCTGCCATTTTCTCGAAAATTAACAAAGTGAGTTTTTCACTTTGAGAAAAACAATTGGCAATAGTTGTCAATAATAAAAATAAACTTCTAAGTAAAACTAAAATTTTCCAAAACTTATACCTGTCTCCATGAACTTGTCAGCTTTTCAATAGTCAGAATTTTTTTATGATATCGATGGTGATATTAACAAATGTGCTTTTAATGTTGTATGAATTGTGTCAATGTTCTGAAGACCTGCATAACTCAGTAAACCAGTATTTTCCAAAACGAACAATATAGGATGTTACCAATTCAGGCATAGTTAACTGGTCCATTCAAGGTGCAAGATAGACAATTGTATTTTAAAGTAACAGTCCAAAGGTTCATTGATACAGTTTCAGATTTCACATTTACACTAATCTTAAAGAAACTACCACTTTTCAAGTGTTAATGTAGTATCAAAGATTGTCCACAGTTGTCTGAAAGGATATTAAAATACTCCTTCCTTTTCCAACTATATATATTTCTGTGTGAGACTGTCATATATTTCAAATAAAACAGCATATTGATCTGGATTTAGTGTAGAAACAGGTATGAGAATCCAGCTGTCCTCTATTAAGCCAAGCACTAATGAAATTTGAAAAATATAAAATGTCACTCCTCACTATTTTTTGTTGCTTTGGAAAATACAGTTATTTTTCATTAAAATACTTATTTATAGGTATATTGTTGTCATTTTAACTGAATCAATAAATAAATTTTTAAATATCCAATTTTACTTTTTAATTAGAAATTTTAATGTTCTTTGAGTACCACCATTTTTTTTAAGAGTATAAAGAAATCCTGAGACGGAAACATTTGAGAACAAATGATCTACATCCGTGTTAAAAGACCTTTAATAGATTCCTATTGTTCTAAAGGTAAAACCCAAATTCTTAACATAGTACCACTTAACAATATCTTATAATCACACGAATATTTATTTAGTTCCTCAGTCCCATGATGTTGCCTTTTGTGAACACACTGTTCCTTCTCTTTATAATGTTCTTCCCCACCCATGTCACCTAGTTAATTCTTTCTTATTCTTCTGGTTTCAGCTCATGAAGCCCTTTCCTAGGCTTTCTTGTAACCATGCTCTTGTACTTCAGAACCTTTCCTCTCTTTCTAATTGTACACTTATTGACGAAAATATTTCATTGATGGATTTCTTCCCAATAGACAGAAAAACCATAAAACCAATAAGCATGTGTATGTTGGCTTATCATTGTATCCATTCTTCCTAACAGAGGGCTTATCACAGAGTAGGGTGGAAAATAAAATATTTGTTGGTGAATGATAAGTGGATAAATATATGCATCGATAGAGAAAAGGATGAAACTATAAAGAATTTGACCTAGTATGAATAGCTTCTTCAGTAATGTAAAGATCCAAGATAAACACTAGAAAGAAATACATTGAATTCATTTCACTCACTCATATTTTCCCTTGTGTAATGTTATTACCATATACTCTTGTTGCCTACTTCTTTACAAGGAAAATAGAATGGAAGTAGATATAATATACAACGACATTTAGTTGTATTAGCAAGTGTTCTTTTGCAAGCCTGGTAAGTAGTGAGCCATTGTCGGCAAACAACTTCTTGCATTTCACTTGACTTAATACTGCCTATATATTATATTAGAATTCTATGATTTTTATATATGACTGTCTTCCTGTAGTCCCCTGTAGTCTCATCTATTACCTCTTTTGGCCTAAAAATCTACAGTTGAGTAATACTTACCTACTTGCATTTCTTCCATACCCCTCTTGTTACTTGCTTATCATTATACTTAACATACTTTATTGTAAGCATATAATTTATCAGTCTCCCCATGAGGCCTTCCTCTCCTTAAGGGCTGGGACTGTATTTTATTCATCTGTGTATCCACAGGATGCGATAAGGTGTTTAGCACTTGATAAACACTCAATAAATGAAAATATGAGTAAATTATTGAACTAACCACTTAATTAATGGCATGACATATTCCTTAACTTTTTAATTAAATTGTTCCAGTTAAAACTCAGGTAATGGGAGAAATCAAGATTGCACTGAAGAAAGAAATGAAGACAGATGGGGAACAACTCATAATTGAAATCCTCCAATGCAGAAATATCACCTACAAATTTAAATCTCCTGATCACTTACCAGGTATCTAATTTTATGATAATGAGCAATATAATGTATCTAGGAACTCTTTAGGAGTATGTCCTAAATAGCTAGAAAATGCTAATTAAAATTTGGGCTGTGTACCAAATATATCTGAAAAGTATGAAATAAGAATGAATTTCTCTTATATAGAGCAAGTTGATATTTTACTAGTTAAAAATTATATTTTTTTCAACACAAATGTAGAGTGATGTATTTATTATACAACAAGAAAACATTTAAGTTGCTAAGAAAATTGGTGTGTATTTTAATCACTCTATGTTGTCTGAAACAAATTGTTCACAGGCTACTGGCTTTGTGTAAAATGTAGGAGAACTCTCCATATACGATTATAACTCTTTCAATAGAAAATTGTATTATTAATGGACACTTAACAAGCTGAATTCTTATTTTCAGATTTATATGTGAAAATATATGTGATGAACATTTCTACCCAAAAAAAGGTGATCAAGAAAAAAACAAGAGTATGTAGACATGATCGAGAGCCTTCATTCAATGAAACTTTTAGATTCAGCCTAAGTCCTGCTGGACATTCTCTTCAGGTAACTCATACAGTTCCAATTTTTAGATTTTCATTTATACTGTAGTTATTTCCCATTTAATTATTCAATATTTAAATGCCAATCATACACTATGTGATATTTTATAAGTTAATTTTTAGAGGTAACTTCCCAGGGGCCCTTTAAAATTCCCCAACCCACTCATCCCATCCATTTAGCTACCAAGTTGTCTCTCTTCTACCTACTCAGTTTCTTTTACATAGATTTTTTTCCATGCTCACTGCCACACTAATCCTCTTTGGGTCCTCTTCTTTGTTATGCAAATCACCTCAGCAGTATACCTGGCCTACTTGCCATCAATATCTTACCCTTTAATTCATTTTATCACACTGATGGCAGAGGTATCTTTTAAAAACACTGGCTAGGTTACATTGAAACCCTCCAGTGATTCATCATTATCCTCACTCATTCAGAGTCCTCTAAGGTGAGTTCTAATTGTATTGACTTAATTTCATCTCCTTGCATACATTTCCACTCACTCTTGACTCCAGTCAAACCAGAATCTTGAAATCAGGTTAAACCTCTAATTCTTTGCTCATATTTTTCCTCTCCTTCAATACTCCCTTCTCCATCTCTCTCCATCTGTTGCAATTTTCCATATCTTTTGATGTAAACTCAGCTCTTTAATAATGACCCTGGGTGTAATTTATAACACCTTATTCACATAATGTTTTGCTTATCTCATTAGGCCATTAATCCCAGTCTTGTACAACAATTTGTGTACTTACCTCTCACTGCTTCTGTACTATCAGCTTTTCTAGTGCAAGGCTTGATTTTCGTTGCTCTTTGTTTTGTAGCCTAGCACAATGCTTGTACATAGTATATCTTTAGTAGATACAGAGACATGGAATGAAAGAGGAAAAAGGAGGAGGGAGGGAAGAGATGAAAAATGTGGGAAGAGAAGATCATGGTACTGGCACTTAGAGGCCTGTACTAGAGACCTATATAAGAGATATTGCAAAGCAAAAACTGCACTGAGAGGATTAATTGACATTAGAGTTGAAGGCAGTAAAAAAGTTAAAGGATACTCTGAAATCTGTGTGAACAAATGTGTCAGTCACAGAGGTTGAGTAGTTACAGAAGGGATGGATAGGGAGAAAGAACATGAGTTTGTCTGAAATGTGATAAACTTGATAGGAAGGCAGGGTCCAAGTAAAACATATAATGTGCCATTTGAAATCCCCAAACCAGAGGCTAAAAGAGACAGAAAAGTAGATTTTGAAGTCAGAAATGTAACAGTAAATTTTAATCAGGAATAAAGATGAATTATCTGCAGGAGATTCCAAAAAGAGAGAGAGAGCATGAGAGAAGAATTGTCAAGGATTAATGGTTACCTCCATCTCAATTTCTCTACCTTTCTTTCAACTGATCCCTAAAAGAAAAAAATTTCTTGAGTATGAGATCCCGTGGAATTTCAACTAGTGTAAGCTCTACATATGACAAGAAGCCACTTTGGAAGTGTTTCCTATAATAAAATTCCCGGTAAATTAAATGGCATTTAAAGTCAGTATTATGTTCTATCCGCCTTGTAAACTTGTATTTATGTACTCACCACTCAAATAATTCTGTATTTGAGTTAATATTTCATTAAGTAATAAAAAATGCACCTAGCAAATTTCTTTTTTGAAACTTTCAATCAGTTTAATCACAAACCTAGTTAGAGTTAGCTAGGTTTATCTAGCTAGCTAATATTATCTAGAATTCTCCTGTCCTTCAGGATATGTCTTTGCCTTTGGGAAATGTTGAGGTAAATTAATTAATATTATGCAAATCTTTTGAGGACATGTTAGTTATTAGTTCTCCTACAAGTATGCCTGCTATTTCTCTTACCCTCACCCTTTCTTGTCTCCGTTACTTCTTTGATGAGCAAATGTCCATAAAAGAGGTTGAAAATATACACACAAATATATATAATTTTGGCTATTTTTTCTAGATTTTACTTTTTTCCAATGGAGGGAAGTTTATGAAAAAGACCTTGATTGGTGAAGCCTGTATCTGGCTAGACAAAGTGGATCTCAGAAAAAGAATAGTCAACTGGCACAAACTTTTGGTCAGTCCTACTCAAGCCCACTGAAGAATTGTGTCTGCTCAGGGTATAGAAAGTGCTTTAAACAGTCTTAAATCAAGACTATAGTCGAATACTATTGTTCTAAGCTATGTTTTCAGGGGCAACCATGAGAAGAAGAACAAAAGCCAAAAATATGCTCAAAGGCTTGCAAATGTATTGTTGTGGAACATAGGAAAAAAAATCCTCAAATGAAAAAGTTCATATATTGAAGACAAGAAAAAAAGTTCTCAAACCTTGGATTTCTTGTGGCTGTCAAGAAAAACAGTGAGAGAAATTTTGTTTGCTTAATGCAAAAATTTTTGAGTAGAGTTGAGCTACAGCTATCTAAAGGCTGAGACTCAAAGATTAATATGTTTTCTAATGCAGGCAAAAGTAATCCTTTATGCAAAAGAACTTGGTTGAAAGGAAAAAACTAATGGAACAAATCTCAGTTTCAAAAAGTCTCTTCTTCATCTTATCTTCTCAGACAACTAACTGTTTTGAGATTCTGACATAGGATACACCTACAATATGTGTCCAGACTAGAAGTAAGGAGCTTGTGTTTACAGGGAAAAGGGAACCAGGGATGTAGAAATTATAACTTTTAGATCATGTTGTACAGGTTTTCTCTGTGTCTAAATGTTAAAAGGGTGAACACCACCAGTTTTAGAATTCATATTGTAAAAGCACACTAGTAAAACTTGAAATAAAGTATAGTTAAGACAGTACTAAGTAGAAATGAAATTACATTTATCTAGAAATAAAGCCATGACTGGCTAACAAAAAAGAATATTGCCCCACAAACTTTTGGAACCTTGGTTGAAACATCAAAAACTCCATAATTTACCCTTAATCCAAGACATTTTCACTCTACATAGCAAAGGACCTAGATTAAATTAGTATGTTCTAGGAAGCATGATAACTTGTTCTTTGTGGAATTGAAAATAAATGTATTATCCCATATATTTTCTTTCTCTTGAATGATACATGGACAGAGAGAAAATTCTTCCTCTGGCAAACAAATCGTATTAATCTGTGACATTGATTAAATTGGTGTAATTTCCTGCTCTTCCACAATGGTCTTTTTTTCCCCTTAGTACATTAACTTGTAAAATGAAAACCCTGACACTAAATTCAAGTTCTCTTTAGTGCTCTATTTTCCTACTTTAGTGACAGGATCACAGTGATCAAGTTGATCAATGTTGGGAAAATATGTGAAAAATCAACATTATATTAAGGTGAAAATGTCCTTTGAGCTATTTTAATAATATGGAATAAAAGGACCAACGTCTAAGTCATTAAAATGAAACATCCTCTTCCCCATCAACCAACAACGTGAACAAAGGAGGTAACGTGGACTTATAGGAGATGCACTTGGCTAGGATTAAAAGCCTGGCTTCTGGTCTTGGTTCTGCCGCTGACGAACTGTGTCACCTTGCACATGTCACTTAAACTCAATTTTCCTCAGTTTTCTTATTTGTGGGAAAATATAATTATATATTCCTAGCCTTCCTAATGGGATGTTGGGATGATCAAGCTAAGTGATCTATGAGAGAAGATGAAAGCACATTTCCAAATATAGTTTTATACACATAAGTGAGGAATAAGTATTATGCAGTTTTTTATTTCCCAATTTTTATACGTGAAAAAGCATCTTCCAAACCAATAGCAAGCACTGACATGGATAAAAGCAGTATATTGGCCCCAAAACTATTTTTTTCTTTAAAATATAAACTTGTGTTTAACCTAAAGAGGGGAGAAAATTCAATGAAAATGATTTGCAAATCGGGTTATCATAAATTAAATAAATTATGCCGATCTAATCCTATTCCCATATCCACAAAAATAAATTAAATTGCTTCTCTGTGAATTCTGAGCTTAAGAGCTGATTCTTTATTCAAAGGTGAGGTTTTAGTGGTATTAGAGAAATCATCTCCAAATATATTGCTCAGATATTGAATCTTCTCATTTTTAGAGAAAAATATACTTGAAATCTGAGAGGGATTGATTGAATTTAAGACATTAAAAAATAATTTCTAATAAATACCAGGTTACATATCTTTATTATATTCATTAAGAAATACAAATTCACTCCTTTCCAATCTAAGAAAGATAAGTCACTTTTCTTCCCTCTATTTTTTAAGACCCTCCCCCCGAAAAATGCAATGCCATTTATCATTGATATTGCTGTAAAATGAACGTGCAGCGAGGGGATCACTAAGGATTTGATATTGCTAGGATTCTATTTTTAGAGACAACTAGGTATGCTGCTGGTTGCCATGGATATTTCCAGCAGAATTTAACACTTTAGGAAGCTTATAATCATCACTCATAACTGGGGAAGGAAAGGGTTCAGGAAGATCTCTTTCTGACATAAAAAGACTCTGCTGTTTGTCCTTAAAGGAAACATCTGGCTCCCGTGGATCCTCTTCTGCAGCCACTTGCATCCAGAAGTGTGCATGAGAGGTTTATGACCAGTTAGGTTACTTCATTCCAGCTGCAGTTTCTTTTTGGATACACAGAGGGAGGTGCCACCAAAACAAAGGTCACACCTTGGTAGCTATTTGACCTGAAAAAGTAGGAGTCTTTCCATTACAGGTGCCCCTCTGTTCCAACAACTGGTGATGGGGCCAGGCCAATCCAGAGAGTTAAGTGACAGGGCTTCTTTTTGTGCACCAGCATCCCCCTTCAGAGAGCATAAGTGTGCCAAGTTTGCAGCTGACCAAAAACCTAGGTTGTACTGGAATTATTCTATGCAACACTGATCCTTCTACAAATGCATTTCTTCTGAATGATATTGATTACCCTTCTTACAACAAAACTATTTCTTTTTTAATTGCAAATAGGGCTCTTGGTGTTTTTTACTTTTTACTTTTTGTATATATCACAGCACATGATTTTCCACTTTTTATTTCATTTGTTTTACCAGAATTAGCTTTTTTTATCCTAATAGAGACAAAGTTTGTAGTCTCTAAATAACACGTGATTAGTCCGACTATAGCACTTATACCTTGAAAAGCATCTTAATTTTTCCTACAACTTCATTGAGTCATCAGAGACGGAAGTTGCTTCTTGGTTAAAATTCGGTTCTCAAGAAACCTTTAGCTGTGAAGCAAAAGCACAGAGTGAATTTTTACAAAAGACAGGGATATCTAGAATGGTCGTGACAGACGCAGACAACGCTAGGAGCAAGAAGTTGGTGCTTCCCTGTTTTACTTAAGGTTAAGGAGATTTTGGGCGACTCTGAACTCTTTATTTATCACTTCAGTTTAAAGGAAGAGCATCCAAGACTAAGGGGTAGTGATTGTTTTTGCTCCTTAGTGTTGCCCATGTTGTAATTAATCACACTAGTAAATGCATATTTTCAGCATATCAGTGGCTTTAATTTTGTGGATCACACACATTAAGATAGTCATATTGTGGGAATATTATAGCTGGTAACCAGCTGATATTGATTCTTATTATAGGAACGGTTGTGATGATCGTGGTGATAGAGGTAGTGAACTAGGTTGGTGGTGATGTGAAATAAAATGAAATAATATACTATATTGTGCCCAATTTATTAGAAATGATTTGATCAGTGTTTCATTTCATTAAGATATCATAAAGATGTTTATAGTATTTTTTTACTTTATTATTTAAATCATAACTAACAATATTTTTAAAAACTTATTTTCATTGCTACAATGTCTAATATTCCAAAAGCAGCCAACTACAGCTATATATGTGTTTATAACTCTATGTGTGACAGAGTGATTTTCCCTCTTTCTGAGCTTGGAGCTGGAAGTAAAAGAAAGCTCAATGAATAATTATGAGCTGTCTCTTTAATAGTAATTTGCCTTTGATGTAACACAAGAATGAATGAGTGAAACAGATAATCTCATTGAATATGACACATTGATGTTTTCTGTATGTTCCATGTTGTTATTATTAAAGATAATAAATCAAAAGCATTTAATCAAATGATTCCTTATCTGATACGTAGATTGACAGCATTTTCTTAATTCGTTACCCTGTACATAACTATACATTTGGTAACCTAGACGAAGTTGAAATATTAAATCCTTGTGGCATTCAGCATGTGAATATGATTCTTGTTTGATTGTGTCTGTATATTTGTTGGTGATGTGCTCAGGTGCTCCCACTACCAATTAATGTGTGTGCTGATATCCTAACAAAAACACATCTGATGTTAAAGGAAATAAATTTCTTGTCTGAAAAAAAAAACCTAATAAAATTGATTTCAAGATAAAAAATAGAGTACTTGGAGATATGTCTTGTTTCTAACTGTATGTTGCATGCTGTGTTGGTGATTTGCTAATGTGTCCTTTTTTTCTGTTCTACCCAAATCTCTCTGGAAAATCTAATGAACAAATAAAAATTCTTGGGCTAAATGTTGTATAAATTGAACTGAAATACATGAGATTTGTATAAAAATGCTTGTAAATCTGTCTTGAGTTTTATTCTATGTAAAAATATGTCTTGGTTTTGTGATTGTATACAAGAAGTATCTTGATAACTTACTCAAATTGTGCTGTATAAAGGCTGTGGCCTCAGCCTTACTAATAAATATTGAAAATATCAACTTCGACTTCTTGTGTTTATCAACTTGATAGATTGATACTTAATATAGACATGGAAGTTTCTGGAACATTTTCTGAAAATTATATGATGGATACATTCACTCACCCAGTTTAAAAAGTACGTTTTAAACAGCACGGTTACAGAAACAGAATTAAACAAATGTATAACTTAATAAGTTATTATATCAGACATTCTTATAACCACCACCCAGATCAAGAAATTGAACTTTAACATATTTGATACATTTTAATTCATTGAAGTTGTTACTCTTATTAATCCTCAAATTTACCCTCTTGGGCCAGCAGGTACATCTTTGAGTGGACTTACATATATCTTAGTTTATTTGATAACTTTCTCTCTGTGGCAAGAATGTTACATATCATTTCTTTAACCTTAAAACAGTGTAGGAAATCTACTTAACTTGAATTTTTACTTTTATTTTTCTATTTATCTCTATAAAATAATTAAATTTAGGAATGCATTGAACTGATTGATCAACTTTTATCTAATGTGCTATCTGTTCTCAATGTTTTGCTAAGATCAAGTGTAACATAGATGCTAATACCAAAAGCCAAAATTTAACAAACCCAATCGAACAGTGTATAAAAGTGGTAGACTCATGGCCATGTTGAATTATCCCAGTTACACAAGATTATTTCAATATTGGAAAATGAATAAATGAAATCCAGTACATTAATATATTAAAGTATAAAAATCATAAGATGGTGGAAAACATTTGATAAAATCCAACATCTATTTATATCTATAAATTGAACAACTGAACAAAATAGTGAGACCAGCCGACTCGCACAGGAATGGACACTTCATATCTAACAGGAGATAAAGCAGAGCTGCAAAAAAGCATGACCTTTCTAAGCACGAGTCAGTTGGGTAGCCACTTAAAAAAGGTGTTTAGCAAAATAAGGTTAATTAGAACATGTGTAGCCTGTTTTGAGTGGAATGATGGGGACAGAGCCAGTTTTTTTAATGGACTCAACAAATATTTAATTCTTTTTAGACCTTTGGATTGTATCAAAGGTAGACTGAAAACTCTTGGACAGAAATGGACCTGCAGTCCACAGGTAGAATTTCTTCATTTTGGAGCCTAAGCTTTTGAAAGGTTTTTAGGACTTTCAGCTGATGAGATCAGCCACACCCACACAGATTATTGAGGATTATCAATTTACTTAAAGTCAGCTGTTTAGAGATGTTAACTATCACTACAAAATGCTGTCCCAGCAATGCCTCCAGTCCTGTTTGGATGAATAACTGGGTGCTACAGCCTAGCCAAGCTGATACAGAAAAGTGCTCACCACAGGTAGGCTGGAGAAATTTAAAGTTTTTTGTTTTGGTTGGTTGATTGGTTCGTTCGCTGGTGGATTGGTTTGGTTTGTTCTTCTGTTTGTTTGTTTTTAATGCCTCTGTGGGCTTTTTGTTTCTTAACATCTTTATTAGAGTGTAATTGCTTTAAAATAGAGTGTTAGTTTCTGCTTTATAACAAAGTGAATCAGTCATACACATACATATATCCCAATATCTCCTCTCTCTTGCGTTTCCTTCCCACCCTCCCTAACTCACCCCTCTAGATGGTCACAAATCACCGAGCTGGTCTGCCTGGGCTATGCAATTCTTCCCACTAGCTGTCTGTTTTACATTTGGTAGTATATATAAGTTCATACCACTCTCTCACTTCGTCCCAGCTTACCCTTCCCCCTCCCCGTGTCCTCAAGTCCATTC